>NC_135311.1:30277359-30588321 GCF_048772815.1 Callospermophilus lateralis | reverse complement strand
AAATCATTTAAAGTATGTAAATCATCAGTTCTAATAGTTACCTTTTGGAGTGAAATAGTCTCATAAGAAATACTAGCACTAAGATATTTAATAGAGTCCCCTGATTGCACTTTGTCAGGTGAAATAAACAAGCCTTTTGATTGTAGTAGATGTACTAACTCAGTATAAGCTGCTTCCAGTGTGCTTTTAGACTTGGCTGCTAGTAAAATATCATCCATATAATGTATGCACTTTAGTAATGGATACTTTTGTCTGAGTGGAGCAATGGTCCCTCCCACAAACATTTGACACATTGTGGGGCTATTGGCCATGCCTTGAGGCAAAACCACCCACTCAAATCTTTGATCAGGCTCCTCATGATTACATGAGGGCAGCATAAAAGCAAAGCGCTCAGAATCCTGCGAATGTAACGAGATGGAAAAGAAGCTATCTTTAATGTCTATGGTAATCACTGGCCAATGCCTACCAATGCTTGAAAGTAAAGGCAAACCTCTGTGGATGGGCCCCATGAGCTGCATTTGAGGATTAATGGCCCGTAGATCATGTAACAACTGCCACTTTCAGGATTTTTTCTTGATGACAAATATGGGTGTATTCCATGGAGAAGTAGAGTGTTTTATATGTCCTAGATCTAATTGTTCTTGTACTAAAGCATGAGCTGCAGTCAATTTTTCAGAGGAGAGTGGCCACTGAGGCACCCATACCAGCTCCTCTGACTTCCAGATAATAGGCACCTGATCCTCAGCATCCCCTAAGAAATACCCAGCCCATGTCTGTCAAACTTTTGTTGAAGTTCCAGTGGGTGTCGGCGTCCTTGCAAGTTTTTCCCTAATCCTAAGCCTGGCTTATATCCCATGTCTTGCATTATCCCTCGGGCAACTGCTGAGTACTCATTACTCAGTTGAAAACCCATGTCTTTCATGAGATCCCGACCCCACAGGGAGATTGGGAGATCAAGCACATATGGTTGGACTGTGCCAAAATGCCCTTAAAAATCCTTCCAAGATAATTGCCTACAACTAATTTGTGGAGCTTGAGCATACCCTAAACCTCTTAGAGATTGATCTGAGAGCTGCACTGTCCACCCTTTTGACCAGTCATGGAGTTCAATTATACTACGATCTGCTCCAGTATCTAGTGGCCCAGAAGTGGACTTTCCCTCTATAGTTAACTTTAAAATAGGATGGTCACTCATATCCAAGGACTAATAAACACAGTTCCCTCCGGTGGCTCCAATCTCATCACTAGTCCTCAAGGAAGAGTCTGCAGGAAAATGGGTGTGTAAACTGGGTAAAACTAATAATTGAGCACTCCGGTCCCCTGGGGAAATGGATACAATACCCTTTGGTGCTTCTACCATAACCTTTACTGTCCCCACCATATCCAGATTGATAAATCCAGGGAAAACATGGAGACCTTGTAGAACAGAGGAGGCATGCCCAATCAATAAACCTAGAGTGTCAGGTGTGCCTCCTTTTTCTTTATTTTTACTTTTATCCTGTGCATCTGCTGTAACAACATGTCAAGGTCCTCGGAGCTTTCCGAGCCGCTTGTGTCCTCAGGTGTTTTGAGTTCAGTCAAATCTGGGTAAAGCCTCCTCCTATTTTCATTTTGAGGTGTTTTTTCCTTCTCACTACTCTTGCTTTTAACGCTCTCTGCTACTTCACTGTGGGATCCCTCAGATTTCTCCTCATGTAATTGTTCAAGAACTGTCTGACCCTCACCCACAGCCTCCTGGCATTTAGAATCTGTAATGAACCCTCGAATCAACTTCCCGAGTGGTATTACACCACCCTTTAATGTGCCTTGTTCATAAGCAAAATCCAGATCTTTCCCTAATTTATCCCAGCTAGGAACCGTAAGACTTCCAGAGAAAGCAAACCACGGAGCCACTGTATCAGCTTCTCATAAGAACGTCTGTGGAGTGCTCGGTTTCACTTCAAGTCCTTTTGAACGTAACAGCCTATCTAGGGCCAACAAAATTGGGCTTGAGGAGGTAGCACCCATAATGTCTCCAAAAGTATAAGGAAACTGAAAGTACAAAATTCCCCACTCTCTCCTTATTTACAGAGGAGCATACTATCCTGTTAAATCCCTGCTGTCTCTTTATCTACAGAGGAGTGTCCCGTGACTTACTTCCAGATTCCCACTTACCTGGGAACTTACCGGTGCACCACCCTGGCTGCTGAAAGTTCTGAATCCTGGGTTCTAGGGGTGTTATTTCCCCATACGGGCCGCCAATTGTCATGTCCCCTCGCCAGCAAGGAAATCACGACACAGGATTATTCTTTCAGCAGTTTATTCAGGACCGTTGAAGCATGGCGAAAAAACTCTCTCTCTCAGTCTGCACTAGCTAAAATCCCTCGCCCAACCAACGCACTTGTGTCACGTGAGAAAAACTGATTGGTACACGAAAGCGGAAACAAGTCAGAGCTCAGCTGTACAGGCTTACAAGGAGTTGTTTACTTCAACAACTCCAACTGCCAGAAAGCGGAAGAAGGATACCACTGCCGTTTTTAGGATGTGGTCGCTGGCTCCCTACACTCAACATATATCTTTTTAATCCAATCTTCATGATACTTTTTTAGTAATGATCAGTACACCAATCCCACTTGGATGCCCAAATTTCGTTCTTCTTAGTTGAAGCATTCGTTTGGGGTAACAGTTTGAATTTTTAGGTTTCATTCTGTTTTCTCCTGTATTGATAGATGTAGTTGGAACTCTAAATCAAACACGGTTTGTGCTAACTTCTTGAAACTTGACACAATAAAGTATTTCAACGTTGTATCTCCAATGTTTGTTTTTTCTTAATGTACACCTAAGCAGAGAGTGAGGAAAAAAACTTTCATTGAAATAGGTTGCCAAGCTTCCAAAAAATGACAGTCTCCTGAAATCTCCACATAAATTTTTTATCTAATCATAATGATACTTTCAGGTAATGATCAGAACACCAATCCAACTGGGATGCCTAAAATTTGTTCTTCTAGGTTGAAGCATTCGTTTGCAGTAACAGTTTACAATTTTAGGTTTCATTCTGTTTTCTCCTATATTGATAGATGTATTTGGAAATCTAAATCAAACACGGTAGTTGCTAGCATCTTGATACTTGACACAATAAAGTAGTTCAATGTTCTCTCTTTATTTTTTGTTTCCTCCTAATGTAGAACTAAGCAGAGAATGACGAAAAATACTCTCATTGAAATGAGTTGCCAAGCTTCCAAAAAACTACAGTCTCCGGAAATCTCAACATGTATTTTTTCCTCCAATCTTCATGATACTTTCAGGTAATGATCAGTACAGCAGTCCCACTTGGATGTCCAAATTTCGTTCTTCTTAGTTGAAGCATTCGTTTGAGGTAACAGATTGTATTTTTAGGTTTCACTTCATTTTCTCCTATATTGATAAATATAGTTGGAATTCTAAATCAATCACGGTTTGTGCTAACTTCTTGAAACTTGACACAAAAATTAGTTCTACGTTCTATATTTATGTTTTGTTTCCTCTTCATGTAGACCTAAGCAAAGAATGACGAAAAACACTATCATTGAAAGGCATTGCCATCTTCCATTAAACAACAGTATCCTGAAATCTCAACATATATTTTTTCATCCAATCTTCATTATACTTTCAGGTAATTATAAGTACACCAATCCCACTTGGATGGCCTAATTTCGTTCTTCTTGGTTGAAGCATTCGTTTTCAGTTACTTTTTGAATTTTTAGGTTTTACTCTGTTTTCTCCTATATTGATAGATGTACTTGGAACTCTAAATCAAACACAGTTGTTGCTAGCATCATGAAACTTGACACAATAAAGTAGATCTAGTTCTATCTCTAAGGTTTGTTTCCTCTTGATGTAGCCTTACACAGAGACTGGTGAATAACACTTTCATTGAAAGGGGTTGCCAGGCTTCCATAAAAATTCAGTCTTCTGGGGCTGGGGATGTGGCTCAAGCGGTGGCGCACTCGCCTGGCATGCGTGCGGCCTGGGTTCGATTCTCAGCACCACGTACACACAGAGATGTTGTGTCCGCCGAAAACTAAAAAATAAATATTAAAAAGAGTTCTCTCTCTCTCTCTCTCTCTCTCTCTCACTCTCTCTCTCTCTCTCCTCTCTCTCACTCTCTCTTTAAAAAAAAATTCAGTCTTCTGAAATCTCAACATATATTTTTTCATCCAATCTTCATGATACTTTCAGGTAAGGATCAGTACACCAATCCAACTTCGATGCCCAAATTTCGTTCTTCTTAGTTGAAGAATTTGTTTGTAGTAACAGTTTGAATTTTTAGGTTTCACTGCGTTTTCTCCTATATTGATGTAGTTGGAACTCTAAATCAAACACGGTTTGTGCTAACTTCTTTAAACGTGACACAATAAAGTATTTCTACGTTGTATCTCTAATGTTTGTTTTTTCTTGATGTAGACCGAAGCAGAGAATGGAGAAAAACACTTTCATTGAAATGGGTTGCGAAGCTTCCAAAAAACGATACTCCCTGAAATCTCAACATAAATTTTTTATCCAATTATCATGATACTTTCAAGAATGATCAGAACACCAATCCAACATGGATGCCCAAATTTCCTTCTTCTAGGTTGAAGCATTCCTTTGCAGTAATAGTTTGCAATTTTAGGTTTCACTCCGTTTTCTCCAATATTGATAGATGTATTTGGGACTCTAAATCAAACACGGTTGTTGCTAGCATCTTGAAACTTGACACAATAAAGTAGTTCTACGTTCTATCTTTATGTTTTGTTTCATCTTGATGGAGACCTAATCAGAGAACGAAAAAAACACTTTCATTGAAATGGTTTGCCACATATCTAAAAAACTACAGTCTCCTGAAATCGTAACATCTATTTTTTCATCCAATCTTCATGATTCTTTCAGGTAATGGTAAGTACACCAATCCAACTTGGATGACCAAATTTCGTTCTTCTAGGTTGAAGCATTCATTTGCAGTAACAGTTTGAATTTTTAGGTTCACTCTATTTTCTCCATATTGATGGTTGTAGTTGGAACTTTAAAACAAACACGGTTGTTGCTAGATTCTTGAAACTTGACACAATAAAGTAGTTCTATGATCTATCTCAAAGGTTTGTTTCCTCTTGATGTATCCTTACAAAGAGACTGGAGAAGAACACTTTCATTGAAAGGGGTTGCAAGCTTCCATAAAACTTCAGTCTCCTGAAATCTCAACATATATTTTTTCATACA
Source organism: Callospermophilus lateralis (assembly GCF_048772815.1). NCBI lineage: Eukaryota > Metazoa > Chordata > Mammalia > Rodentia > Sciuridae > Callospermophilus > Callospermophilus lateralis. The sequence goes on along the minus strand of NC_135311.1, from coordinate 30,583,107 downwards.
ATCATCATGATACGTTCAGGTAATGATCAGTACCCCAATCCCACTTGGTTGCCCAAATTTCTTTCTTCTAGATTTAAGCATTCCGTTGCAGTAACAGTTTGAATTTTTAGGTTTCACTCTGTTTTCTTTTAAATTGATAGATGTAGTTGGAACACTACATCAAACACGGTTTGTGCTAGCTTCTTGACACTTGACACAATAATGTATTTCTACGTTCTATCTCTAAGGTTTTTTCCTCTTGATGTAGACCTAAGCAGAGAATGTCGAAAAACACTTTCATTGAAATGGGTTGCCAAGCTTCAAAAAAACTAAGTCTCCTGAAATCTCAACATCTATTTTTTCATCCAGTCTTTTTGACCCTTTCAGGTAATGATCAGTACACCAATCCCAATTGGATGCCCACATTTCGTTCTTCTTAGTTGAAGCATTCGTTTGTGGTAACAGTGTGATTTTTTTTGGTTTCACTCCATTTTCTCCTATATTGATAGTTGTAGTTGAAACTCTAAATCAAACACGGTTTGTGCTAGCTTCTTGAAACATGACATAAGAAATAGTCTACATTCTATCTCTAAGGTGTGTTTCCTCTTGATGAAGACCTAAGCAGAGAATGACGAAAAACACTTTTATTGAAATGGGTTTCCAAGCTTGCAAATGACTATAGTCTCCAGAAATCTCAAAATATATTTTTTCATCCAATCTTCATGATTCTTTCAGGTAATGTTCAGTACACCTATCCAAATTGGATGCCCAAAGTTTGTTCTTGTCGGTTGAAGCATTCTTTTGCACTAACAGTTTGAATTTTCAGGTTTCACTGTGTTTTCTTCATATTGATAGATGTAGTTGGAACTCTAAATCTAGCACAGTTTGTTATAGCTTCTTGTAACTTGACACAATAAAGTAGTTCTACATTCTATCTCTAAGGTTTGTTTCCTCTTGATGTAGACCTAAGCAGAGATTGAGGAAAAACACTTTCATTGAAATGGGTTGCCAAGCTTCCAAAAAACTTCAGTCTCCTGAAATCTCAATATCTATTTTTTCATCCAGTCTTTGTGATCATTTCAGGTAATTATCAGAACACCAATCACAATTGGATGCCCACATTTCGTTCTTCTTAGTTGAAGCATTCGTTTATGGTAACAGTTTGCATTTTTTTGGTTTCACTTCATTTTCTCCTATATTGATAGATGTAGTTGGAACTCTAAAACAAACACGGTTTGTGCTAGCTTCTTGAAACTTGACACAAGAAAGTAGTTCTACCTTCTATCTCTAAGGTTTGTTTCCTCTTGATGAAGCCCTAAGGAGAGAATGACGAAAAAAACTTTCATTGAAATGTTTGCCAAGCTTCCAAAAAACTACAGACTCATGAAATCTCAACATAAATTTTTTCATCCAATCTTCATGATACATTCAGGTAATGTTAAGTATACCAATCCCACTTGGATGCCCAAATTTTTTTCTTCTTGGATGAAGCATTCGTTTGCAGTAACAGTTTGAATTTTTAGGTTTCACTTTGTTTTCTCCTTTATTGATAGATGTATTTGGAACTCTAAATCAAACACGGTTGTTGCTAGCATCTGGAAACTTGACACAATAAAATATTTCTACGTTCTATCTCTAAGCTTTGTTTCCTCTTGATGTAGCCTTACACAGAGACTGGTGAATAATACTTTCATTGAAATGGGTTGCCAAGCTTCCATAAAACTTCAGTCTCCTGAAATCTCAACATATATTTATTCATCCAATCTTCATGATACTTTCAGGTAATGATCAGTACACCAATACCACTTGAACGCCAAAATTTCTTTCTTCTAGGTTGAAGCATTCGTTTCCAGTAACAGTTTGAATTATTAGGTTTCACTCTGTTTTCTCCATATTGATAGAGGTAGTGGAACTCTAAACCAAACACGGTTTGTGGAAGCTTGTTGAAACTTGACACAATCAAGTATTTCTAAGTTCTATCTCTAAGATTTTTTTCCTCTTGATGAAGACCTAAGCAGAGAATGACGAAAAACGCATTCATTGAAATGATTGCCAAGCTTCCAAAAAACTAGTCTTCTGAAATATCAACATGTATTTTTTATCCAATCTTCATGATACTTACAGGTAATGATCAGTACACCAGTCCAACTTGGATGCCCAAATTTCGTTCTTCTTGGTTGAAGCATTCGTTTGCAGTAACAGTTTAAATTTTTAGGATTCACTCTGTTTTCTCCTGTATTGATAGATGTAGTTGGAACTCTAATTCAAAAACAGTTTGTGCTAACTTCTTGAAACTTGACACAATAAAATATTTCTACGTTGTATCTCTAATGTTTTTTTTTTCCTTGATGTACACCTAAGCAGAGAATGACGAAAAACACTCTCATTGAAATGGGTTGCCAAGCTTACAAAAAACGACAGTCTCCTGAAATCTCAACCTAAATTTTTTATCCAATCATCATGATACTTTCAGGTAGTGATCAGAACACCAGTCCAACTTGAATGCCCGAATTTCCTTCTTCTAGGTTGAAGCATTCGTTTGCAGTAACAGTTTGCATTTTTACGCTTCACTCTGTTTTCTCCTTATTGATAGATGTATTTGGATCTCTAAATCAAACACGGTTTTTTCTAGCTTCTTGAAACTTGACACAATAAAGTATTTCTACATTCTATCTCTAAATTTTGTTTCCTCTTGATGTAGACCTAAGCAGAGAATGATGAAAAACACTTTCATTTAAATGGGTTGCCAAGCTTCCTCAAAACTACAGTCTCCTGAAATCTCAACATCTATTTATTCATCCAAACTTCATGATTCTTTCAGGTAATGATCAGTACCCGAATCCAACGTGGATTTCCAAATTTCCTTTTTCTAGGTTGAAGCATTCGTTTGCAGTAACAGTTTGAATTCTTAGGTATCACTCTCTTTACTCCATATTGATAGATGTAGTCGGAACTCTAAATCAAACATGGTTTTTTCTAGCTTCTTGAAAGTTGACACAATAAAGAAGTTCTACGTTTTATCTCTAAGGATAGATTCCTCTTGATGTAGCCTTAAGCAGAGACTGGTGATTAACACTTTCATTGAAAGGGGTTGGCAAGCTTCCAAAAAACTACAGTCTCCTGAAATTTCAACATGTATTTTTTCCTTCAATCTTCATAATACTTTCAGGAAATGATCAGTACACCTATCTTATTGGGATACCCAAATTTCTTTCTTCTTAGTTTAAGCATTCTTTTGCAGTAACAGTTTGAATTTTAAGGTTTCAGTCTGTTTTCTCCATATTGATAGATGTAGTTGGAACTGTAAATCAGACATGGTGTGTGCTAGCTTCCTGAAACTTGACACAATAAAGTAGTCTATATTCTATCTCTGAAGTTTGTTTTCTCTTGATGCAGAACTAAGCAGAGAATGATGAAAAACACTTTCATTGAAATGGGTTGCCGAGTTTCCATAAAACGACAGTCTGCTGAAATCTCAACATAAATTTTTTCATCCAATCTTCATGATACTTTCAGGTAATTATCAGTACACCAATCCCACTTGGACACCCAAATTTCGTTCTTCTTGTTTGAAGCTTTCCTTTGCAGTAACAGTTTGAATTTTTAGGTTTCTCTCTGTTTTCTCCATATTGATAGATGTAGTTGGATCTCTAAATTAAACACGGTTTTTGCCAGCTTTTTGAAACTTGACACAAGAAAGTAGTTCTACGTTCTATCTCTAAGTTTGGTTTCCTCTTGAAGTAGCCTTAAGCAGAGACTAGTGAATAACACTTTCATTGAAAGGGGTTGCCAAGCTTCCATAAAAGTACACTCGACTGAAATCTCAACATATATTTTTTCATCCCAACTTTTTGATAGTTTCAGGTAATGATCAGTACACCAGTCCTACTAGGATGCTCAAAATTAGTTCTTCTAGGATGAAGCATTCGTTTGCAGTAACAGTTTGTATGTTCAGGTTTCACTCTGTTTTCTCCATATTGATAGATGTTGTTGGAACTCTATATTAAATACGTTTTGTGTTAGCTTCTTGCAATTGACAAAAGAAAGTAGTTCTACGTTCTATCTCTAAGGTTTGTTTCTTCTTGATGTAGACCTAAGCAGAGAATGAAGAAAATCACTTTCATTGAAATGGGTTGCCAAGCTTCCAAAATACTACAGACTCCGGAAATCTCAACTTCTATTTTTTCATCCAATCTTCATGATTCTTTCAGGTAATGATCAGTACACCAATCCCACTTGGATGCAAAAATTTCGTTATTCTTAGTTGAAGCATTCGTTTGCCCCAACAGTTTGAATTTTTGGTTTCACTCCGTTTTCTCCTATATTGATAGATGAATTTGGAACTCCAAATCAAACACGGTTGTTGCTAGCATCTTTAAACTTCACAAAATAAAGTAGTTCTACATTCTATCTCTAGGGTTTGTATCCTCTTGATGTAGTCTTGCCCAGAACTGGTGAATAACACTTTCATTGAAAGGGGTTGCCAAGCTTCCATCAAACTACAGTCTCTGAAATCTGAACATATATTTTTTCAACCAATCTTCATGATAATTTCAGGTAATGGTCAAAACACCAATCCCACTTGGATGCCCTAATTTCGTTCTTCTTGGTTGAAGCATTAGTTTGCAGTAAATGTTTGAAGTTTAAGGTTTCATTCCGTTTTCTCCTATATTGATAGATGTATTTGGAACTCTAAATCAAACACGGTTTGTGCTAGCTTCTTGAAACTTGGCACAATTAGTAGTTCCAAGTTCTATCTGTAAGGTTTGTTTACTGTTGTTGTAGCTTTACGCAGAGACTGGTGAATAACATTTTCATTGCAAGGGGTTGCCAAGCTTCCAAAAAACTACAGTCTTCTGAAATTTCAACATACATTTTTTCCTCCAAACTTCATAATACTTTCAGGTAAAGATCAGGACTTGAATCCCACTTGGATGCCCAAATTTCGTTCTTCTTATTTGAAGCATTCATTTGCAGTAACAGTTTGGATTTTAAGGTTTCAGTCTGTTTTCATCATGTTGATAGATGTAGTTGGAACTCTAAATCAAACACGGTTTTTGCTAGCTTCCTGAAACTTGACACAAAAAAGTAGTTCTACCTTCTATCTCTAAGGTTTGTTTCCTCTTGATGTAGACCTAAGCAGAGAATGACGAAAAACACTTTCATTGAAATAGGTTGCCAACCTTCCAAAAAACTACAGTCTTCTGAAATATCACCATATATTTTTTCATCCAATCTTCATGATACTTTCAGGTAATGATCAGTACACCAGTCCATCTTGGATGCCCAAATTTTGTTCTTCTAAGTTGAAGCATTCGTTTGCAGTAACAGTTTAAATTTTTAGGTTTCACTCTGTTTTCTCCTATATTGATAGATGTAGTTGGAACTCTAAATCAAAAACAGTTTGTGCTAACTTCTTGAAACTTGACACAATAAAGAATTTCTACGTTGTATCTCTAATTTTTTTTTTCTTAATGTAGTCCTAAGCAGAGAATGATGAAAAATACTTTCATTGAAATGGGTTGCCTAGCATCTAAAAACTTAGGTCTCCTGAAATCCCAACCTATATATTTTCATCCAATCATCATGATACTTTCAGGTAGTGGTCAGTACACTAATCCAACTTGGTTCCCAAATTTTGTTCTTCTTGGTTGAAGCATTCTTTTGAAGTAACATTTCGAAGTTTTAGGTTTCACTCTGTTTTCTCCTATATTGATGGATGTATTTGGAACTTTAAACAAACATGGTTGTTGCTAGCATATTGAAACTTGACACAATAAAGTAGTTCTACATTCTATCTTTATGTTTTGTTTCCTCTTGATATAGACCTAAGCAGAGAATGACGAAAAACACTTTCATTGAAATTTGTTGTGAAGCAAGTATCACGATACTTTCAGGAAATGATCAGTACACCAATCCCACTTGTACGCACTAATTTTATTTTTCTAGGTTGAAGCATTCTTTTTCAGTAGCACTTTCAATTTTTAAGTTTCACTCTGTTTTCTCCGTATTGATAGATGTAGTTGGAACTCTAAAATAAACACGGTTTGTGCTAGCTTCATGAAACTTGACACAATAAAGTAGTTCTACATTCTATCTCTAAGGTTAGATTCCTCTTGTTGTAGCCTTAAGCAGAGACTGGTGAATAACACTTTCATTGAAATGGGGTACAAACTTCCTTAAACCTATAGTCTCCTGAAATCTCAACATCTATTTTTTTCATCCGATCTTCAGGATTCTTTCAGGTAATGATCAGTACACCAATCCCACTTGGACACCCAAGTTTTGTTCTTCTTAATTGAAGCATTCCTTTGCAGTAACAGTTTGAATTTTTAGGTTTCAATCTGTTTTCTCCCTATGGATAGATGTAGTTGGAACTCTAAAGCAAACACGGTTTGTGCTAGCTTCTTGAAAGTTGACACAATAAAGTAGTTCTATGTTCTATCTTTATGTTTTGTTTCCTCTTGATGAGACCTAAGCAGAGAATGACGAAAAACAGTTTCATTGAAATGGGTTGCCAAGACTCCAAAAAACTACAGTCTCCTGAAATCTCAACATCAATTTTTTCATCCAATCGTCATCATACTTTCAGGTAATGTTCAGTACACCAATCCCACTTGGAAGACGAAATTCCGTTCTTCTAGGTTGAAGCATTCGTTTGAAGTAAGAATTTAAATTTTTAGGTTTCACTCTGTTTTCTCCATATTGCTAGATGTTGTTGGAACTCTCAATGAAACAAGGTTTGTGCTAGCTTCTTGAATCTTGATACAAAAAAGTATTTCTACGTTCTATCCCTAAGATTGGTTTCTTCTTGATGTAGCCTTATGCAGAGACTGGTGAATAACACTTTCATTGAAAGGGTTGCCAAGCTTCCAAAAAACTTCAGTCTCCTGAAATCTCAACATATATTTTTTCATCCAATCTTCATGATACTTTCAGTTAATGATCAGTACATCAACCCCACTTGGACGCCTAAAATCCTTTCTTCTATGTTGAAGCATTCGTTTGCAGTAACAGTTTGAATTTTCAGGTTTCACTCTGTTGTCTCCTATAATGATAGATGTATTTGGTACTCTAAATCAAACACGGTTGTTGCTAGCATCGTGAAACTTGACACAAAAATGTAGTTCTCCGTTTTATCTTTAGGTTTTGTTTACTCTTGAAGTAGACCTAAGCAGAGAATGACGAAGAACACTTTCATTGAAATGGGATGCCAAGCTACCAAAAAACTACAGTCTCCTGAAATCTCAACATACATTTTTTCATCCAATGTTTATAATTCTTTCAGGTAATGATCAGTACACCAATCCCACTTGGACGTGCAAATTCCTTTCTTCTAGGTTGAAGCATTCGTTTGCAGCAACAGTTTGAATTTTTAGGTTTCACTCTGTTTTCTCCATATTGATATATGTCGTTGGAACTCTAAATCAATCACAATTTGTGCTAGCTTCTTGAAACTTTACACAATAAAGTAGTTCTACGTTCTATCCCTAAGAGTTGATTCCTCTTGATGTAGACCTAAGCAGAGAATGACGAAAGACACTTTCATTGAAATGGGTTGCCAAACTTCCAAAAAACTAAAGTCTCCTGAAATCTCAACATGTTTTTTCCTCCAATCTTCATGATACTTTCAGGTAATGATCAGTTCACCAATCCCACTTGGATGCCCAAATTTCGTTCTTCTTTGTTGAAGCATTCATTTTCGGTAACAGTTTGAAATTTTAGGTTTCACTCCGTTTTCTCATATATTGATCGATGTACTTGGAACTCTATATCAAACACGGTGGTTGCTAGCATCTTGAAATCTGAGAAAATAAAGAAGTTCTACATTCTCTCTCTAAGGATGGTTTCCTCTTGATGTACCTTACGCATACACTGGTAAATAACACATTCATTGATAGGGGTTGCCAAGCTTCCATAAAACTACAGTCTCCTGATATCTCAATATATATTTTTTCCTCCAATCTTCATGATACTTTCAGGTAATGATCAGTACACCAACGCAATTGGACGCCCAAATTTTGTTCTTCTTTGTTGAAGCATTCGTTTGCGGTAACAGTTTGAATTTTTAGGTTTCTCTCTGTTTTCTCCCATATTGATACATGTAGTTGGGACTTTAAATCAAACACGGTTGTTGCTAGCATCTTGAAACTTGACACAATAAAGTAGTTCTACGTTCTATCTTTAAGTTTTCTTTCCTCTTGATGTAGACTTAAGAAGAAAATGGTGAAAAACACTTACATTGAAATGGGTTGCCAAGCTTCCAAAAACAACAGTCTCCTGATATCTCAATATATATTTTTTCCTCCAATCTTCATGAGACTTTCAGGTAATGATCAGTACACCAATCCCACTTGGACGTCCAAATTTTGTTCTTCTAATTTGAAGCACTCGTTTGCAGTAACAGTTTGAATTTTTAGGATTCACTCTGTTTTCTCCATATTGATAGATGTAGTTGGAACTCGAAATCAAACACAGTTTTTGATAGCATCTGGAAACTTGACACAATAAAGTATTGCCACGTTCTATATCTAAGGTTTGTTTCCTCTTGATGTAGCCTTAAGCAGACACTGGTTAATAACACTTTTATTGAAAGGGGTTACCAAGCTTCAAATACCTCAGTCTCCTGAAATCTCAACATATATTTTTCATCCAATCTTCATGATATTTTCAGGAAATTATCAGTACACCAATCCCACTTGGATGCTCAAATTTTTTTCCTCTCGGTTGAAGAATTCGTTTGAATTAAGAGTTTGAATTTTTAGGTTTCACTCTGTTTTCTCCATATTGATAGATATTTTTGGAACTCTAATTCAAACACCGTTGCTGGTACCATCCTGAAAGTTGACACAATAAAATATTTCCACGTTCTATCTCTAAGGTTTGTTTCCTTTTGATGTAGACCTAAGCAGAGAATGATGAAAAACACTTTCATTGAAATGGGTTGCCAAGCTTCCAAAAAACTAGAGTCTCCTGAAATCTCAATATACATTTTTTCATCCAATCTTCATGATACTTTCAGGTAATGATCAGTACACCAATCCAACTTGGATGCCCAAATTTCATTCTTCTAGTTTGAAGCTTTTGTTTGCAGTAACAGTTTGAATTTTAAGGTTTCACTCTGTTTTTTCCTATATTGATCGAAGTAGTTGAAACCCTAAATCAAACACGGTTGTTGCTAGCATCTTGAAACTTGACACAATAAAGTAGTTCTCCGTTCTATCTTTATGTTCTGTTTCCTCTTGATGTAGACCTAAGCAGAGAATGACGAATAACACTTTCATTGAAGTGGTTTGCAAAGCTTCCACGAAAATACAGTCTCCTGAAATCTGAACAGGTATTTTTTCCTCCAATTTTCATGATACTTTCAGGTAATGATCAGTACACCAATCCCACCTGTATGCCCAAATTTCGTTCTAATTTGTTGAAGCATTCGTTTGCGGTAACAGTTTGAATTTTTAGGTTCCACTCTGTTTACTCCATATTGATAGATGTAGTTGAAACTCTAAATCAAACACGGTTGTTGGTACCATCTTGAAACTTGACACAATAAAGTAGTTCTATGTTCTTTCTCTAAGTTTTTTTTCCTCTTGATGTAGACCTAAGTAGAGAATGACGAAAAACACTTTCATTGAAATGGGGTGCAAAGCTTCCAAAAAACTGCAGTCTCCTGAAATCTCAACATGTATTTCTTTCTCCAATCTTCATGATACTTTCAGGTATTGATCAGTACACCAATCCCACTGGGACCCCCAAATTCCGTTCTTCTAGGTTGAAGCATTCGTTTGCAGCAACAGTTTGAATTTTTAGGTTTCACTCTGTTTTCTCCATATTGATAGATATCGTTGGAACTCTAAATCAAACACGGTTGTTGCTAGCATCTTGAAACTTTACACATTAAAGTAGTTCTACGTTCAATCTTTAAGGTCAGATTTCTCTTCATTTAGCCTAAAGCAGAGAGTGGTGAATAACTCAAGATTGAAAGGGGGTTGTCAAACTTCCATAAAACTACAGGCTCCTTAAATCTATACATATATTTTTTCATCCAATCTTCATGATACTTTCAGTAATGATCCAACACCAATCCCTCTTGGATGCCCAAATTTCTTTTTTCTAGGTTGAAGCATTCGTCTGCACTAACAGTTTGAATTTTTAGATTTCACTCTGTTTTCTCCATATTGATAGATGTTGTTGGAACTCTAAATAAAACACGGTGTGTGCTAGCATCTTGAAACTTGGCACAAAAAAGTAGTTCTATGTTCTATCTTTATGTTTCATTTCCTTTTGATGTAGTCCTATGCAGAGAATGACGAAAAACACTTTCATTGAAATGGGTTGCCAAGCTTCCAAAAAAATTACAGTCTCCTGATATCTCAACATATATTTTTTCAACCAATCGTCATGTTAATTTCAGGTTATGATCAGTAAACAAATCTCACTTAAACCCCCAAGTTTCGTTTTTCTAGGTTGAAGCATTCGTTTTCAGTAACAGTTTCAATTTTTAGGTTTCACTCTGTTTTCTCCAGATTGATACATGTAGTTGGAACTCTAAATCAAACACGGTTTGTGCTAGCATCTTTAAACTTGACACAATAAAGAAATCCTACGTTCTATCTGTAAGGTTTGTTTCCTCTTGATGAAGCCTTAAGCAGAGATTGGTGAATATCACTTTCATTTAAAGGGGATGCCAAGCTTCCAGAAAACTACAGACTCCTGAAATCTCAACATATATTTTTTCTACCAATCTTTATGATACTTTCAGGTATTGATCAGTACACCAATCCCACTTGGATTCCCAAAATTATTCTTCTAGGTTGAAGCATCTGTTTGCAGTAACATTTTGAAGTTTTATGTTTCACTCCGTTTTCTCCACATTGATAGATGTAGTTGGCACATAAATCAAACACGGTTTGTGCTACCTTCTTGAAGCTTTACACAATAAAGTAGTTCTACGTTCTATCTTTAAAGTTTGTTTCCTCTTGATGTAGACCTAAGCAGAGAATGACGAAAAACTCTTTCATTGAAATGGGTTGCCTAGCGTCCAAAAAACTACAGTCATCTGAAATCTCAACATATATTTTTTCATCCAATCTTTATGATACTTTCAGGTAATGATCAGTACCTCATTCCCACTTGGGCGCCCAAATTCCGTTCTTCTAGTTTGAAGCATTCGTTTTCAGCAACAGTTTGAATTTTTAGGTTTCACTCTGTTTTTTCCATATTGATAGATGTCTTTGGAAGTCTAAATCAAACACGGTTGTTGCTAGCATCTTGAAACTTGAAAAAATAATGTAGTTCAACATTCTATCTCTAAGGTTAGATTCCTCTTGATGTAGCCTTAAGCAGACTGCTGAATAACACTTTCATTGAAAGGGGTTATCAAGCTTCCATAAAACTACAGTCTCCTGAATTCTCAACATATATTTTTTCATCCAATCTTCATGATACTTTCAGGTCATGTCCAGTACACCAATTCCACTTGGACGCGCAAATTTTGTTCTTCTTAGTTGAAGAATTCGTTTGTGGTAACAGTTTGAATTTTTAGGTTTCACTCCGTTTTCTCCTATATTTATAGATGTAGTTGGAACTCTAAATCAAACATGGTTTGTGCTAACTTCTTGAAACATGACACAATAAAGTATTTCTACTTGTATTTCTTATGTTTGTTTCTTCCTGATGTAGACCTAAGCAGAGAATAACGAAAAACACTTTCATTGAAATTGGTTGCAAAACTTCCATAAAACTTCAGTCTCCTGAAATCTCAACATATATTTCTTCATCCAATCTTCATGATACTTTCATGTAATGTCCAGAACACCAATCCCGCTTGGATGCCTAAATTCTGTCCTTCTAGGTTGAAGCATTAGTTTGCAACAACAGTTTGAATTTTTAGGTTTCACTCTGCTTTCTCTATATTGATAGATGTCTTCGGAAATCTAAATCAAACACGGTTTGTGCTAGCTTTTTAAAACTTGACACAAGAAAGGTGTTCTATATTCTATCTCTAAGGATTGTTTCCTCTTGATGTATCCTTAAGCAGAGACTGGTGAATAACACTTTCATTGAAAGGGGTTGCCAAGCTTCCATAAAACTTCAGTCTCCTGAAATCTCAATATGTATTTTTTCATCCAATCTTCATGATACTTCAGGTAATGATCAGTACTCCTATCCCACTTGAACGCCCAAATTTCTTTAATCTTACTTGAAGCATTCGTTTGCAGTAACAGTTTGAATTTTTAGGTTTCACTTTGTTTTCTCTTATATTGATAGATGTACTTGGAAATCTAAATCAAACACGGTTTGTTCTAACTTCTAGAAACTTGACACAATAAAGTATTTCTATGTTGTATCTCTAAAGTTTGTTTTTTCTTGATGTAGACCTAAGCAGACAGTGACAAAAACCCTTTCATTGAAATGGGTTGCCAAGCTTCCAAAAAACGACAGTCTCCTGAAATCTCAACATAAATTTTTCATCCAATCATCATGATACTTTCAGGTAATGTCAGTGTACCAATCCCACTTGGACACCCAAATTTCGTTCTTCTTAGTTGAAGCATTCGTTTTCAGTAACAGTTTGAATTTTTAAGTTTCACTGTGTTTTCTACATATTGATAGATATAGTTGGAACTCTAAATCAAACACGGTGTGTGCTAACTTCTTGAAATTTGACACAATAAAGTATTTCTACGTTGTATGTCTAATGTTTGTTTTTTTCTTGATATAGACCTAAGCAGAGAATGAAAAAGAACACTTTCATGGAAATGGGTTGTCAAGCATCAAAAAAATACAGTCTCCTGAAATCTCAACATATATTTTTTCATCCAATCCTCATGATACTCTCAGGTAATGATCAGTACAGCAATAGCACTTGGATGCCGAAATTTCGTTCTTCTTGGTTGAAGCATTCGTTTGTAGTAACAGTTTGAATTTTTAGGTTTCACTCTGTTTTCTCCATATTAATAGATGTAGTTGAAACTCTAAATCAAAGGCGGTTTGTGCTATCTTCTTGAAACTTGACACAATAAAGTAGTTCTAAGTTGTATCTCTAAGTTTTGTTTTCTCCTGATGTAGACCAAAGCAGAGAATGACCAAAAACACTTTCATTGAAATGGGGTTCCAAGCTTCCAAAAATCTAGAGTCTCTTGAAATCTGAACATAATTTTTTTATAAAATCATCATCATACTTTCAGGTAATGATCAGAACAACAATCCAACTTGGATGAACAAATTCCGTTCTTCTAGGTTGAAGCATTCGTTTGCAGTAACAGTTTGAATTTTTAGGTTTCACTCTGTTTTCTTTTATATTTATAGATGTAGTTGAAACTCTAAATAAAACACGTTTGTTGCTAGAATCTTGAAACTTGACACAATAATGTAGTTCTAGATTCTATCTTTTTGTTTTGTTTCCTCTTGATGTAGCCTTACGCAGATACTGTTGAATGACACTTTCGTTGAAAGGGGTTGCCAAGCTTCCATAAAACTTCAGTCTCATGAAATCTCAACATATATTTTATGATGTAAACTTCAAGATACTTTCATGTAATGTCCAGTACACCAATCCACTTGGACGCCCAAATTTTTTTCTTCTTAGTTGAATTATTCGTTTACGGTAACAGTTTGAATTTTTGGGTTTCACTCCATTTTTTCCTATATTGATAGATGTAGTTGGAACCCTAAATCAAACACCGTGTGGGGTCACTTCTTGAAACTTGAAACAAAAGTATTTCTACGATGTATTTCTAATGTTTGTTTCCTCTTGATGTAGACTTAAGTAGAGAATGACGAAAAACACTTTCATTGAAATGGATAGCCAAGCTTCAAAAAAACTACAGCCTCCTGAATTCACAGCATATATTTTTTCATCCAATCTTCATGATACTTTCAGGTAATGATCAGTACACCAATCCAACTTGGACGCCTAAATTCTGATCTTATAGGTTGAAGCATTCATTTGCAGCAACAGTTTGAATTTATAGGTTTCACTCTGATTTCTCTATGTTGATAGATGTCTTTGGACCTCTAAATCAAACACGGTTTGTGCTATCTTCTTGAAACTTGACACAAGAAAGGAGTTCTACGTTCTATCTCTAAGGTTTGTTTCCTCTTGATTTAGCCATAAGCAGAGACTGGTGAATAACACTTTCATTGAAAGGGGTTGCCAAGCTTCCATAAAACTTCACACTACTAAAATCTCAACATATATTTTTTCATCCAATCTTCATGATACTTTCAGGTAATGATCAGTACACCAATCAGAATTGGATTTTCAAATTTTGTTCTTCTAGGTTGAAGCATTCGTTTTCAGTAACAGTTTGAATTTTTAAGTTTCACTCTGTTTTGTCCATATTGATAGATATAGTTGGAACTCTAAATCAAACACGGTTTGTGCTAGTTTCTTGAAACTTGAAGCAATAAAGTATTTCTACCTTCTATTTCTAAGGTTTCTTTCCTTTTGATGTAGACCTTCGCAGAGAATAACGAAAAACACTTTCATTGAAATGGGTTGCCAATCATCCAAAAAACGAGAGTCTCCTGATACCTCAACATAAATTTTTCATCCAATCATCATGATACATTCAGGTAATGATCAGAACACAAATCCAACTTGGATGCCCAAATTTCATTCTTCTAGGTTGAAGCATTCGTTTGCAGTAACAGATTAAAATTTTAGGATTCCCTCTGTTTTCTCCTATATTGATAGATGTAATTGGGACTTTTAATCAAACACGGTTGTTCCTAGCATCTTGAAAGTTCGCACAATAAATAGTTCTACGTTCTATCTTTATGTTTTGTTTCCTCTTGATGTAGACCTTAGCAGAGAATGACGAAAAACACTTTCATTGAAATGGGTTGCCAATCTTCCAAAAAACTACAGTCTCCTGGAACCTCAACATCAATTTTTTCATCCAATCTTCAGGATACTTTCAGGTAATGATCAGTACACCAATCCCACTTGAACGACTATATTCCGTTCTTCTAGATTGAAGCATTTGTTCTCAGTAACAGTATGAATTTTTAGGTTTCACTCTGTTTTCTCCATATCGATAGATGTCGTTGGAACTCTAAATCACACACAGTTTGTGCTAGCTTATTGAAACTTGACAAAATAAAGTATTTCTACGTTCTATCTTTAAGCTTTGTTTCCTCTTGATGTAGCCTTAAGCAGAGACTGTTGAATAAAACTTTCATTGAAAAGGGTTGCCAAGCTTCCATAAAACTACAGTCTTCTGAAATCTCAACATATGATTTTTCATCCAATCTTCATGATACTTTCAGATAATGATCAGTACACCAATTTCACTTGGAGCCCAAATGTCATTCTTCTTAGTTGAAGCATTCGTTTGCGGTAACAGTTTGAATTTTTAGGTTTCACTCCGTTTTCTCCTATATTGATAGATGTAGTTGGAACTCTTAATCAAAGACAGTTTGTGCTAACTTCTTAAAACTTGACACATAAATGTTGCTCTACGTTCTATCTCTAATGTTTGTTACCTCTAGATGTAGACCTAAGCAGAGAATGACGAAAACACTTTCATTGAAATGGCTTGCCAAGTTTCCCAAAAGCTAGAGTCTTCTGAAATCGCAACATATATTTTTTGATCCAATCCTCATGATACTTTTTGGTAATGATCAGAACACCAATCTCACTTGGACCCCCAAATTTCCTTCTTCTTGGTTGAAGCATTCGTTTTCAGTAACAGTTTGAATTTTTAAGTTTCACTCTGTTTTCTCCATATTGATAGATATAGTTGGAACTCTAAATCAAACACGGTTTGTGCTAGCTTCTTGAAACTTGAAGCAATAAAGTATTTCTACCTTCTATTTCTAAGGTTTGTTTCCTTTTGATGTTGACCTTCCCAGAGAATGACGAAAAACACTTTCATTGAATTGGGTTTCCAAGCCTCCAAAAAACTACAGTCTCCTGAAATATCAACATGAATTTTTTATGGAATCATCATGATACTTTCAGGTAATGATCAGAACACCAATCCAACTTGGATGCCTAAATTTCGTTCTTCTAGGTTGAAGCATTCGTTTGCAGTAACAGTTTGAATTTTTAGGTTTAACTCTGTATTCTCCTATATTGATCGATGTAGTTGGGACTTTAAATCAAACACCGTTCTTGCTAGCATCTTGGAACTTGACAGAATAAGGTAGTTCTATGTTCTGTATTTATGTTTTGTTTACTCTTGATGTAGACCTAAGCAGCGAATGACGAAAAACTCTTTCAGTGAAATGGGTTGACAAGCTTCCAAAAAACTACAGTCTCTTGAAATCTCAACTATATTTTTTCGTCCAATCGTCACGATACTTTCAGGTAATAATCAGTACACCAATCCCACATGGACGCGCAAATTTTGTTTTCGTAGGTTGAAGCATTCGTTTGCAGTAACAGTTTCAATTTTTAGGTTTCACTCTGTTTTCTCCTATATTGATACATGTAGTTGGAACTCGAAATCAAGCACGGTTAGTACTAGCTTCGTAAAACTTGACACAATAAAGTATTTCCACGTTCTATCTCTAAGGTTTGTTTCCTCTTGATGTAGACCTAAGCAGAGAATGACGAAAAACACTTTCATTGAAATGGGTTGAAAAGCTTCCAAAAACCTACAGTCTCCTGAAATCTCAACATATATTTTTTTCATCCAATCTTCATGATTCCTTTAGGTAATGATCAGTACACCAATCCAACTTGGGGGCCGAAATTTCGTTCTTTTTGGTTGAAGCATTCATTTGCAGTAATAGTTTTAATTTTTAGGTTTCACTCTGTTTTACCCCAATATTGATAGATGTATTTGGAACTGTAAATCAAAAACGGTTGTTGCTAGCATCTTGAAACTTGACACAATAAAGTAGTTCTAAGTTCTATCTCTAAGGTTTGTTTCCTCTAGATGTAGAACTAAGCAGAGAATGACGAAAAACACTTTCATTGAAATGGGATGCTAAGCTTCCAAAAAACTACAGTCTCCTGAAATCTCAACATTTATTTTTTCATCCAATCTTTATGATTATTTAAGGTAATGATCAGTACACCAATTCCACTTGGACGCCCAAATTTTGTTCTTCTTAGTTGAAGTATTCTTTTGCGGGAAGAGTTTGAATTTTTAGGTTTTACTCCGTTTTCTACTATATTGATAGATGTACTTGAAACTCTAAATCAAACACGGTTTGTGCTAACTTCCTGAAACTTGACACAATAAAACATTTCTACGTTTTATGTCTAATTTTTTTTTATTTGATGTGGAAATAAGCAGAGTGACAAAAAACACTTTCATTGAATGGGTTGCGGAGCATCCAAAAAACTACAGTCTCCTGAAATCTCAAAATAAATTTTCTACCAATCATCATGATACTGTCATGTAATGATCAGAACACCAATCCAACTTGGATGCCCAAATTTCGTTTTCTGCTTTGAAGCATTAGTGTGCAGTAACAGTTTGAAATTTTAGGTTTCACTCTGTTTTCTCCTATATTAATCGATATATTTTGGACTCTAAATCAAACACGGTTGTAGCTAGCATCTTGAAACTTGTCAAAATAAAGTAGTTCTACGTTCTAACTTAATGTTTTGTTTCCTCCTCATGTAGACCTAAGCAGAGAATGACAAAAAAAACACTTTCATTGAAATGGGTTGCCAAGCTTATAAAAAACTACAGTCTCCTGTAATATCAACATCTATTTTTTCATCCAATCTTCATTATTCTTTCAGGTCATGATCAGTACACCAATCCAACTTGGATGCCCAAATTTCGTTCTCCTAGTTTGAAGCATTCGTTTGCAGTAACAGTTTGAATTTTTAGGTTTCACTCTGTTTTCTCTTATATTGATAGATGTTTTGGAACTCTAAATCAAAAACGGTTTGTGCTAGCTTCTTGATAATTGACACAGTAAAGTAGTTCTAATTCTATCTCTAAGGTTTGTTTCCTCTTGATGTAGCCTTAAGCAGAGACTGGTGAATAACACTTTCATTGAAAGGGGATGCCAAGCTTCCATAAAACTTCAGTCTCCTGAAATCTCAGCATATATTTTTTCATCCAATCTTCATGATATGTTTATGTAATGATTAGTACACTAATCCCACTTGGACTCCCAAATTTCCTTCTTTTAGGTTGAAGCATTCGTTTGTAATAACAGTTTGAATTTTTAGGTTTCACTCTGTTTTCTCCATATTGATAGATGTAGTTGGAACTTTAAATCAACCACGGTTGTAGCTAGCATGTTGAAAGTTGAAATAATATACTAGTTCTACGTTCTATCTTTATGTTTTGTTTCCTCTTGATGTAGACCAAAGCAGAGAATGACGAAGAACACTTTCATTGAAATGGGTTGCCAAGCTTCCAAAAACTACAGTCCCCTGAAATCTCAACATGTATTTCTTCCTCCAATCATCATGATACTTTCAGGTAATGATCAGTACACCAACTACACTTGGACACCCAAATTTTGTTCTTCTTGGTTGAAGCATTCGTTTGTAGTAACGGTTTGAATTTTTAGGTTTTACTCTGTTTTCTTCATATTGATAGATGTAGTTGGAACTCTAAATCAAACACCTTTTATGCTAGCTTCTTGAAATTTGACACAATAAAGTAGTTCTGCGTTCTCTCTCTAAGGTTTGTTTCCACTTGATGTAGACCTAAGCAGAGAATGACAAAAAACACTTATATTGAAATTGTTCCCAAGGTTCCAAAAAAATACAGTCTCCTGAAATCTCAACATATATTTTTTCATCCAATCTTCATGGTACTTTCAGGTAAGTGTCAGTACACCAATCCCACTTTGTCAACCCAATGTCGTTTTTTTTTGGTTGAAGTATTCATTTGCAGTAACAGTTTGAATTTTTAGGTTTAACTCTGTTTTCTCCATATTAGTAGATGTATTTGGAAATCTAAATCAAACACCGTTTGTTCTAGCTTCTTGAAACTTGACACAATAAAGTACTTCTACGTTTTGTCTCTAATGTTTGTTTCCTCTTCATGTAGCCTTAAGCAGAGACTGGTGAATAACACTTTCATTGAAAGGGTTTGCCAAGCTTCCATAAAACTATAGTCTTCTGAAATCTCAGCATATATTTTTTCATCCTATCTTCATGATACTTTCAGATAATGATCAGTACACCAATCCCACTTGGATGCCCAAATTTCGTTCTTCTAGGTTGAAGCATTCGTTTGCAGTAACAGTTTGAATTCTTAGGTTTTACTCTGTTTTCTCCATATTGATAGATGTATTTGGAACTTTTATGGAACACGGTTTGTGGTAGCTTCTTGAAACTTGACACAATAAAGTAGTTCCACGTTCTATCCCTAAGGTTTGTTTCCTCTTGATGTAGACCTAAGCAGAGAATGACGAAAAACACTTTCATTGAAATGGGTTGCCAAGCATCAAAATCGACAGTCTCCTGAAATCTCAACATAAATTTTTTATCCAATTATCATGATACTTTTAGGTAATGATCAGAACACCAATCCAACTTGGATGCCCAAATTTCGTTCTTCTAGGTTGAAGCCTTCATTTGCAGTAACAGTTTGAATTTTCAGGTTTCACTCTGTTTTCTCCATGTTGATAGATGTAGTTGGAACTCTAAATCAAACATGGTTTGTGCTTGCTTCTTGAAACTTGACACAAGAAAGTAATTCAACGTTAATTCTCTAAGGTTTGTTTCTACTTGAATTAGCCTTAAGCAGAGACAGGTGAATAACACTTTCATTGAAAGTGGTTTCCAAGCTTCCATAAAATTACAGTCTATAGAAATCTCAAGGTATCTTTTCTCATCCAATTTTCATGATACTTCCAGGTAATGATCAGTACACCAATCACACTTGGATGACAAAATTTCCTTTTTCTAGGTTGAAGCATTCGTTTGCAGTAAAGTAGTTCTACGATCTATCTCTAAGGTTTGTTTCCTCTTGATGTAGACCTAAGCAGAGATTAACAAAAAACGCTTTCATTGAAATGGGGTGCCAAGCGTCCAAAAAACTACAGTCTCCTGAAATCTCAACATGTATTTTGTCCTACAATCTTCATCACACTTTCAGGTAAAGATAAGTACACCATTTCTACTTGGATGCTCAAATTTCATTCTTCTAGGTTGAAGCATTCGTTTGCAGTAACAGTTTGAATTTTTACGTTTCACTCTGTCTTTTCCTATATTGATAGATGTAGTTGGAACTCTTAATCAAACACGGTTGTTGCTAGCATCTTGAAACTTGACACAATAAAGTAGTTGTATGTTCTATCTCTAAGGTTTGTTTCCTCTTCATGTAGACCTAAGCAGAGACAGGTGAATAACACTTCCATTGAAATGGGTTGCCAAGCTTTCATAAAACTTCAGTCTCCTGAAATCTCAACATATATTTTTTCATCTAATCTTCATGATATTTTCAGGTAATGATCAGTACACCTATCCCACTTGGACGCCCAAATTTCGTTCTTCTTAGTTGAAGCATTCATTGTGGTAACAGTTTGAATTTTAAGGTTTCACTCCATTTTCTCCTATATTGATAGATGTATTTGGAACTCTAAATCAAACTCGGTTTGTGCTAATGTCTTGAAAGTTGACACAATAAAGTATTTCTACGTTTTATCTCTATTGATTGTTTTATCTTGATGTAGACCTAAGCAGAGAATGTCGAAAAACACTTTGATTGAATTGGATTGCCAAGCTTCCAAAAAACGAGAGTCTCCTGAAATCTCAACATTAATTTTGTATCCAATCATCATGAAACTTTCAGGTAATGATCAGAACACCAATCCAACATGGATGCCCAAATTTCATTCTTCTAGTTTGAATCATTCGTTGCAGTAACAGTTTGAATTTATAGGTTACACTCTGTTTTCTTCCATATTGATAGATGTAGTTGGGTCTTTAAATCAAACACCGTTGTTCCTAGCATCTTGAAACTTGACACCAAAAAGTAGTTCTTCGTTCTATCTTCATGTTTTGTTTCATCTGGATGTAGACGTAAGCAGAGAATGACGAAAAACAGATTCATTGAAATGGCTTGCCAAGCTTCCAAAAAACTACAGTCTCCTGAAATCTCAACATATATTTTTTGATCCAATCTTCACGGTTCTTTTAGGTAATGATTAGTACACCAATCCGACTTGGACGCACGTATATCGTTTTTTAGGTTGAAAAATACATTTGCATTAACAATTTCAAATTTTAGGTTTCACTCTGTTTTGTCCATATTGATAGATGTAGTTGGAACTCTAAATCAAACACGGTTGTTGCTAGCATCTTGAAACTTGACACAATAAATCAGTTCTACGTTCTATCTGTAAGGTTTGCTTCCTCTAGATGTTGCCTTACGAAGAGACTCTTGAATAACACTTTCATTGAAAAAGGTAGCCAAGCTCCCATAAAACTTCAGTCTCCAGAAATCTCAACATATATTTTTTCATCCAATCTTCATGATACTTTCAATTAATGATTAGTACACCAATCCCACTTGTGCGCTCAAATTTCGTTCGTCTTAGTTGAAGCATTCGTTTGGGGTAACAGTTTGAATTTTTAGGTTTCACATGTTTTCTCCTACATTGATAGATGTATTTGGGACTCTTAAATAAACACGGTTGTAGCTAGCATCTTGAAACTTGACACAATAAAGTAGTTCTATGTTCTATCTTTATGTTTTGCTTCCTCTTGAGGTAGACCGAAGCAGAGAATGACGAAAAACACTTTCATTGAAATGGCTTTGCAAGCTTCCAAAAAACTACAGCCTCCTGAAATCTCAAAATTCATTTTCTCATACAATCCTCATGATTCATTCAGGTTATGATCAGTACACCATTCCTACTTGGATGCCCAAATTTCGTTCTTTTGGATGAAGCATTCGTTTGCAGCAACAGTTTGAATTTTAAGGTTTTACTCTGTTTTCTCCATATTGATAGATGTAATTGGAACTTTAAATCAAACACGGATTGTGCTAGGTTCTTGAAACTTGACACAATAAAGTAGTTCTACGTTCTATCTCTAAGGTTTGTTTCATCTTCATGTAGACCTATTCAGAGAATGACGAAAAACACTTTCATCGAAATGGGTTGCCAAGTTTCCAAAAACTACAGTCTCCTGAAATCTCAACATACATTTTTTTATCCTGCTTTTCTGATACTTTCTGGTAATGATCAGTGCACCAATCCAACTTGGATTCTCAAATTTCGTTCTACTAGTTTGAAGCATTCATTTGCAGTAACAGTTTGAATTTTATGTTTCACTCTGTTTTCTCCTACATTGATAGATGTAGTTGGAACTCTAAATCAAACACGTTTTGTGCTAGCTTTTGAAACTTGACACAATAAAGTACTTCTCGTTCCATCTCTAAGGTTTGTTTCCTCTTGATGTAGACCTAAGCAGAGAATGACGAAAAACACTTTCATTGAAATGGGTTGCCAAGATTCCAAAATACTGCAGTCTCCTGAAATCTCAACATCAAATTTTTCATCCAATCTTTATGATACTTTCAGGTAATGATCAGTACACCAATCCCACTTGTACGCCGAAATTCCGTTCTTCTAGTTTGAAGCATTCGTTTGCAGTAACAGTTTGAATTTTTACGTTTCACTCTCTTTTCACCATATGGATAGATGGCGTTGGAACTCTAAATCAAACACGGTTTGTGCTACCTTCTTGAACCTTGCCACAAGAAAGTAGTTCTACGTTCTATCTCTCATGTTTGTTTCCACTTGATGTAGCCTTATGCAGAGACTGGTGAATAACACTTTCATTGAAAGAGGTTGCAATTTTCCATAAATCTTCAGTATCCTGAAATCTCATCAAATTTTTTTCATCCAATCTTCATGATACTTTCAGGTAATGATCAGAAAACCATTCCCACTTGGACACCCAAATTTCGTTCTTCCTGGTTGAGGCATTCGTTTGCAGTAACTGTTTCAATTGTTAGGTTTCACTCTGTTTTCTCCATATTGATAGATATAGTTGGAACTCTAAATCAAACACGGTTTGTGCTAGCTTCTTGGAACTTGACACAATAAAGTATTTCTACGTTCTATCTCTAAGGTTTGTTTCCTCTTGATGTAGCCTTAAGCAGAGACGGGTGAATAACACTTTCATTGAAAAAGTTTGCCAAGCTTCCATTAAACTACACTCTCCTGAAATCTCAACAGGTATTTTTTCATCCAATCTTCATGATACTTTTAGGTAATGATCAGTACACCAATCCCACTTGGATGCCCAAATTTTGCTCTTCTAGATTGAAGCATTCGTTTTCAGTAACAGTTTGAATTTTTAGGTTTCCCTCTATTTTCTTCATATTGATAGATATATTTGGAACTCTAAATCAAACACGGTTTGTGCTAGCTTCTTGAATCTTGACACAATAAAGTAGTTCTACATTGTATCTCTAAGGTTTGTTCCCTCTGATGTAGTCATAAGCAGAGAATGACAAAAAACACTTTGATTGAAATGAGTTGCCAAGCTTCTGAAAAACTACAGTCTCCTAATATTTCAACACATATTTTTAATCCAATCTTTATGATATTTTCACGTAATAATCAGTACAGCAATCCCACTTGGACGCCCAAATTTCGTTTTACTATGTTGAAGCATTCGTTTGCAGGAACAGTTTCAATTTTCAGGTTTCACTCTGATTTCTTCATTTTGATAGATGTAGTTGGAAATCTAAATCAAGCACGGTTTGTGCTAGCTTCTTGACTTGACACAATAAAGTAGTTCTACGTTCTATCTCTAAGGTTAGATTCCTCTTGATGTAGCCTTAAGCAGAGCCTGGTGAATAAAACTATCATTGAAAGGGGTGGCCAAGCTTCCATAAAACTTCAGTCTCCTGAAGTCTCAACATATAGGTTGTCATCCAATCTTCATGATATTTTCAGGTAATGATCAGTACACCAATCCCACGAGGACGCCCAAATTTTGTTCTTCTTAGTTGAAGCATTCGTTTGCGGTAACAGTTTGAATTTTTAGATTTCACTTTGTTTTATCTTATATTGATAGATGTAGTTGGAACTCTAAATCAAACACGGTTTGTGCTAACTTCTTGAAACTTGACACAATAAATTAGTTCTACATTCTGTCTTTATGTTTGTTTCCTCTTGATGTAGACCTAAGCGGATAATGACGAAAAACACTTTCATTGAAATGGGTTGCCAAGCTTCCAAAAAAACTACAGTCTTCTGAAATCTCAACATGTATTTTTTCATCCAATCCTCATGATACTTTCAGGTAATGATCAGTACACCAATCCCACTTCAATGCCAAAATTTCGTTCTTCTAGGTGAAGCATTCGTTTGCAGTAACAGTTTGAATTTTTAGGTTTCACATTGTTTTCTCCTATATTGATAGATGTATTTGGAACTCTTAATCAAAAATGGTTATAGCTAGCATCTTGAAACTTGACACAATAAAGTAGTTCTATGTTGAATCTTTATCTTTTGTTTCCTCTTGATGTAGACCTAAGCAGAGAATGACGAAAAACACTTTCATTGAAATGGCTTGCCAAGCTTCCAAAAAACTACAGCCACCTGAAATCTCAACATTTATTTTTTCATCCAATCCTCATGATTCTTTCAGGTAATGATCAGTACACCAATAAAATTTGGATGCCCAAATTCGTTCTTCTTGGATGAAGAAATCATTTGCAGCAACAGTTTGAATTTTTAGGTTTTACTTTGTTTTCTCCATATTAATAGATGTAGTTCGAACTCTAAATCAAACACGGTTTGTGCTTGCTTCTTGAAACTTGACACAATAAAGTAGTTCTGCGTTCTATCTCTAAGGTTTTTTTTCTCTTGATTTAGACCTAAGCAGATAACGACGAAAAACACTTCCAATGAAATGGGTTGCCAAGCTTCCATAAAACTACAGTCACCTGAAATCTCAACATGTAATTTTACCTCCAATCGTCATGATACTTTCAGGTAATGATCAGCACACCCATCCCACTTGGATGCCCAAATTTTGTTCTTCTTATTTGAATCATTCGTTTAAGGTAACAGTTTGAATTTTTAGGTTTCACTCTGTTATCTCCTATATTGATAGATCTAGTTGGAGCTCTAAATCAAACACGGTTTGTGCTAACTTTTTGAAACTTGACACAAAAAGGTAGTTCTACTTTCTAACTTATGTTTTTTTTTTTCCTCTTGATGTTGACGGAAGCAGAATATAACGACAATCACTTTTATTGAAATGGGTGAACAAGCTTCCAAAAAAACTACAGGCTCCTGAAATCTCAACATGTATTTTTTCATCCTACTTTCATGATACTTTCAGGTAATGATCAGCACAGGAATACCACTTGGATGCCCAAATTTCGTTCTTCTAAGTTGAAGCCTTCGTTTGCAGCAACAGTTTGAATTTTTAGGTTTCGATCTGTTTTCTCCATATGGATCGATGTAGTTGGAACTCTAAATCAAACATGGCTTGTGATAGCTTCTTGAAACTTGACATTTTAAAGTAGTTCAACATTCTATCTCTAAGGTTTGTTTCCTCTTGATGTAGCGTTAAGCAGAGACTGGTGAATAACACTTTCATTGAAAGGGGTTGCCAAGCTTACATAAAACTACAGTCTCCTGAAATCTCAACATATATTTCTTGATCCAATCTTCATGGTGCTTTCACGTAATGATCACTACACCAATCCCACTTTTTAAATGCCAAAATTGTGTTCTTCTAGTTTGAAGCATTCGTTCGTAGTAACAGTTTGAATTTTTATGATTCACTTTGTTTTCTTCTATATTGATAGATGTATTTGGAACTCTAAATCAAACACGGTTGTTGCTAGCATCTTGAAACTTGACACAATAAAGTAGGTCTACGTTCTATCTCGTATTCTTGTTTCCTCTTGATGTAGCCTTACGGAGAGACTGGTGAATAACAGTTTCATTGAAACGGGTTGCCAAGCTTCTATAAAACTTCAGTCTCATGATCTCAACATAAATTTTTTATCCAATCATCATGGTACTTTCAGTTAATGATCAGAACACCAATCCCACTTGGATGCCCAAATTCCGTTCTTCTATGTTAAAGCATTCGTTTGCAGCAACAGATTGAATTTTTAGGTTTTGCTTTGTTTTCTCCATGTCGATAGATGTTGTTGGAACTCTAAATCAAACACGGTTTGTGCTAGCTTCTTGAAACTTGACACAATAAGTATTTCTACGTTCTATCTCTAATGTTTGTTTCCTCTTGATGTAGACCTAAGCAGAGAATGACGAAAAACACTTTCATTGAAATGGGTTGTCAAGCTTCCAAAAACTACATTTTCCTGAAATCTCAACAGGAATTTTTTCCTCCAATCTTCATGATAATTTCAGGTAATGATCAGTACACCAATCCCACTTTGGATGGCAAATTTCGTTCTTCTTGTTTGAAGCATTCTTCTGCAGTAACAGTTTGAATTTTTAGGGTTCCCTCTGTTTTCTCCATATTGATATATGTATTTGGAACTATAAATCAAACACGGTTTGTGCTAGCGTCTTGAAACTTGACACAATAAAGTAGTTCTACATTTTGTCTCTAAGGTTTTTTTACTCTTGATGTAGACCTAAGCAGGGAATGACGAAAAACACTTCAGTTGAAATGGGTTGCCAAGCTTCCAAAAAACTACAGTCTCCTGAAATCTCAACATATATTTTTTCATCCAATCTTCATGATACTTTCAGGTAATGATCAGTACACCAATCACACTTGGATGCCCTAATTTCGTTCGTCTAAGTTGATGCATTCTTTTGCAGTAACTATTTGAATTTTTAGGTTTCACTCTATTTAATCCATATGGATAGATGTATTTGGAACTCTTAATCTAATACGGTTTGTGCTAGCTTCTTGAAACTTGACAAAATAAAGCAGTTCTACGTTCTCTCTCTAAGGTTTGTTTCCTCTTGATGTAGACATAAGCAGAGAATGACGAAAAACACTTTAATTGAAAGGGGTTGCCAAGCTTGCATTAAACAACAGTCTCCTGAAATCTCAATATATATTTTTACATCTAATCCTCATGATACTGTCAGCTCATGATCAGTACACCAATCCCACTTGGATGCCCCAATTTTGTTCTTCTAGGTTGAAGCTTTTGTTGGCAGTAACAGTTTGAGTTTTTAGGTTTCACTCTGTTTTCTCCATATTGATAGATGTAGTTGGAACTCAAATTAAACACCGTTTGTGCTAGCTTCTTGAAACTTCACACAATAAAGTAGTTCTATGTTCCATCTCTAATGTTTCTTTCCTCTTGATGTAGTCATACGCAGAGAAAGACGAAAAACACCTTCATTGAAATGGGTTGCCAAGCATCCAAATAACTACAGTCTTTTGAAATCACAGCATATATTTTTTCATCCAATCTTCATGATACTTTCAGGTAATGATCAGCACACCAATCCCACTTGGACGCCCAAATTCCGTTCTTCTAGGTTTAAGCATTCGTTTGCATCAACAGTTTGAATTTTATATGTTTCACTCAGTTTTCTCATATTGATAGATTTCGTTGGAACTCTAAATCAAACACAGTTTGTGCTAGCATCTTGAAACTTGACACAATAGTGTATTTCTAAGTTCTATCTCTGAAGATTGTTTACTCTTGATGTAGACCTAAGCAGAGAATGACGAAAAACACTCTCATTGAAATGGGTTGCCAAGCTTCCAGAAATCTACAGTCTCCTGAAATCTCAACATGTATTTTCTCATCCAATCATCATGATAGTTTCAGGTAATGAACAGTACACCAATCCCACTTGCACGCCCAAATTTGGTTCTTCTTGGTGAAAAATTCGTTTGCAGTAACAGTTTGAATTTTTAGGTTTCACTCTGTTTTCTCCATATTGATAGATGTAGTTGGAACACTAAATCAAACACGGTTTGTGCTAGCTCCTTGAAACTTGACACAATAATATTTCTACGTTGTATCTCTAATGTTTGTTTTTTCTTGATGTAGACCTAAGCAGAGAATGATGAAAAACCCTTTCATTGAAATGGGTTGCCAAGCTTCCAAAAACTACAGTCTCCTGAATTCTCAACAGGAATTTTTTTCCTCCAATCTTCATGATAATTTCAGGTAATGATCAGTACACCAATCCCACTTCTGATGGCAAATTTCGTTCTTCTAGGTTGAGGCATTCGTTTGCAGTAACAGTTTGAATTTTTAGGTTTCACTTCTTTTTCTCCACATTGATAGATGAAGTTCGGGTCTTTAAATCAAACATGGTTGTTGCTAGCACATTGAAACTTGACACAATAAAGTAGTTCTACGTTCTATCTTTGTGTTTTGTTCCTCTTGATGTAGAACGAATCAGAGAATGACGAAAAACACTTTCATTGAAATGGGTTGCATAGCTTCCAAAAAAACTGCAGTCTCCTGAAATGTCAACGTATATTTTTTCGTCCAATCTTCATGATACTTTCAGGTAATGATCAGTACATCAATCCCACTTGGACGCCGAAATTTCCGTTTTGTAGTTTGAAGCATTCATTTGCAGTAACAGTTTCAATTTTTAGGTTTCACTCTGTTTTCTCCATATTGATAGATGTAGTTGGAACTCTAAATCAAACACGGTTAGTGCTAGCTTCTTGAAACTTGACACCATAAGGTAGTTCTACGTTCTGTCTCTAAGGTTGGATTCCTCTTGTTGTAGCCTTAAGCAGAGAATGGTGAATAACATTTCCATTGAAAGGGTTTGCCAAGCTTCCTTAAAACTACAGTCTCCTGAAATCTCAACATTTATTTTTTCATCTAATCTTCATGATTCATTCAGGAAATGATCAGTACACCAATCCCACTTGGATGCCCAAATTTCGTTCTTCTTTGTTGAAGCATTCATTTGCAGTAACAGTTTGAATTTTGAGGTTTCACTCTGTTTTCTCCATATTGATAGATGTTCTTGGAACTCTAAATCAAACACGGTTTGTGCTAGCTTCTTAAAACTTGACACAGTAAAGTAGTTCTACGTTCTATCTTTATGTTTTGTTACCTCTTGATGTAGACCTAAGCAGAGAATCACGAAAAACACGTTCATTGAAATGCGTTGCCAAGCTTCCAAAAAACGGCATTCTCCTGAAATCTCAACACAAATTTTTTATCCAATCATCATGATACTTTCAGGTAATGATCAGAACACCAGTCCAACTTAGATGTCCACATTCCATTCCTCTTGGTTGAAGCATTCGTTTGCAGCAACAGGTTGAATTTTTAGGTTTAGCTCTTTTTTTCTCCATATTGATAGCCTTTTCTTGCAACTTTTTTCCTGGTAATTCTGTTTCTTCTGAACTTTCTTTTTCTTTATGACTAGAGTTTCTGGGCTTTTATCAACACATACCCTAACTATTCTTGGTTCCACTGGGGTGCCTTTTTCCCTTATCAATTTACTTCTCACTCCTTCCATGTTTTCATCACAAAGACAATACAACATTTCAAGACAAAACAAGACACAAACATACTGCATCAATCTTTTCCACTTTCTCGAAATGGCCATTTTTCCTCTCGCCCTATCTCCCTAGGGACGAGCAGATTCCTCCCGTCCTATCTATGGACGGGCAGCTTTTTTCATCACTTACCCCCGAGTGTCCCAGGGCTCCCAGTAACGGGCCACCATCTTCCGGGGGGAGACGAATAACTTGTATACGTTGATACAGCAGGAATAGGAGCCGTTTATTGTAGGATCTGAGCGATATTTATACATTTTACACAGCTTATCTAATTAGCATAAAATAGATACAGCAGTCAACCAATAAGGAATCTCCACACTTAATGCCTACTTTTGTTACTTTACATATCATTTCCTCTGGCATTTGGCCAAGTGCCATCCAGACTTGTTTACAGACTCTAACATTTCTTGGCAAAATACCAGGTGCCTTCCTGAGATGTTTACAGACCATAACAGTTTGCAATAACAGTTTGAATTTTTAGGTTTCACTCTGTTTTCTCCATATTGATAGATATCATTGGAACTCTAAATCAAACACGGTTTTGGCTAACTTCTTGAAACTTGACACAATAAAGTAGTTTTCCGTTCTATCTCTAAGGTTTGTTTCCTCTTGATGTAGACCTAAGCAGAGAATGATGAAAAACACTTTCATGGAAATGGGTTTCCAAGTTTCAAAAAAACTACAGTCTCCTGAATTCTCAACATATATTTTTTCATTCAATCTTCATGATACGTTCAGGTAATGATCAGTACACCAATCAAAAGTGAACTCCCAAATTTTGTTCTTCTAGGTTGAAGCATTCGTTGGAAGTAGCATTTTGAATTTTTAGGTTTCACTCTGTTTTTAACATATTGATAGATGTATTTGGAACTCTAAATCAATCCTGGTTTGTTCTAGCTTCTTGAAACTTGACACAAGAAAGTAGTTCTTCCTTCTATCTCTAAGGTTTTTTTCCTCTTGATGTAGACCTAAGCAGAGAATGACAAAAAACACTTTCATTGAAATGGATTGCCAATCTTCCAAAAAACTACAGTCCCCTGAAATCTCAACATATATTTTTTCATCCATACTTCATGATACTTTCAGGTAATGATCAATACACCAATCCCACTTGGACACCCAAATTCTTTTCTTCTCGGTTGAAGCATTCGTTTGCAGTAACATTTGAATTTTTAGGATTCACTCTGTTTTCTTTATATTGATAGATGTAGTTGGAACACTGAAGGAAACACGGTTTGTGATTGCTTCTTGAAACTTGACGAAATAAAGTATTTCTACGTTCTATCTTTCATGTATGTTTCCTCTTGATGTACACTTAAGGAGAGAATGAGGAAAAACACTTTCATTGAAATGGGTTGACAAGCTTCCAAAAAACTATAGTCTCCTGAAATCTCAACATATATTTTTTCATCCAATTTTCATGATACTTTCAGGTAATGAATAGTACACCAATCTCACTTGGACGCCCAAATTTCGTTTTTCTAGGTTGAAGCATTCATTTGCAGTAACAGATTGAATTTTTAGGTTTCACTCTATTTTTTGCATATTGATAGATGTAATTGGAACTCTAAATCAAACCTGGTTTGTTCTAGCTTCTTGAAAATTGACACAAGAAAGTATTTCTTCCTTCTATCTCTAAGGTTTGTTTCCTCTTGATGTAGACCTAAGCAGAGAATGATGAAAAACACTCTCATTGAAATAAATTGCCAAGCTTCCAAAAAACAACAGTCTCCTGAAATCTCAACATATATTTTTTAATCCAATCTTCCTGATACTTTCAGGTAATGATCAGTACACCAATCCCACTTGGACACCCACATTTCATTTTCCTAAGTTGATGTATTCGTTTGCAGTAACAGTTTGAATTTTTAGGTTTCACTCTGTTTTCTCCATATTGATAGATGTATTTGGAACTCTAAATCAAACACGGTTTGTGCTAGCATCTTGAAACTTGACACAATAAAATAGTTCTACGTTCTATCTCTAAGAATAGATTCCTCTTGTTGTAGCCTTAAGCAGAGAGTCGTGAATAACATTTTCAATGAAAGGGGTTGCCAAGCTTCCACAAAACTACAGTCTCCTGAATTCTCAATATATATTTTTTCATCCAATCATCATGATACTTTCAGGTAATGATCAGTACACCAATCCCACTTGGACGCCCAAATTTTTTACTTCTAAGATGATGCATTCATTTGCAGTTACACATTGAATTTTTAGGTTTCACTCGGTTTTCTCCTATATTGATAGATGTAGTTGGGACACTAAATAAAACACGGTTGTTGGTACCATCTTGAAACTTGACACAATAAAGTAGTTCTACGTTCTATCGTTATGTTTTTTTTTCCTATTGATGTACACTGATGCAGAGAATGACGAAAAACACTTTCATTGAAATGGGTTGCCAAGCTTCCAAAAACTACAGTCTCCTGAAATCTCAACATATATTTTACATCCAATCTTTAAGATACTTTCAGGTAATGATCAGTACACCAATCCCACTTGGACACTCAAATTTCGTTTTTCTAGGTTGAAGCATTCGTTTGCGGAAACAGTTTGAATTTTTACGTTTCACTCAGTTTTCTCCTATATTGATAAATGTAATTGGAACTCTAAATCAAACACGGTTTGTGCTAACTTCTTGAAACTTGACATAATAAAGTGTTTCTACGTTGTATCTCCAATGTTTGTTTTTTCTTGAAGTAGACCTAAGCAGAGAATTTCGAAAAACAGTTTCGTTGAAATGGGTTGCAAGGTTCCAAAAAACGACAATCTCATGAAATCTCAACATATCTTTTTTCATCTAATCATTATGATACTTTCAGGTAATGATCAAAACACCAATCCAACTTGAATGCCCAAATTTTGTTGTTCTAGGTTGAAGCATTCGTTTACACTTACAGTTTGAATTTTTAGGTTTCACTCTGTTTTATCCATATTGATAGATGTCTTTGGAACTCTAAATCAAACACGGTTTGTGGTAGCTTTTTGAAACTTGACACAGGAAAGAAGTTCTAAGTTCTATTTCTAAGGTTTGTTTTCTCTTGATATAGCCTTAAGCAGAGACTGGTGAATAACACTTTCAATGAAAGGGATTGCCAAGCTTCCATAAAACTCAAGTATCCTGAAATCTCAACATATATTTTTCATCCACTCTTCATGATACTTTCAGGCAATGATAAGTACACCATACCCCTTGCACGCCCAAATTTCGTTCTTCTATGTTGAAGCATTTGTTTCCTGTAACAGTTTGAATTTTTAGGTTTCACTGTGTTTTCTCCATATTGATAGATGTAGTTGGAACTCTAAATCAAACACGGTTTTTGCTATCTTTTTGAAACTTGACACAATAAATTATTTCTACGTTCTGTCTCTAAGATTTGATTCCTCTTGATGTAGCCTTAAGCATAGACTGGTGATTAACACTTTAATTTAAAGGGTAGCCAAGCCTCCATAAAACTAGAGTCTCCTGAAATCTCATCGTATATTTTTTCATCCAAACTTCATCATACTTTCAGGTAATCATCAGGACACCAATCCCACTTGGATGCCCAAATTTCGTTCTTTAGGTTGAAGCATTCGTTTGCAGTAACAATTTGAATTTTTAGGTTTCACTCTGTTTTCTCCCTTTAGATAGATGGAATTGGAACTCTAAATCAAACACGGTTTGTGCTAGCTTCTCTAAACTTGACACAATAAAGTATTTCTACTTTCTAACTCTAAGTTTTGTTTCCTCTTGATGTAGACCTAAGCAGAGAATGACGAAAAACACTTTCATTAAAATGGGTTGCCACGCTTCGAAAAAACTACAGTCTCCTGAAATCTCAACATCTATTTTTTCAATCAATCTTCATGATTCTTTCAGGTAATGATCAGTACACCAATCCCACTTGGATGCCCAAATTTCGTTCTTCTAGGTTGAAACATTCGTTTGCAGTAACAGATTGAATTTTCAGGTTTCACTCTGTTTTCTCCATATTGATAGATGTTGTTGAAACTCTTAATCAAACACGGTTTTTGCTATCTTCTTGAAACTTGACACACAAGTGTTTCTACGTTCTGTCACTAAGTTTTGTTTCCTCTTCTGGCAGACCTAAGCAGAGAATGACGAAAAACACTTTCATTGAAATGGGTTGCAAGCTTTCAAACAACGACAGTCTCCTGATATCTCAACTTAAATTTTTTATCCAATCATCATGATACTTTCAGTTAAGGATCAGAACACAAATTCAACTAGGATGCCCAAATTCCGTTCTTTTAGGTGGAAGCATTCGTTTGCAGTAACTTTTGAATTTTTAGGTTTCACTCTGTTTTCTTCTATATTGATAGATGTATTTGGGACTCTAAATCAAACACGGTTGTTGCTAGTATCTTGAAATTTGACACAATAAATTAGTTCTACGTTCTATCTCTAAAGTTTGTTTCTTCTTGATATGGCCTTAAGCAGAGACTGGTGAATAACACTTTCATTGAAAGAGGTTGCCAAGCTTCCATAAAACTACAGTCTCCTGAAATTTCAGCATATATTTTTTAATCCAATCTTCATGATACTTTCAGGTAATGATCAGAACACCAATCCCACTTCGATGCCCAAATTTCGTTGTTTTAGGTGGAAGCATTCATTTGCAATAACAGTTTGAATTTTTAGGTTTCACTCTGTTTTCTCCATAATGATAGATGTAGTTGGAACTCTAAATCAAACACGGTTTGTGCTACCTTCTTGTAACTTGACACAAAAATGTAGTTCTACTTTCCATCTCTAAGTTTTGTTACCTCTTGATGTACTCCTAAGCAATGAATGACGAAAAACACTTTCATTGATATATGTGGCCAAGTTTCCAAAAAACTACAGTCTCCTGAAATCTCAACATATATTTCTTGATCCAATCTTCATGGTGCTTTCATGTAATGATCACTACACCAATCCCACTTAAATGCCAAAATTGTGTTCTTCTAGTTTGAAGCATTCGTTCGTAGTAACAGTTTGAATTTTTATGATTCACTTTGTTTTCTTCTATATTGATAAATGTATTTGGAACTCTAAATCAAACACGGTTGTTGCTAGCATCTTGAAACTTGACACAATAAAGTAGGTCTACGTTCTATCTCGTATTCTTGTTTCCTCTTGATGTAGCCTTACGGAGAGACTGGTGAATAACAGTTTCATTGAAACGGGTTGCCAAGCTTCTATAAAACTTCAGTCTCATGATCTCAACATAAATTTTTTATCCAATCATCATGATACTTTCAGATAATGATCAGAACACCAATCCCACTTGGATGCCCAAATTCCGTTCTTCTATGTTAAAGCATTCGTTTGCAGCAACAGATTGAATTTTTAGGTTTTGCTTTGTTTTCTCCATGTCGATAGATGTTGTTGGAACTCTAAATCAAACACGGTTTGTGCTAGCTTCTTGAAACTTGACCCAATAAAGTAGTTCTACATTCTAACTATAAGTTTTGTTTCCTCTTGATGTAGACCTAAGCAGAGAATGACGAAAACACTTTTTTGAAATGGGTTGCCAAGCTTCCAAAAAACTACAGTCTCCTTGAATCTCAACATCTATTTTTTCATTCAATCTTCATGATTCTCTCAGGTAATGATCAGTACACCAATCCCACTTGGATGCCCATATTTTGTTCTTCTAGGTTGAAGCATTCGTTTGCAGTAACAATTTGAATTTTTAAGTTTCACTCTGTTTATTCCATATTGATAGATGTAGTTGGAACACAAAATCAAACACGGTTTTTGCTAGCTTCTTGAAACTTGACACAATAAAGTAGTTTTACGTTCTATCTCTAAGGTTTGTTTTCTCTTGATGTTGATCTAAGCAGAGAATGATGAAAAATACTCATTGAAATGGGTTGCCAAGCTTCCATAAAACTACAGTCTACTGAAATCTCAACATATATTTTTTCATCCAATCTTCATGATACAACACGGTTGTTGCTAGCATCTTGAAGCTGGACACAATAAAGTAGTTCTACGTTTTATCTTTTTGTTTTGTTTCCTCTTGATGTACACATAAGCAGAGAATGACGAAAAACACTTTCATTGAAATGGGTTGCCAAGCTTCCAAAATCTACAGTCTTCTGAAATCTCAACATGTATATTTTCATCCAATCTTCATGATACTTTCAGGTAATGATCAGTACACCAATCCCAGTTGGACGCTGAATTTCTATTCTTCTAGGTTGAAGCATTCGTTTTCAGTAACAGTTTGAATTTTTAAGTTTCACTCTGTTTTTTCCATGTAAATAGATATCGTTGGAACACTAAATGAAACACGGTTTGTGCTAGCTTCTTGAAAGTTGACACAATAAATTAGTTCTACGTTCTATCTCTACGGTCAGAATCCTCTTGATGTAGCCTTAAGCAGAGACTGGTGAATAACAGTTTCATTGAAAGGTGTTGCCAAGCTTCCATAAAACTAAATTCTCCAGAAATCTCAACATATATATTTTCATCCAATCTTCATGATACAACATGGTTGTTGCTAGCATCTTGAAACTTCACACAATAAAGTAGTTCTAAGTTCTATCTCTAAGGTTAGATTTCTTTTGATGTAGCCTTAAGCAGAAACTGGTGAAATACACTTTCATTGAAACGGGTTGCCAAGTTTCCATAACACTACAGTCTCCAGAAATCTCAACATATATTTTTTCATCCAATCTTCACGAAACTTTCAGGTAATGATCAGTACAAAAATCCCACTTGGACGCCCAAATTCCGTTCTTCTATGTTGAAGCATTCGTTTGCAGCAACAGTTTGAATTTTTCGGTTTCACTCTTTTTTCTCCATATTGATAGATGTCATTGGAACTCTAAATCAAACACGGTTTGTGCTAGCTTCTTGAAACTTGACACAATAAAGTAGTTCTACATCATATCTTTATGTTTTGTTTCCTCCTGATGTAGACCTAAGCAGAGAATAACGAAAAACACTTTCATTGAAATGGGTTTCCAAGCTTCCAAAAAACTACAGTCTCATGAAATCTTAACATACATTTTTTCATCCAATCTTCATGATAATTTCAGGTAATGATCAGTACACAATCCCACTTGGACGCCCAAATTTCGTTCTTCTAGGTTGAAGCATTCGTTTGCAGTAACAGTTTGAAATTTTAGGTTTCACTCTGTTTTCTCCTATACTGATAGATGTACTTGGGAATCTAAATCAAACGTGGTTGTTGATAGAGTCTTGAAACTTGACACAATAAAGTAGTTCTACGTTCTATCTTTATGTTTTGTTTCCTCTTGATGTAGACCTAAGCAGAAAATGACGATAAACACTATCATTGAAATAGGTGGCAAAGCCTCCAAAAAACTACAGTCTCCTGAAATCTCAACAACGATTTTTTCATCGAATCTTCATGATTCTTTCAGGTAATGATCAGTACACCAATCCAACTTAGATGCCCAAATTTCGTTGTTTTAGGTTGAAGCATTCGTTTGCAGAACAGTTTGAATTTTTAGGTTTCACTCTGTTTTCTCCATAATGATAGATGTAGTTGGAACTCTAAATCAAACACGGTTTGAGCTAGCTTTTTGAAACTTGACACAAAAAGGTAGTTCTACGTTCCATCTCTAAGGTTTGTTTCCTCTTGATGTATTCCTAAGCAGAGAATGATGAAAAACACTTTCATTGATATATGTGGCCAAGTTTCCAATAAACTACAGTCTCCTGAATTCTCAAAATATATTTTTTCATCCAATCTTCATGATACTTTCAGGTAATTATTAGTACACCAAATATTTGGACGGCCAAATTCCGTTCTTCTAGGTTGAAGCATTCGTTTGCATCAACAGATTGAATTTTTTGGTTTCACTCTGTTTTATCCATATTGATAGATGTCGTTGGAACTCTTAATCAAACACGGTTTGTGGTAGCTTCTTCAAACTTGACACAGGAAAGAAGTTTTAAGTTCTATCTCTAAGGTTTGTTTTCTCTAGATGTAGCCTTAAGCAGAGACTGGTGAATAACACTTTCATTGAAAGGGGTTGCCAAGCTTCCATAAAACTTCAGTATCCTGAAATCTCAACATATATTTTTCATCCACTCTTCATGATACTTTCAAGTAATGGTCAGTACACCAATCCCTTTTGCACACCCAAATTCATTCTTTTATGTTGAAGCATTCGTTTCCAGTAACAGTTTGAATTTTCAGGTTTCACTCTGTTTTCTCCATATTAATAGATGTAGTTAGATCTCTAAATCAAACACGGTTTGTGCTAACTTCTTGAAACTTGACACAATAACGTAGTTTTATGTTCTATATTTATGTTTTGTTTCCTCTTTATATATACCTAAAAAGAGAATGACGAAAAACACTTCATTGAAATGGGTTGCAAAGCTTCCAAAAATACTACAGTCTCATGAAATCTCAACATATATTTTTTCATCCAATTCTCATAATACCTTCAGGTAATGATCAGTACACCAAGCCCACCTGGATGCCCAAATTTCGTTCTTTTATGTTGAAGCATTCGTTTGCGGTAAGAGGTTCAATTTTTAGGTTTCACTCTGTTTTCTCCGTATTGATAGATGTAGTTGGAACTCTAAATCAAACACGGTTTGTGCTAGCTTCTTGAAACTTGACACAATAAAGTAGTTCCACGTTCTATCTCTAAGGTTTGTTTCCTATTGATGTACCCATAACCAGAGACTGGCGAAAAACGCTTTCATTTTAGGTGTTGCGAAGTTTCAAAAAAATACAGTCTTCTGAAATCTCAACATATTTTTTCTCATCCAATCTTTCTGATACTTTCAGGTAATGATCAGTACACCACTCCCACTTTGTTGCCGAAATTTCGTTTTCTAAGTTGAAGCATTTGTTTGCAGTAACAGTTTGAATTTTTAGGTTAAACTCTCTTTTCTCCTATATTGATAGATGCAGTTGAAACTTTAAATCAAACACTGTTAGTGCTAGCTTCTTGAAACTTGACACAATAAAGCAGTTCTACGTTCTATCACTAAGGTTTGTTTCCTCATGATGTAACACTAAACAGACACTGGTGAAAACCAATGTCATTGAAAGTGTTTGTGAAGCTTCCAAAAAACTACAGCCTCCTGAAATGTCAGCATATATTTTTTCATCCAATTTCATGATACTTTCAGGTAGTGATTAGTACACCAATCCTACTTGGATGCCCAAATTTCATTCGTCTAGGTTGCAGTATTTGTTTGCAGTAACAGTTTGAATTTCGAGGTTTCACTCTGTTTTCTTCTATATTGATAGATGTATTTCGAACTGTAAATCAAACACGGTTTGTGCTAGCGTCTTGAAACTTGACACAATAAGTAGTTCTATGTTCTCTCTCTAAGATGTGTTTCCTCTTGATGTAGCCCTAAGCAGAGACTGGAGAAAAACTCTTTCATTGAGAGTGGTAGACAAACTTCCAAAAAACTACAGTCTCCTGAAATCTCAACATATATTTTCTCATCCAGTCTTCCTGATACTTACAGGTAATGATAAGTACACCACTCCAACTTGGATGCCCAAATTTCGTTCTTCTAGGTTGAAGCATTTGTTTGCAGTAACAGTTTGAAATTTTAGGTTTCTCTCTGTTTTCTCCTATATTGATAGATGTAGTTCGAATCCAAAATCAAACACGGTTTGTGCTAGCTTCTTTAAACTTGACACAATTAAGCAGTTCTACGTTCTATCTCTAAGGTTTGTTTCCTCTTGATGTAGCACTAAGCAGACACTGGCGAAAAACACTTTCATTGAAAGGGTAGTGAAGCTTCCAGATATCTACAGCCTCCTGAAATCTCAACATATATTTTTTCATCCAATCTTCCTGATACTTTCAGGTAATGATCAGTACACCAATCCCACTTGGATGCCCAAATTTGGTTTTTCTAGGATGAAGCATTCATTTGCAGTAACAGTTTGAATTTTTAGGTTTTATTCTATTTTCTCCTATATTGATAAATGTACTTCGAACTCTAAATCAAACACAGTTTGTGCTAGCTTCATGGAACTTGACACAATAAAATAGTTCTACGTTCTGTCTCTAAGGTTTGTATCCTCTTGATGTAGCCCTAAGCAGAGACTGGCGAAAAACACTTTCATTGATAGGGGTTGCCAAGCTTCAAAAACACTACAGTCTTCTGAAATCTCAACATATATTTTTTTATCCAATCTTCATGATACTGTCAGGTAATGATCAGTACACCAATCTCACTTGGATGTCCAAATTTCATTCTACTAGGTTGAAGCTTTCGTTTTAGTAACAGTTTGAATCTTTAGGTTCAACTCTGTTTTCTCCTATATTGAAAGATGTTGTTCGAACTCTAAATCAAACACAGTTTGTGCTAGCTTCTTGAAACTTGACACAATAAATTAGTTCTCGGTTCTATCTCTAAGGTTGTTTTCTCTTGATGTACCCCTAAGCAGAGAATGGTGAAAAAAGCTTTCATTGATAGGTGTTGCGAAGCTTCCAAAAAACCACAGTCTTCTGAAATCTCAACATATATTTTCTCATCCAATCATTCTGATACTTTCAGGAAATAATCAGTACACCAATCCCACTTGGATGCCCAAATTTCGTTTTTCTAGGTTGAAGCATTCATTTGCAGTAACAGTTTGAATTTTTAGGTTTTATTCTTTTTTCTCCTATATTGATAAATTTACTTCGAAATCTAAATCAAACACAGTTTGTGCTAGCTTCTTGAAACTTGACACAATAAAATAGTTCTATGTTGGTCTCTAAGGTTTGTTTCCTATTGATGTAGCACAAAGCAGAGACTGGCTAAAAACACTTTCATTGATAGGGGTTGCCAAGCTTCGAAAACACTACAGTCTTCTGAAATCTCAACATATATTTTTCATCCAATCTTCATGATACTGTCAGGTAATAATCAGTACACCAATCCCACTTGGATGCCCAAATTTCATTCTTCTAGGTTGAAGCATTCGTTTTAGTAACAGTTTGAATTTTTAGGTTCAACTCTGTTTTCTCCTATATTCATAGATGTAGTTCAAACTCTAAATCAAACACGGTTTGTGCTACCTTCTTGAAAGTTGACACAATAAAGTAGTTCTCAGTTCTATCTCTTAGGTTGTTTCCTCTTGATGTAGACATAAGCAGAGACTAACGAAAAACACTTTCACTGAAAGAGGTTGCCAAGTTTCCAGACAACTACTGTGTCCTGAAATCTCAACATATATTTTTTCATCCAATCTTCCTGATACATTCAGGTAATGATCAGTACACGACTCCCACTTGGATGCCCAAGTTTCGTTCTTCTGGGTTGAAGCATTTGTTTGCAGTAACAGTTTGAATTTTTAGGTTAAACTCTGTTTTCTCCTATATTGATAGATTAAGATCGAATTCTATATCAAACACGGTTTGTGCTAGCTTCTTGAAACTTGACACAATAAAGTAGTTCTCTGTTCTATCTCTAAGGTTTGTTTCCTCTTCATGTAGACCTAAGCAGAGACAAAGGAAAAACACTTTCATTGAAAGGTGTTGCCAAGCTTCCAAAAAACTACAGTCTCCTGAAATCTCAACATATATTTTTTCATGGAAACTTCAGGATACATTCAGGTAATGATCAGTACACCAATTTCACTTGGATGCAGAAATTTCATTCTTCTAGGTTGAAGCATTTGTTTTAGTAACAGTTTGAATTATTAGGTTCAACTCTGTTATGTCCTATATTGATAGATGTAGTTCGAACTCTAAATCAAACACGGTTTGTGCTAGCTTCTTGAAACTTGGCACAATAAAGTTGTTCTACGTTCTATCTCTAAGGTTTGTCACCTCTTGATGTAGGCATAAGCAGAGACTAACGAAAAACCCTT
This sequence comes from Callospermophilus lateralis, assembly GCF_048772815.1. Classification (NCBI taxonomy): domain Eukaryota; kingdom Metazoa; phylum Chordata; class Mammalia; order Rodentia; family Sciuridae; genus Callospermophilus; species Callospermophilus lateralis. Next base: position 30,541,926 of record NC_135311.1, on the reverse strand, counting down.
TCATTGAAAGGGGTTGCCAATCTTCCAAAAAACTACAGTCTCCTGAAATCTCAACATATACTTTTCATCCAACCTTCCTGATACTTTCAGTTAATGATCAGTTCACCAATCCCACTTGGATGCCCAAATTTCGTTCGTCTATGTTGAAACATTTCTTTGCAGTAACAGTTTGAAATTTTAGGTTTCACTGTGTTTTCTCCTATATTGATAGATGCAATGGAACTTTAAATCAAACACGGTTTGTGCTAGCCTCTTGAATTTTAACACAATAAACAGTTCGTTGTTCTATGTCTAAAGTTTATTTCCTTTTGATGTAGACCTAAGCAGAGACTAACGAACAACACTTTCATTGAAACGGTTGCCAAGCTTCCAAAAAACAATAGTCTCCTGAAATCTCAACATATATTTTTTCATCCAATCCTCATGATACTTTCAGGTAATGATCAGTACACCATTTCCACTTTGAAGCCTAAATTCCGTTCATCTAGTTTGAAGCATTCGTTAGCAGTAACAGTTTGAATTTTTACGTTTCACTCTGTTTTCTCCATATTGATAGATGTCGTTGGAACTCTAAATAAAACACGGTTTGTGCTAGCTTGAAACTTGACACAAGAAAGTAGTTCTACTTTCTCTCTCTAAGGTTTGTTTCCTCTTGATGAAGCCTTAAGCAGAGACTTGTGAATAACACTTTCATTGAAAGGGTTTGCCAAGCTTCCATAGAACTTCAGTTTCCTCAAATCTCAACATATATTTTTTCATCCCATCCTGATGATACTTTCAGGTAATGTTCAGGACACTGATCCCACTTGGATGGCTAAATTCCATTCTTCTATGTTGTAGCATTCGTTTGCAGTAACAGTTTGAACTTTTAAGTAACTGTTTTCTCCATATTGATAGATATCGTTGGAACTCTAAATCAAACACGGTTTCTGCTAGCTTCTTGAAACTTGACACAATAAAGTATTTCTACGTTGTGTTTCCAATGTTTGTTTTTTCTTGATGTAGACCTAAGCAGAGAATGACGAAAAAAACTTTCATTGAAATTCGTTGCCAAGCTTCCAAGACACTAGAGTCTCCTGAAATCTCAACATGTATTTTTTCCTCCAATCTTCATGATACTTTCAGGTAATGATCAGTACACCAATCCCACTTGGCTGCCCAAATTTCGTTCTTCTTAGTTGAAGCATTCGTTTGCGGTAACAGTTTGAATTTTTAGGTTTCACTCCATTATCTCCTATATTGACAGATGTAGTTGGAACTCTAAATCAAACACCATTTGTGCTAGCTTCTTGTATCTTGACAAAATAAAGTAGTTCTACGTTCTGTCTCTAAGGTTTCTTTCTTCTAGATGAAGCCTTAAGCAGAGACTGGTGAATAACACTTTCATTGAGTTGGGTTGGCAAGCTTCCATAAAACTACATTATCCTGAAATCTCAACATATATTTTTTCATCCAATCTTCATGATACTTTCAGGTAATGATCAGTGCACCAATCCCACTTGGATGCCCAAATTTCGTTCTTCTTAGTTCTAGTATTCTTTTGCGGAAACAGTTTGAATTTTTAGGTTTCTCTCCATTTTCTTCTATATTGATTGATGTAGTTGGAACTCTAAATCAAACATGGTTTCTGCTAACTTCTTGAAACTTGACAAAAAAAATTAGTTTTACGTTCTATCTTTATGTTTTTTTTTTTCTCTTGATATAGACCTAAGCAGAGACTGGTGAATAACACTTTCATTGAAAGAGGTTGCCATGTTTCTGTAAAACTACAGGCTCCTGAAATCTCAACATAAATTTTTTTATCCAATCTTCATGATACCTTCAGGTAATGATCAGTACACCAATCCCACTTGGATGCCCAAGTTACGTTCTTCTTGGTTTAAGCATTCGTTTGCAGTAACAGTTTGAATTTTTAGGTTTAACTCTGTTTTCTCCATATGGATAGATGTAGTTGGAACTCTAAATCAAACATGGTTTGTGCTAGCTTCTTGTATCTTGAAACAATAATGTAGTTCTATGTTCTGTCTCTAAGGTTTCATTCTTCTTGATGTAGCCTCAAGCAGAGACTGGTGAATAACACTTTCATTGAGAAGAGATGGCAAGCTTCCATAAAACTACATTATCCTGAAATCCCAACAGCTGTTTTTTCATCCAATCTTCATGATTCCATCAGGTAATGATCAGTACACCAAAACAACTTGGATGCCCAATTTTTGTTCTTCTAGGTTGAAGCATTCGTTGGAAGTAACAGTTTGAATTTTTAGTTTCACTCTGTTTTCTCCTATATTGATAGATGTATTTGGAACTCTAAATGAAACACGGTTTGGGCTAGCTCTTGAAACCTGACACAAGAATGTAGTTCTACGTTATATCTCTAAGGTTTGTTTCCTCTTAATGAAGCCTTAAGCAGAGACTGGTGAATAACACTTTAATTGAAAGGGGTTGCCAAGCTTCCATAATACTGCAGTCTCCTGAAATCTCAACATATATTTTTTCATCCAATCATCATAGTACTGTCAGGTAATGATCAGAACACGAATCCAACTTGGATGCCCAAATTTCGATCTTTTAGGTTGAAGCATTAGTTTGAAGTAACAGTTTGAAATTTTAGGTTTCACTCTGTTTTCTCCTATACTGATAGATGTATTTGGGACTCTAAATCAAACAGAGTTGTTGCTAGCATCTTGAAAATTGACACAATAATGTAGTTCTACGTTCTATCTTTATGTTTTGTTTCCTCTTGATGTAGACCTAAGCAGAGAATGATGAAAAACACTATCATTGAAATGGGTGGCAAAGTCTCGAAAAAACTACAGTCTCCTGAAATCTCAACATCGATTTTTTCATCCAATCTTCATGATTCTTTCAGGTAATGATCAGTACACCAATCCAACTTAGATGCCCAAATTTCGTTGTTTTAGGTTGAAGCATTTGTTTGCAGTAACAGTTTGAATTTTTAGGTTTCCCTCTGTTTTCTCCATATTGAGAGATGTATTTGGAACTCTAAATCAAACACAGTTTGTGCTAGCTTCTTGAAACTTGACACGATAAAGTAGTTCTTGTTCCATCTCTAAGGTTTGTTTCCTCTTGATGTAGATCTAAGCAGAGAATGATGAAAAACACTTTCATTGAAATGGGTTGCCAAGATTCCAAAATACTGCAGTCTCCTGAAATCTCAACATCAAATTTTTCATCCAATATTCATGATACTTTCAGGAAATGATCAGTACACCAATCCCACTTGTATGCCGAAATTCCGTTCTTCTAGGTTGAAGCATTCGTTTGCAGTAACAGTTTGAATTTTTAGGTTTCACTCTCTTTTCTCCATATGGATAGATGGCGTTGGAACTCTAAATCAAACAGGGTTTGTGCAAGCTTCTTGAAACTTGCCACAAGAAAGTAGTTCTAAGTTCTACCTCTCATGTTTGTTTCCTCTTGATGTAGCCTTAAGCAGAGACTGGTGAATAACACTTTCATTGAAAGAGGTTCCAAATTTTCCATAAATTTTCAGTATCCTGAAATCTCATCAAATTTTTTTTCATCCAATCTTCATGATACTTTCAGGTAATGATCAGAAAACCAATCCCACTTGGACGCCCAAATTTCGTTCTTCCTGGTTGAAGCATTCGTTTGCAGTAACTGTTTCAATTGTTAGGTTTCACTCTGTTTTCTCCATATTGATATATGTAGTTGGAACTCTAAATCAAACACGGTTGGTGCTAGCTTCTTGGAACTTGACACAATAAAGTATTTCTACGTTCTATCTCTAAGGTTTGTTTCCTCTTGATGTAGCCTTAAGCAGAGACGGGTGAATAACACTTTCATTGAAAAAGGTTGCCAAGGTCCATTAAACTACAGTCTCCTGAAATCTCAACAGGTATTTTTTCATCCAATCTTCATGATACTTTCAGGTAATGATCAGTACACCAATTTCACTTGGATGCCCAAATTTTGTTCTTCTAGATTGAAGCATTCGTTTCCAGTAACAGTTTGAATTTTTAGGTTTCCCTCTATTTTCTTCATATTGATAGATATATTTGGAACTCTAAATCAAACACGGTTTGTGCTAGCTTCTTGAATCTTGACACAATAAAGTATTTCTACGTTCTATCTCTAAGGTTTGTTCACTCTGATGTAGTCATAAGCAGACAATGACGAAAAACACTTTGATTGAAATGAGTTGCCTAGCTTATGAAAAACTACAGTCTCCTAATATTTCAACACATATTTTTTCATCCAATCTTTATGATATTTTCACGTAATGATCAGTACAGCAATCACACTTGGACCCCGAAATTTCATTTTACTATGTTGAAGCATTCGTTTGAAGGAACAGTTTCAATTTTCAGGTTTCACTCTGTTTTCTGCATTTTGATAGATGTAGTTGGAAATCTAAATCAAGCACGATTTGTGCTAGCTTCTTGACTTGACACAATAAAGTAGTTTTACGTTCTATCTCTTAGGTTAGATTCCTCTTGATGTAGCATTAAGCAGAGCCTGGTGAATAAAACTATCATTGAAAGGGGTGGCCAAGCTTCCATAAAACTTCAGTCTCCTGAAATCTCATCATATAGGTTGTCATCGAATCTTCATGATACTTTCAGGTAATGATCAGTACACCAATCCCACGAGGACGCCCAAATTTCGTTCTTCTTAGTCGAAGCATTCGTTTGCGGTAACAGTTTGAATTTTTAGATTTCAATTTGTTTTCTCTTATATTGATAGATGTAGTTGGAACTCTAAATCAAACACAGCTTGTGCTAACTTCTTGAAACTTGACACAATAAATTAGTTCTACGTTCTGTCTCTATGTTTTGTTTCCTCTTGATGTAGACCTAAGCAGAGAATGACGGAAAACACTTTCATTGAAATGGGTTGCCAAGCTTCCAAAAAAACTACAATCTTCTGAAATCTCATCATGTATTTTTTCATCCAATCCTCATGATAATTTCAGGTAATGATCAGTACACCAATCCCACTTGAATGCCAAAATTTCGTTATTCTAGGTGAAGCAGTCGTTTGCAGTAACAGTTTGAATTTTTAGGTTTCACATTGTTTTCTCCTATATTGATAGATATATTTGGAACTCTTAATCAAAAACGGTTGTAGCTAGCATCTTGAAACTTGACACCATAAAGTAGTTCTATGTTCGATCTTTATCTTTTGTTTCCTCTTGATGTAGACCTAAGCAGAGAATGACGAAAAACACTTTCATTGAAATGGCTTGCCAAGCATCCAAAAAACTACAGCCACCTGAAATCTCAACATTTATTTTTTCATCCAATCCTCATGATTCTTTCAGTTAATGATCAGTACACCAATAAAATTTGGATGCCCAAATTTCGTTCTACTTGGATGAAGAAATCATTTGCAGCAACAGTTTGAATTTTTAGGTTTTACTTTGTTTTCTCCATATTAATAGATGTAGTTGGAACTCTAAATCAAACACGGTTTGTGCTAGCTTCTTGAAACTTGACACAATAAAGTAGTTATGTGTTCTATCTCTAAGGCTTTTTTTCTCTTGATTAAGACCTAAGCAGATAATGACAAAAAACACTTCCAATGAAATGGGTTGCCAAGCTTCCATAAAACTACAGTCACCTGAAATCTCAACATGTATTTTTACCTCCAATCTTCATGATACTTTCAGGTAATGATCAGCACACCCATCCCACTTGGATGCCCAAATTTCATTCTTCTTCTTTGAAGCATTTGTTTAAGGTAACAGTTTGAATTTTTAGGTTTCACTTTGTTTTCTCCTATATTGATAGATGTAGTTGGAGCTCTAAATCAAACATGGTTTGTGCTAACTTCTTGAAACTTGACACAAAAAGGTAGTTCTACATTCTATTTTTATGTTTTTTTTTCCTCTTGATGTTGACGGAAGCAGAATATAACAACAATCACTTTCATTGAAATGGGTGGCCAAGCTTCCAAAATACTACAGTCTCCTGAAATCTCAACATGTATTTGTTCATCCAATTTTCATGATACTTTCAGGTAAGGATCAGCACAGGAATCCCACTTGGATGCCCAAATTTCGTTCTTCTAGGTTGAAGCATTCGTTTGCAGCAACAGTTTGATTTTTAGGTTTCAATCTGTTTTCTCCATATTGATATATGTAGTTGGAATTCTAAATCAAACACGGCTTGTGCTAGCTTTTTGAAACTTGACATTTTTAAGTAGTTCAACGTTCGATCTCTAAGGTTTGTTTCCTCTTGATGTAGCGTTTAGCAGAGACTGGTGAATAACACTTTCATTGAAAGGGGTTGCCAAGCTTACATAAAACTACAGTCTCCTGAAATCTCAACATATATTTTTTGATCCAATCTTCATGGTGCTTTCAGGTAATGATCACTACACCAATCCCACTTAAATGCCAAAATTGTGTTCTTCTAGGTTGAAGCATTCGTTCGTAGTAACAGTTTGAATTTTTATGTTTCACTCTGTTTTCTTCTATATTGATAGATGTATTTGGAACTCTAAATCAAACACGGTTGTTGCTAGCATCTTGAAACTTGACACAATAAAGTAGTTCAACGTTCTATTTCTAAGGCTTGTTTCCTCTTGATGTAGCCTTACGGAGAAACTGGTGAATAACACTTTCATTGAAAGGGGTTGCCAAGCTTCTCTAAAACTTCATCTCATGATCTCAACTTAAATTTTTTATCCAATCATCATGATACTTTCAGTTAATGATCAGAACACCAATCCAACTTGGATGCCCAAATTCCGTTCTTCTATGTTAAAGCATTCGTTTGCAGCAACAGATTAAATTTTTAGGTTTCACTTTGTTTTCTCCATGTTGATAGATGTTGTTGGAACTCTAAATCAAACACGGTTTGTGCTAGCTTCTTGAAACTTGACACAATAAGTATTTCTATGTTCTATCTCTAATGTTTGTTTCCTCTTGATGTAGACCAAAGCAGAGAATGACGAAAAACACTTTCATTGAAATGGGTTGCCAAACTTCCAAAAACTACAGTCTCCTGAAATCTCAACAGGAATGTTTTCCTCCAATCTTCATGATAATTTCAGGTAATGATCAGTACACCAATCCCACTTTAGATGGCAAATTTCGTTCTTCTTGTTTGAAGTATTCGTTACCAGTAACAGTTTTAATTTTTAGGTTTCCCTCTGTTTTCTCCATATTGATAGAGGTATTTGGAACTCTAAATCAAACACGGTTTGTGCTAGCATCTTGAAACTTGACACAATTAAATAGTTCTACATTTTGTCTCTAAGGTTTTTATTCTCTTCATGTAGACCTAAGCAGGGAATGACGAAAAACACTTCAGTTGAAATGGGTTGCCACGCTTCCAAAAAACTAGAGTCTGCTGAAATCTCAACATATATTTTTTCATCCAATCCTCATGATACTTTCAGGTAATGATCAGTACACCAATCCCACTTGGATACCCTAATTTCGTTCTTCTAAGTTGATGCATTCATTTGCAGTAACTGTTTGAATTTTTAGGTTTCACTCTATTTAATCCATATGGATACATGTATTTGGAACTCATAATCTAATACGGTTTTTGCTAGCTTCTTGAAACTTGACAAAATAAAGCACTTCTACGTTCTCTCTCTAAGGTTTGTTTCCTCTTGATGTAGACATAAGCAGAGAATGACGAAAAACACTTTCATTGAAAGGGGTTGCCAAGCTTGCATTAAACAACAGTCTCCTGAAATCTCAATATATATTTTTACATCTAATCCTCATGATACTTTCAGCTCATGATCAGTACACCAATCCCACTTGGATGCCCCAATTTCGTTCTTCTAGGTTGAAGATTTTGTTGGCAGTAACAGTTTGAATTTTCAGGTTTCACTCTGTTTTCTCCATATTGATAGATGTAGTTGGAACTCTAAATTAAACACCGTTTGTGCTAGCTTCTTGAAACTTCACACAATAAAGTAGTTCTATGTTCCATCTCTAATGTTTCTTTCCTCTTGATGTAGACATAGGCAGAGAAAGACGAAAAACACCTTCATTGAAATGGGTTGCCAAGCATCCAAATAACTACAGGCTTTTGAAATCACAGCATATATTTTTTCATCCAATCTTCATGATACTTTCAGGTAATGATCAGGACACCAATCCCACTTGAATGCCCAAATTCCGTCACTCTAGGTTTAAGCATTCGTTTGCATCAACAGTTGGAATTTTATATGTTTCACTCAGTTTTCTCATATTGATAGATTTCGTTGGAACTCTAAATCAAACACGGTTTGTGCTAGCATCTTGAAACTTGACACAATAGTGTATTTGTACGTTCTATCTCTGAAGAATGTTTACTCTTGATGTAGACCTAAGCAGAGAATGACGAAAAACACTCTCATTGAAATGGGTTGCCAAGCTTCCAGAAAACTACAGTCTCCTGAAATCTCAACATGTATTTTCTCATCCAATCATCATGATAGTTTCAGGTAATGATCAGTACACCAATCCCACTTGCACGCCCATATTTGGTTCTTCTTGGTGAAAAATTCGTTTGCAGTAACAGTTTGAATTTTTAGGTTTCACTCTGTTTTCTTCATATTAATAGATGTAGTTGGAACACTAAATCAAACACGGTTTGTGCTAGCTCCTTGAAACTTGACACAATAAAATATTTCTACGTTGTATCTCCAATGTTTGTTTTTTCTTGAGGTAGAGATAAGCAGAGAATGACGAAAAACCCTTTCATTCAAATGGGTTGCCAAGCTTCCAAAAAACTACACTCTCCTGAAATCTCAACATATATTTTTTCATCCAATATTCATGATACTTTCAGGTAATGATCAGTACCCGATTCCCAGTGGGATGCCCAAATTTCGTTTTTCTAGGTTGAAGCATTCGTTTGCAGTAACAGTTTCAATTTTCAGGTTTCACCCTGTTTTCTCCATATTGATAGATGCAGTTGGAACTCTAAATCAAACACGGTTTGTTGTAGCCTCTTGAAACTTGACACAAGTAAGTAGTTCTACGTTCTATCTCTAAGGTTTGTTTTCTCTTGATGTAGAATTTAGTAGAAAATGGTGAATAACACTTTCATTGAAAGGGGTTGCCAAGCTTCCATAAAACTACAGTCTCCTGAAATCTCAACATCTATTTTTCATGCAATCTTCATGATTCTTTCAGGTAATGATCAGTACACCATTCCAACATGGATGCCCAAATTTTATTTTTATAGGTTGAAGCATTCGTTTGCAGTAACAGTTTGAATTTTTAGGTTTCACTCTGTTTTCTCCATATTGATAGATGAAGTTGGAACTCTAAATCAAACATGGTTGTTGCTAGCATCTGGAACGTTGACACAATGAAGTAGTTCTACGTTCTATCTTTATGTTTTGTTTCCTCTTGATGTTGACCTAAGCAGAGAATGACGAAAAACACTTTCATTGAAATGGCTTGCCAAGCTTCCAAAAAACTACAGCCACCTGAAATCTCAACATTTATTTTTTTATCCAATCCTCAAGATTCTTTCAGGTAATGATCAGTACACCAATCCAATTTGGATGCCCAAATTTCGTTCTTCTTGGATGAAGAAATTGTTTGCAGCAACAGTTTGAATTTCTAGGTTTTACTTTGTTTTCTCCATATTAATAGATGTAGTTGGAACTCTAAATCAAACACGACTTGTGCTAGCTTCTTGAAACTTGACACAATAAAGTAGTTCTGCGTTCTATCTCTAAGGTTTGTTTTCTCTTGATGTAGACGTAAGCAGATAATGGCGAAAAACACTCTCATTGAAATGGGTTGCCAAGCTTCCATAAAACTACAGTCACCTGAAATCTCAACATGTATTTTTACCTCCAATCTTCATGATACTTTCAGGTAATGATCAGCACACCCATCCCACTTGGATGCCCAAATTTCGTTCTTCTTCTTTGAAGCATTCGTTTAAGGTAACAGTTTGAATTTTTAGGTTTCACTCTGTTTTCTCCTATATTGATAGATGTAGTTGGAGCTCTAAATCAAAGATGGTTTGTGCTAACTTCTTGAAACTTGACACAAAATGTAGTTCTACTTTCTATGTTTATTTTTTTTTCCTCTTGATGTTGACGGAAGCAGAATATAACGACAATCACTTTCATTGAAATGGGTGGCCAAACTTCCAAAAAACTACAGTCTCCTGAAATCTCAACATGTATTTGTTCATCCTATCTTCATGATTCTTTCAGGTAATGATCAGCACACGAATCCGACTTGGACGCCCAAATTTCGTTCTTCTATGTTGAAGCATTCGTTTGAAGCAACAGTTTAAATTTTTAGGTTTCAATCTGTTTTCTCCATATTGATAGATGTAGTTGGAACTCTAAATCAAACACGGCTTGTGCTAGCTGCTTTAAACTTGACATTTTAAAGTAGTTCAACGTTCTATCTCTAAAGTTTGGTCCTCTTGATGTAGCGTTAAGCAGAGACTGGTGAATAACACTTTCATTGAAAGGGGTTGCCAAGCTTACATAAAACTACAGTCTCCTGAAATCTCAACATATATTTTTTGATCCAATCTTCATGATGCTTTCAGGTAATGATCACTACACCAATCCCACTTAAATGCCCAAATTGTGTTCTTCTAAGTTGAAGCATTCGTTCGTTGTAACAGTTTGAATTTTTATGTTTCACTCTGTTTTCTTCTATATTGACTGTTGTATTTGGAACTCTAAATCAAACACGGTTGTTGCTAGCATCTTGAAACTTGACACAATAAAGTAGTTCTACGTTCTATATCTAAGGCTTGTTTCCTCTGGATGTAGCCTAATGGAGAGACTGGTGAATAACTGTTTCATTGAAAGGGGTTGCCAAGCTTCTATAAAACTTCAGTCTCACGATCTCAACATAAATTTTTTATCCAACCATCATGATACATTCAGTTAATGATCAGAACACCAATCCAACTTGGATGAACAAATTCCGTTCTTCTATGTTGAAGCATTCGTTTGCAGAAACAGATTGAATTTTTAGGTTTCACTTTGTTTTCTCCATGTTGATAGATGTCGTTGGAACTCTAAATCAAACACGGTTTATGCTAGCTTCTTGAAACTTGACACCATAAAGTAGTTCTACGTTCTATCTCTTAGGTTTGCTTCCTCTTGTTGTAGCCTTAAGCAGAGAATGGTGAATAACATTTCCATTGAAAGGGTTTGCCAAGCTTCCTTAAAACTACAGTCTCCTGAAATCTCAACAATTATTTTTTCATCTAACCTTCATGATTCTTTCAGAAAATGATCAGTACACCATTCCCACTTGGATGCCCAAATTTCGTTCTTCTTCGTTGAAGCATTCCTTTGCAGTAACAGTTTTAATTTTTAGGTTTCACTCTGTTTTCTCCATATTGATAGATGTACTTGGAACTCTAAATCAAACACGGTTTGTGCTAGCTTCTTAAAACTTGACACATAAAGTAGTTCTATGTTCTATCTTTATGTTTTGTTACCTCTTGATGTAGACCTAAGCAGAGAATCACGAAAAACACGTTCATGGAAATGCGTTGCCAAGCTTCCAAAGAACGACATTCTCCTGAAATCTCAACATAAATTTTTTATCCAATCATCATGATACTTTCAGGTAGTGATCAGAACACCAATTCAACTTAGATGTCCACATTCCAACCTCTTGGTTGAAGCATTCGTTTGCAGTAACAGTTAGAATTTTTAGGTTTCACTCTGTTTTCTCCATATTGATAGATGTATTTGGAACTCTAAATCAAACAGAGTTTGTGCTAGCTTCTTGAATCTTGACACAATAAAGTAGTTCTACGTTCTATCTCTAAGGTTTCTTTCTTCTTGTTGTAGCCTTAAGCAGAGACTGGTGAATAACACTTTCATTGAAAGTGGTTGCCAAGTTTCCACAAAACTACTGTCTCCTGAAATCTCAACATATATTTTTTTCATCCAATCTTCATGATACTTTCAGGTAATGATCTGTACACCAGTCCAATTTGGACGCCCTAATTTCCCATTTCTATGTCAAAGCATTCGTTTACAGTAACAGTTTCAATTTTTAGGATTCACTCTTTTTTCTCCATATTGATAGATGTATTTGGAACTCTAAATCAAACACTGTTTGTGCTAGCTTCTAGAAACTTGAAACAATAAAGTAGTTCTAAATTCTATCTCTAAGGTTACATTCCTCTTGTTGCAGCCTTAAGCAGAGAATGGTGAATAACATTTTCATTGATAGGGGTTGCCAAGCTTCCATAAAACTACATTCTCCTGAAATTTCAACATATATTTTTTCATCCAATCTTCCTTATACTTTCAGGTAATGATCGGTACACCAATCCAACGTGAACTCCCAAATTTCGTTCTTCTAGGTTGAAGCATTCGTTTGCAGTAACAATTTGAATTTTCAGGTTTCACTCTGTTTTTTCCATATTGATAGATGTAGTTGGAACTCTAAATCAAACCTGGTATGTTCTAGCTTCTTGAAACTTGACACAAGAAAGTAGTTCTTCCTTCTATCTCTAAGGTTTGTTTCCTCTTGATGTAGACCTAAGCAGAAAATGTCGAAAAACACTTTCATTGAAATGGGTTGCCAAGCTTCCAAAAAACAACAGTATCCTGAAATATCAACATATATTTTTTAATCCAATCTTCATGATACTTTCAGGTAATGATCAGTACACCAATCCCACATGGACGCCCACATTTCATTTTTCTAGGTTGAAGTATTCGTTTGCAGTAACAGTTTGAATTTTTAGGTTTCACTCTTTTTTCTCCATATTGATAGATGTAGTTGGATCTCTTAATCAAACACGGTTTGTGCTAGCTTCTGAAAACTTGACACAATAAAATAGTTCTACGTTCTATAGCTAAGGTTTGTTTCCTCTTAATGTAGACCTAAGCAGAGAATGATGAAAGACACTTTCATTGAAATGGGTTGCCAAGCTTCCACAAAACGACAGTCTCCTGAAATCCCAACAGAAATTTTTTTCCACCTATCATGATACTTTCAGGTAGTGATCAGAACACCAATCCAACTTGGATGTGCAAATTTTGTTCTTCTAAATTGAAGCATTTGTTTTCAGTAACAGTTTGAATTTTTAGGTTTCACTCTGTTTTCTCCTATATTGATAGATGTAGTTGGGACACTAAATCAAATACGGTTGTTACTAGCATCTTGAAACTTGAGACAATAATGTAGTTCTACGTTCTATCGTTATGTTTTGTTTCCACTTGATGTAGACCGATGCAAAGAATGAAGAAAAACACTTTCATTGAAATGGGTTGCCAACCTTCCAAAAACTACAGTCTCCTGAAATCTCAACATATATTTATTCATCCAATCTTCAAGATACTTTCAGGTAATGATCAGTACACCAATCCCACTTGGGCGCCCAAATTTCGTTTTTCTAGGTTGAAGCATTCGTTTGCGGTAACAGTTTGAATTTTTAGGTTTCACTCCGTTTTCTCCTATATTGATAGATGTAGTTGGAACTCTAAATCAAACACGGTTTGTGCCAGCTTCTTGAAACATGACAATAAAAAATATTTCTACGTTCTATCTCTAAGGTTTGTTATCTTTTAAGGAAGACCTAAGCAGAGAATGACGAAAAACACTTTCATTGAGATGATTTCCCAAGCTTCCAAACAACTACTGCCTCCTGAAATCTCCAAATATATTTTTCATCAAATCTTCATGATATTTTCAGGTAATGATCAGTACAGAAATCGCACTTTGATGCCCAAATTTTGTACATCTAGATTGAAAGATTTGTTTGCAGTAAGAGTTTGAATTTTTAGGTTTCACTCCGTTTTCTCCTATATTGATAGAGGTAGTTGTAACTCTAAATCAAACACGATTTGTGCCAGCTTCTTGAAACTTGACACAATAAAGTAGTTCCAAGTTCTATCTCTAAGGTTTTTTTCCTCTTGATGTAGCCTTAAGCAGAGACTGGTGAATAAAGCTTTCATTGAAAGTGGTTGCCAAGCTTTTATAAACTTCAGTCTCCTAAAATCTCAAAATATATTTTTTCATCCAATCTTCATGATACTTTCAGGTAATGATCAGTACACCAATCCCACTTGGACGCATAAATTTCGTTCTTCTTAATTGAAGCATTTGTTTGCGGTAACAGTTTGAATTTTTAAGTTTCACTCCATTTTCTCCTATATTGATAGATGTAGTTGGAACTTTAAATCAAACATGGTTGTTGCTAGCATATAGAAACTTGACACAATAAAGTAGTTCTATGCTCTATCTTTTTGTTTTCTTTCCTCTTGATATAGAACTAAGCAGAGAATGACGAAAAACACTTTCATTGAAATGGGTTGCCAAGCTTCCAAAAAACTACAGTATCCTGAAATCTCAACATATATTTTTTCATCCAATCTTCAAGATACTTTCAGGTAATGATCAGTACACCAATCCCACTTGGACGCACAAATTTCATTTTTCTAGGTTGAAGCATTCATTTGCAGTAGCAGTTTCAATTTTTAGGTTTCACTCTGTTTTTTACATATTGATAGATGTAGTTGGAACTCAAAATCAAACCTGGTTTGTGCTAGCTTCTTGAAACTTAACACAAGAAGGTAGTTCTACATTCTGTCTCTAAGGTTAGTTTCCTCTTGATGAAGACCTAAGCAGAGAATGAAGAAAAACACTTTCATTGTAATGGGTTGCCAAGCTTCCAAAAAACTACAGTCTCCTGAAATCTCAACAAATATTTTTTCATCCAATCTTCATAATACTTTCAGGTAATGATCAGTGCACCAATCCAACTTGGATGCCCAAATTTTGTTCCTCGAGATTGAAGCATTCGTTTGCTGCAACACTTTGAATTTTTAGGTTTCACTCTGTTTTCTCCATATTGATAGATGTATTTGGAACTCTAAATCAAACACGGTTTGTGCTAGCTTCTTGAAACTTGACACAATAAAATAGTTCTACGTTCTATCTCTAAGGATAGACTTCTCTTGTTATAGCCTTAAGCAGAGAATGGTGAATAACTTTTTCAATGAAAGGTGTTGCCAAGCTTCCAAAAAACTACAGTCTCTTGAATTCTCAACATATATTTTTTCATCCAATCATCATGATACTTTCAGGAAATGATCAGTACACCAATCCCACTTG
This sequence comes from Callospermophilus lateralis, assembly GCF_048772815.1. Taxonomy (NCBI): domain Eukaryota; kingdom Metazoa; phylum Chordata; class Mammalia; order Rodentia; family Sciuridae; genus Callospermophilus; species Callospermophilus lateralis. The sequence goes on along the minus strand of NC_135311.1, from coordinate 30,526,865 downwards.
GACGCCCATATTTTGTTCTTCTAAGTTGAAGAATTCGTTTGCAGTTACATTTTGAATTTTTAGGTTTCATTCTGTTTTCTCCTATATTGATAGATGTAGTTGGGGCACTAAATAAAACACGGATGTTGCTAGCATCTTGAAACTTGACACAATAAAGTAATTCTACGTTCTATCGTTATGTTTTTTTTTTTCCTCTTGATGTACACTGATGCAGAGAATGACAAAAAACACTTTCATTGAAATGGGTTGCCAAGCTTCCAAAAACTACAGTCTCCTGAAATCTCAACATATATTTTACATCCAATCTTCAAGATACTTTCAGGTGATGATCAGTACACCAATCCCACTTGGACGCTCAAATTTCGTTTTTCCAGGTTGAAGCATTCGTTTGCGGTAACAGTTTGAATTTTTATGTTTCACTCAGTTTTCTCCTATATTGATAGATGTAGTTGGAACTCTAAATCAAACACGGTTTGTGCGAACTTCTTGAAACTTGACACAATAAAGTGTTTCTACGTTGTATCTCCAATGTTTGTTTTTTCTTGAAGTAGACCTAAGCAGACAATGTCGAAAAACAGTTTCGTTGAAATGGGTCGCAAGGTTCCAAAAAACCACAATCTCATGAAATCTCAACATATCTTTTTTCATCTAATCATCATGATACTTTCAGGTAATGATCAAAACACCAATCCAACTTGAATGCCCAAATTTCGTTGTTCTAGGTTGAAGCATTCGTTTACAGTTACAGTTTGAATTTTTATGTTTCACTCTGTTTTCTCCATATTGATAAATGTAGTTGGAACTCTAAATCAAACACGGTTTGTGCTAGCTTCTTGTAAATTGACACAATAAAGTTATTCTACGTTGTATCTATAAGGTTAGATTCCTCTTGATGTAGCCATCAGCAGAGACTGGTGAATATAACTTTCATTGAAAGGGGTTGCCAAGTTCTAAAAAACTACAGTCTCCTGAAATCTTCACATGTATTTTTTCCTCCAATCTTCATGATACTTTCAGGGAATGATCAGTACACCAATCCCACTCTGACGCCCAAATTTCGTTCATCTTTGTTGAAGCATTCGTTTGCAGTAACAGTTTGAATTTTTAGGTTTCACTCTGTTTTCTCCATATTGATAGATATAGTTGGAACTCTAAATCAAACAGCGTTTGTGCTAGGTTCTTGAAACTTGACACAATAAAGAAGTTCTACGTTCTATCTTTAAGGTTTGTTTCCTCTTGATGTAGACCTAAGCAGAGAATGACGAAAAACACTTCCATTGAAATGGGTTGCAAAACATCCAAAAAACTACAGTCTCCTGAAATCTCCACATATATTTTTTAATCCAATCTTCATGATACTTTCAGGTAATTGTCAGTACACCAATCCAACGTGGATGCCCAAATTTCGTTCTTCTTGGTTGAAGCATTCGTTTGCAGTAATAGTTTGAATTTTTAGGTTTCACTCTGTTTTCTCCTATATTGATAAGATATTTGGAACTATAAATCAAACACGGTTGTTTCTAGCATATTGAAGATTGACACAATAAAGTAGTACTACATTCTATTCTTAGGTTTTGTTTTTTGTTTGTGTAGACCTAAGCAGAGAATGACGAAAACACTTTCATTTAAATGAGTTGCCAAGCTTTTTAAAAACTACAGTCTCCTGAAATCTCAACATCTATTTTTTCATAAAATCTTCATGATACTTTCACGTAATGATCAGAACAACATTCCCACTAGGACACCCAAATTTCGTTCTTCTTCGTTGAAGCATTCTTTTGCAGTAACAGTTTGAATTTTTAGGTTACACTCTGTTTTCTCCATATTGATAGATGTAGTTGGAACTCTAAATCAAACACGGTTTGTGCTAGCATTTTGAAACTTGACATAATAAAGTAGTTCTACGTTCTCTCTCTAAGGTTTCCTTCCTCTTGAGGTAGACCTAAGCAGAGAATGACGAAAACACTTTCATTTAAATGGGTTGCTAAGCTTCCAAAAATCTACAGTTCCTGAAATCTCAACATGTATTTTTTCCACCAATCTTCATGATACTTTCAGGTAATGATCAGTACACCAATCCCACTTGGATGCCCAAATTTCGTACGCCTTAGTTGAAGCATTCGTTTGCGGAAACAGTTTGAATCTAAAGGTTGCACTCCATTTTCTCCATTTTTGATAGATGTACTTGGAACTCTAAATCAAACACAGTTTGTGCTAACTTCTTGAAACTTGAACCAAAAAAGTAGTTCTATGTTCTATCTCTAAGGTTTGTTTCCTCTTGATGTAGCCTTAAGCAGAGACTGGTGAATAACACTTTCATTGAAAGGGTTTGCCAGTTTCCAAAAAAAGTCTCCTGAAATCTCAACACATTTTTTTTATCCAATCTTCATGATACTTTCAGGTATTTATCAGTACATCAATCCCACTTGGACGCCGAAATTTCGTTCTTCTAGGTTGAAGCATTCGTTTGCAGTAACAGTTTGAATTTTTAGGTCACTCTGTTTTCTCCATATTGATAGATGTAGTTGGAACTCTAAATCATACACGATTTGTGCTAGCTTCTTGAAACTTGACACAATAAAGTATTTCTACATTCTATTTCTAAGGTTTGTTTGATCTTGATGTAGACCTAAGCAGAGATAGACGATAAACACTTTCATTGAAATGGGTTGCCAAGCTTCCAGAAAACCACAGTCTCCTGAAATCTCAACATATATTTTTCATCCAATCATCATGATACGTTCAGGCAATGATCACAACACCAATCCAAGTTGGATGCCCAAATTACATTCTTCTAGGTTGAAGCATTCGTTTGCAGCAACAGTTTGAATTTTTAAGATTCACTCTGTTTTCTCCTATATTGATAGATGAATTTGGGACTCTAAATCAAACACGGGTGTTGCTAGCATCTTGAAACTTGACATAATAAAGCAGTTCTACTTTCTGTCTTTATGTTTTGTTTCCTCTTGATGCAGACCTAAGCAGAGAATGACGAAAAACACTTTCATTGAAAGGGGTTCCAACGCTTCCATAAAACTTCAGTCTCCTGAAATCTCAAAATATATTTTTTATCCAATCTACATGATACTTTCAGGAAATGATCAGTACACCAATCCCACTTGGATGCCCAAATTTCGTTCTTCTAGGTTGAAGCATTTGTTTGCAGCAACAGTTTGAATTTTTAAGATTCACTCTCTTTTCTCCATATTGATAGATGTCGTTGGAACTTTAAATGAAACACGGGTTGTGCTACCTTCTTGAAACTTGACACAATAAAGTATTTCTACGTTCTATCTCTAAGGTTTGTTTCCTCTTGATGTAGACCTAAGCAGAGACTGGTGAATAACGCTTTCATTGAAAGGGGTTGCCAAGCTTCCATAAAACTGCAGTCTCCTGAAATCTCAACATATATTTTTTCATCCAATCTTCATGATACTTTCAGGTAATGATCAGTGCACCGATCCCACTTGGATGCCCAAATTTCGTTCTTCTTAGTTCTAGTATTCATTTGCGGAAACAGTTTGAATTTTCTGGTTTCACTCTGTTTTCTCCATATTGATAGTTGTAGTTGGAACTCTAAATCAAACACGGTTTTTGCTAGTTTCTTGAAACTTGACACATTAAAGTATTTCTACGTTCTGTCTCTAAGGTTTGTTTCCTCTTGATGTAGCCCTAAGCAGAGAATGATGAAAAACATTTTCATTGAAATGGGTTGCCAAGCTTCCAAAAAATTACAGTCTCCTGAAATCTCAACATATATTATTTTCATCCAGTCTTCATGATACTTTCAGGTAATAATCATTACACCTATCCCACTTGGACGCAAAAAATTTCATTCTTCTAGGTTGAAGCATTCGTTTGCAGTAACAGTTTGAATTTTTAGGTTTCAGTCTGTTTTCTGCATATTGACAGACGTAGTTGGAACTCTCAATCAAACACGGTTTGTGCTAGCTTCTTTATACTTGCCACAAGAAAGTAGTTCTTTCTTCCTTCTCAAAGGTTTCTTTCCTCTTGATGTAGGCTTCAGCAGAGACTGGTGAATAACACTTTAATTAAAAGGAGTTGCCAAGCTTCCCTAAATCTTCAGTCTCCTGAAATCTCAACATCGATTTTTTCATCCAATCTTCATGATACTTTCAGGTAATAATCAGTACACAAATCCCAAGGATGCCCAAATTTTGTTCTTCTAGGTTGAAGCATTCGTTTGCAGTAACAGTTTGAATTTATAGGTTTCACTCTGTTTTCTCCATATTGATAGATGTATTTGGAACTCTAAATCAAACACGGTTTTTGCTATCTTCTTGGAACTTGACACAACAAAGTATTTCTACGTTCTATCTCTAAGTTTTGTTTCCTCTTCATGCAGACCTAAGCCGAGAATGACAAAAAACACTTTCATTGAAATGGGTTGCCAAGCTTCCAAACAATGGCAGTGTCCTGATATCTCAACATAATTTTTTTTTTCCAATAATCATGATACTCTCAGTTAAGGGTCAGAACACAAATTCAAATTGGATGCCCAAATTTCGTTCTTCTAGGTGGAAGCATTCGTTTGAAGTGACTTTTGAATTTTTGGGTTTCACTCTGTTTTCTCCTATATTGATAGATGTATTTGGGACTCTAAATCAAACACGGTTGTTGCTAGTATCTTGAAATTTGACAGAGTAAGTGAGTTCCACGTTCTATCTTTATTTTTTGTTTCCTCTTGATGTAGACCTAAGCAGAGAATGAAGAAAAACACTTTCATTGAAATGGGTTGCCAAGCTTCCATAAAACTACAGTCTCCTGAAATCTCAACATCTATTTTTTCATCCAATCTTCATGATACTTTCAGGTAATTATCAGTACACCAATTCCATTTGGATGCCCAAATTCCGTTCTTCTAGGTTGAAGCATGCGTTTGCAGTAACAGTTTGAATTTTTAGGTTTCACTCTGTTTTATCCATATTGATAGATGTCGTTGGAACTCTAAATCAAACACGGTTTATGGTAGCTTCTTGAAACTTGACACAAGAAAATATTTCTACGTTCTATCTCTAATGTGTGTTTTCTCTTGATGTAGCCTTAAGCAGCGACTGGTGAACAACACATTCGTTGAAAAGGTTGCCAAGCTTCCATAAAATCTGTGTCCTGAAATCTCAACATATATTTTGTATCCAATCTTCAAAATACATTCAGGTAATGATCAGTACACCAATCCCACTTGGACGCCAAAATTTTGTTCTTCTTAGTCGAAGCATTCGTTTGCGGTAACAGTTTGAATTTTTAGGTTTTACTCCGTTTTCTCCTATATTGATAGATGTCGTTGGAACTCTAAATCAAACACGGTTTGTGCTAACTCCTTGAAACTTGACACAAAAAAGTAGTTCCATGGTCTATCTTTATGTTTTGTTTCCTCTTGATGTAGACCTAAGCAGAGAATGACGAAAAACACTTTTATTGAAATGGGTGGCAAAGCCTCCAAAAAACTAGAGTCTCCTGAAATCTCAACATCGATTTTTTCATCCAATCTTCATGATTCTTTCAGGTAATTATCAGTACACCAATTCCATTTGGACGCCCAAATTCCGTTCTTCTAGGTTGAAGCATTCATTTGCAGGAACAGTTTGAATTTTTAGGTTTCACTCTGTTTTATCCATATTGATAGATTTCGTTGGAACTCTAAATCAAACACGGTTTGTGGTAGCTTCTTCAAACTTGACACAGGAAAGAAGTTCTAAGTTCTATTTCTAAGGTTTGTTTTCTCTTGACATAGCCTTAAGCAGAGACTGGTGAATAACACTTTCATTGAAAGGGGTTGCCAAGCTTCCGTAAAACTTCAGTATCCTGAAATCTCAACATATATTTTTCATCCACTCTTCATGATACTTTCAGGTAATGATAAGTGCACCAATCCCCCTTGCACGCCCAAATTTCCTTCTTCTATGTTGAAGCATTCGTTTCCTGTAACAGTTTGAATTTTTAGGTTTCACTGAATTTTCTCCATATTGATAGATGTAGTTGGAACTCTAAATCAAACACGGTTTTTGCTATCTTTTTGCAACTTGACACAATAAATTATTTCTACGTTCTGTCTCTAAGATTTGATTCCTCTTGATGTAGCCTTAAGCATAGACTGGTGATTAACTCTTTAATTTAAAGTGTAGCCAAGCCTCCATAAAACTACAGTCTCCTGATATCTCAACGTATATTTTTTCATCCAATCTTCATGATACTTTCAGGTAATCATCAGGACACCAATCCCACTTGGATGCCTAAATTTCGTTCTTGTAGGTTGAAGCATTCGTTTGCAGTAACAATTTGAATTTTTTGGTTTCACTCTGTTTTCTCCCTTTAGATAGATGGATTTGGAACTCTAAATCAAACACGGTTTGTGCTAGCTTCTTTAAACTTGACACAATAAAGTATTTCTACATTCTAACTCTAAGTTTTGTTTCCACTTGATGTAGACCTAAGCAGAGAATGAGGAAAAACACTTTCATTAAAATGGGTTGCCAAGCTTCGAAAAAACTACAGTCTCCTGAAATATCAACATCTATTTTTTCAATCAAACTTCATGATTGTTTCAGGTAATGATCAGTACACCAATCCCAATTGGATGCCCAAATTTCGTTCTTCTAGGTTGAAGCATTCGTTTGCAGGAACATTTGAATTTTTAGGTTTCACTCTGTTTTCTTCTATATTGATAGATGTATTTGGGAATCTAAATCAAACACGGTTGTTGCTAGTATCTTGAAATTTGACACAATAAATTAGTTCTATGTTCTATCTCTAAGGTTTGTTTCTTCTTGATATAGCCTTAAGCAGAGACTGGTGAATAACACTTTCATTGAAAGAGGTTGCCAAGCTTCCATAAAACTACAGTCTCCTGAAATCTGAACATATATTTTTTAATCCAATCTTCATGATACTTTCAGGTAATGATCAGAACACCAATCCCACTTCGATGCCCAAATTTCGTTGTTTTAGGTGAAAGCATTCGTTTGTAGTAACAGTTTGAATTTTTAGATTTCACTCTGTTTTCTCCATAATGATAGATGTAGTTGGAACTCTAAATCAAACACGGTTTGTGCTAGCGTCTTGTAACTTGACACAAAAAGGTAGTTCTACGTTCCATCTCAAAGTTTTGTTTCCTCTTGATGTATTCCTAAGCAAAGAATGACGAAAAACACTTTCATTGATACATGTGGCCATGTTTCCAAAAAACTACAGTCTCCTTAATTCTCAAAATATATTTTTTCATCCAATCTTCATGATACTTTCAGGTAATTATTAGTACACCAATCCCATTTGGACGGCCAAATTCCATTCTTCTAGGTTGAAGCATTCGTTTGCATCAACAGTTTGAATTTTTAGGTTTCACTCTGTTTTATCCATATTGATACATGTCGTTGGAACTCTTAATCAAACACGGTTTGTGGTAGCTTCTTGAAACTTGACACAGGAAAGAAGTTCCAAGTTCTATCTCTAAGGTTTGTTTTCTCTAGATGTAGCCTTAAGCACAGGATGGTGAATAACACTTTCATTGAAAGGGGTTGCCAAGCTTCCATAAAACTTCAGTATCCTGAAATCTCAACATATATTTTTCATCCACTCTTCTTGATACTTTCAAGTAATGATCAGTACACCAATCCCCTTTGCACACCCAAATTCGTTCTTTTATGTTGAAGCATTCATTTCCAGCAACAGTTTGAATTTTTAGGTTTCACTCTGTTTTCTCCATATTGATAAATGTATTTGGAACTCAAAATCAAACACGGTTTGTGCTAGCTTCTTCAAACTTGACACAATAAAGTAGTTCTAATTTCTCTCTCTTAGGATAGTTCCCTCTTGTTATAGCCTTAAGCAGAGACTGGTGAATAACACTTTCATTGAAAGGGGGAGCCAAGCTTAAGTAAAACTACAGTCTCCTGAAATCTCAACATATATTTTTTCATCCAAACTTTATGATACTTTCAGGTAACGATCAGAACACCAATCCCACTTGGATGCCCAAATTTCATTCTTGTAGGTGGAAGCATTCGTTTGCAGTAATTGTTTGAATTTTTAGGTTTCACTCTGTTTTCTCCATATTGATAGATGTAGTTGGAACTCTAAATCAAACACGGTTTTTGCTATTATTTGAAACTTGGCACAATAAAGTATTTCTACATTCTGTCTCTAAGGTTTGTTTCCTCTGGATGTAGGCTTAAGCAGAGATTGGTGAATGACACTTTCATTGAAAGGGGTAGTCAAGCCTCCATGAAACTAAAGTATCCTGAAGTCTAAACGTATATTTTTTCATGCAAACTTCATGATACTTTCAGGTAATGATCAGTACACCAATCCCACTTGGAAGCCCAAATTTTGTTCTTCTAGGTTGAAGCATTCGTTTGCAGTAACAATTTGAATTTTTAGATTTCACTCTGTTTTCTCCATATTGATAGATGTAGTTGGAACTCTAAATGAAACACGGGTTGTGCTACCTTCTTGAAACTTGACACAATAAAGTATTTCTACATTGTATCTCTAAGGTTTTTTTCCTCTTGATGTAGACCTAAGCAGAGACTGGTGAATAACACTTTCATTGAACGGGGTTGCCAAGCATCCATAAAACTGCAGTCTCCTGAAATCTCAACATATATTCTTTCATCCAATCTTCATGATACTTTCAGGTAATGATCAGTGCACCAATCCCACTTGGATGCCCAAATTTCGTTCTTCTTAGTTCTAGTATTCGTTTGCGGAAACAGTTTGAATTTTCAGGTTTCACTCTGTTTTCTCCATATTGATAGATGTAGTTGGAACTCTAAATCAAACACGGTTTTTGCTAGCTTCTTGAAACTTGACACATTAAAGTATTTCTATGTTCTGTCTCTAAGGTTTGTTTCCTCTTGATGTAGACCTAAGCAGAGAATGATGAAAAACATTTTCATTGAAATGGGTTGCCAAGCTTCCAAAAAATTACAGTCTCCTGAAATCTCAACATATATTTTTTTCATCCAGTCTTCATGATACTTTCAGGTAATAATCATTACACCTATCCCACTTGGACGCAAAAAATTTCATTCTTCTAGGTTGAAGCATTCGTTTGCAGTAACAGTTTGAATTTTTAGGTTTCACTCTGTTTTCTCCATATTGACAGACGTAGTTGGAACTCTCAATCTAACACGGTTTGTGCTAGCTTCTTTATACTTGCCACAAGAAAGTAGTTCTTCCTTCCATCTCAAAGGTTTCTTTCCTCTTGATGTAGCCTTCAGCAGAGACTGGTGAATAACACTTTAATTAAAAGGAGTTGCCAAGCTTCCCTAAATCTTCAGTCTCCTGAAATCTCAACATCGATTTTTTCATCCAATCTTCATGATACTTTCAGGTAATGATCAGTACACAAATCCCAAAAATGCCCAAATTTTGTTCTTCTAGGTTGAAGCATTCGTTTGCAGTAACAGTATGAATTTTTAGATTTCACTCTGTTTTCTCCATATTGATAGATGTAGTTGGAACTCTAAATCAAACACGGTTTGTGCTAGCTTCTTGAAACTTGACACAATAAAGTAGTTCTACATTCTAACTCTAAGTTTTGTTTCCTCTTGATGTAGACCTAAGCAGAGAATGACGAAAAACACTTTCTTGAAATGGGTTGCCAAGCTTCCAAAAAACTACAGTCTCCTGGAATCTCAACATCTGTTTTTTCATTCAATCTTCATGATTCTCTCAGGTAATGATCAGTACACCAGTCCCACGTGGATGCCCATATTTCGTTCTTTTAGGTTGAAGCATTCGTTTGCAGTAACAATTTGAATTTTTAGGTTTCACTCTGTTTTCTCCATATTGATAGATGTAGTTGGAACACAAAATCAAACACGGTTTTTTCTAGCTTCTTGAAACTTTACACAATGAAGTAGTTTTACGTTCTATCTCTAAGGTTTTTTTTTCTTGATGTTGACCTAATCAGAGAATGACGAAAAACACTCATTGAAATGGGTTGCCAAGCTTCCATAAAACTACAGTCTACTGAAATCTCAACATATAGTTTTTCATCCAATCTTCATGATACAACACAGTTGTTGCTAGCATCTTGAAACTGGACACAATAAAGTAGTTCTAGGTTTTATCTTTTTGTTTTGTTTCCTCTTGATGAACACATAAGCAGAGAATGACGAAAAACACTTTCATTGAAATGGGTTGCCAAGCTTCCAAAATCTACAGTCTTCTGAAATCTCAACATCGATATTTTCATCCAATCTTCATGATACTTTCAGTTAATGATTAGTACACCAATCCCAGTTGGACGCTGAATTTCCATTCTTCTAGGTTGAAGCATTCGTTTTCAGTAACAGTTTGAATTTTTAAGTTTCACTCTGTTTTTTCCATGTTGATAGATATCGTTGGAACTCTAAATCAAACACGGTTTGTGCTAGCTTCTTGAAACTTGACACAATAAATTAGTTCTACGTTCTATCTCTGAGGTCAGAATCCACTTGATGTAGCCTTAAGCAGAGACTGGTGAATAACAGTTTCATTGAAAGGTGTTGCCAAGCTTCCATAAAACTAAATTCTCCAGAAATCTCAACATATATATTTTCATCCAATCTTCATGATACAACACGGTTGTTGCTAGCATCTTGAAACTTCACACAATAAAGTAGTTCTAAGTTCTATCTCTAAGTTTAGATTTCTTTTGATGTAGCCTTAAGCAGAAACTGGTGAACTACACTTTCATTGAAACGGGTTGCCAAGTTTCCATAAAACTACAGTCTCCAGAAATCTCAACATATATTTTTTCATCCAATCTTCACGAAACTTTAAGGTAATGATCAGTACAAAAATCCCACTTGGACGCCCAAATTTAGTTCTTCTATGTTGAAGCATTCGTTTGCAGCAACAGTTTGAATTTTTCGGTTTCACTCTGTTTTCTCCATATTGATAGATGTCATTGGAACTCTAAATCAAACACGGTTTGTGCTAGCTTCTTGAAACTTGACACAATAAAGTAGTTCTACGTTGTATCTCTAAGATTTGTTTCCTCTTGATCTAGACCTAAGCAGAGAATAACGAAAAACACTTTCATTTAAATGGGTTTCCAAGCTTCCAAAAAACTACGGTCTCATGAAATCTCAAGATACATTTTTTCATCCAATCTTCATGATAATTTCAGGTAATGATCAGTACAAAATCCCACTTGGACGCCCAAATTTCATTCTTCTAGGTTGAAGCATTTGTTTGCATCAACAGTTTGAATTTTTAGGTTTCACTCTGTTTTATCCATATTGATAGATGTCGTTAGAACTCTTAATCAAACACGGTTTGTGGTAGCTTCTTGAAACTTGACACAGGAAAGAAGTTCTAAGTTCTATTTCTAAGGTTTGTTTTCTCTAGATGTAGCCTTAAGCAGACACTGGTGAATAACACTTTCATTGAAAGGGGTTGCCAACCTTCCATAAAACTTCAGTATCCTGAAATCTCAACATATATTTTTCATCCACTCTTCATGATACTTTCAAGTAATGATCAGTACACCAATTCCCTTTGCACACCCAAATTCATTCTTTTATGTTGAAGCATTCGTTTCCAGTAACAGTTTGAATTTTTAGGTTTCACTCTGTTTTCTCCATATTAATAGATGTAGTTAGATCTCTAAATCAAACACATTTTGTGCTAACTTCTTGAAACTTGACAGAATAACGTAGTTTTATGTTCTATATTTATGTTTTGTTCTCTCTTTATATAGACCTAAAAAGAGAATGATGAAAAACACTTCATTGAAATGGGTTGCAAATCTTCCAAAAATACTACAGTCTCCTGAAATCTCAACATATATTTTTTTCATCCAAATCTCATGATACTTTCAGGTAATGATCAGTACACCAAGCCCACCTGGATGCCCAAATTTCGTTCTTTTAGGTTGAAGCATTCGTTTGTGGTAAGAGGTTCAATTTTTAGGTTTCACTCTGTTTTCTCCATATTGATAGATGTAGTTGGAACTCTAAATCAAACACGGTTTGTGCTAGCTTCTTGAAACTTGACACAATAAAGTAGTTTTACATTTTATCACTAAGGTTGGTTTCCTCTTGATATAGACCTATGCAGAGAATGATGAAAAAGACTTTCATTGAAATGGGTGGCCAAGTTTCCAAAAAACTACAGTCTCCTGAAATTTCAACATAATTTTTTATCCAATCATCATGATACTTTCAGGTAATGATCAGTACACCAATCCCACTTGTACGACAAAGTTCTGTTCTTCTAGGTTGAAGCATTCGTTTGTAGTAACAGTTTCAATTTTTAGGTTTCACTCTGTTTTCTCCATATTTATAGATGTAGTTGGAACTCTAAATCAAACACGGTTTGTGCTAGCTTCTTGACTTTACACAATAAAGTAGTTCTACGTTCTATCTCTAAGGTTAGATTCCTCTTGATGTAGCCTTAAGCAGAGACTGGTGAATAAAACTATCATTGAAAGGGGTGGCCATGCTTCCATAAAACTTCAGTCTCCTGAAATCTCAACATATAGTTTGTCATCCAATCTTCATGATACTTTCAGGTAGTGATCAGAACACCAATCCAACTTGGATGCTGAAATTTCGTTCTTCTAGTTTGAAGCATTCGTTTGCAATAACAGTTTGAATTTTTCGGTTCTACTAAGAAAACAACCTTTTGAACAATTTAGTACATTATTTCAAGGTTTTTTTACATTTGAAATAAGCATTAATAGTTCTCATTACTAATTAGCTTCCAGGTGTGGGAGAACCATTGTAGTTATTAACATTGGAAATGATCAAACTTCAAGGACGCCATATGCATCCTCCGCCCAGCTGTAGCCCCAGATGGGGAGCCTCTGGACTCAAATTGCCACGGGGCACTGGGAGCAAAAGCTTGCAAGACTGTGCCTCCGGGTCAGGTCTAGATTTGGGCTCACAGTGGCGATTCGCTCCCCCGGCAGGGGGGCGGGGAAGAGCCCGCAACTGCCACGTGGAAAATTCTTCCTGCGCCATGATCCGCTGGGGTAGGTGGCAGCCGCCTTGTTGATTCACGCACCCTCCAGTATCGAAAAGTATTCAGTAATAGTCTTTTGTTGCAACTTTTTTTCCTGATCATTCTTATTCTTCTGAACTTTCTTTTTCTTTCTGACTAGAGTTTCTGGGCTTTTATCAACACATGCCCTAACTATTCTTGGTTCCACTAGGGTGCCTTTTTCCCTTATCAATTTACTTCTCACCCCTTCCATATTTTCATCACAAAGACAATACAACATTTCAAGACAAAACAAGACACAAACATACTGCATCAATCTTTTCCATTTTCTCAAAATGGCCATTTTCCTCTTGCCCTATCTGCCTAGGGACGAGCAGATTGTTCCCGTCCTATCTATGGATGGGCAGCTTTTTTCGTCACTTTCCCCCGAGTGTCCCGGGGCTCCCCGTAACGGGCCAGCATCTTCCAGGGGGTGACAAAAAACTTGTATACGTTGATACAGCAGGAATAGGAGCCATTTATTGTAGGATCTGAGCGATATTTATACACTTTACACAGCTTATCTAATTAGCCTAAAATAGATACTGCAGTCAACCAATAAGGAATCTCCACACTTAATGGCTCACTTTTGTTACTTTACAAACCACTCCCTCTGGCATTTGGCCAGGCACCATCCAGACTTGTTTACACACTCTAACATTTCTTGGCAAAATACCAGGTGCCTTCCTGACTTGTTTACAGACCTTAACATTTCCCCCTTTTGTTTAATTTAAATAACGACCATATTGTTTTTTAAAGAAACACTATAAATAACCTGCTAGAAACAGAAAGGGAGGATACAAAATGTTACAATACCAAGCCAATTGATGGCTCCATGCAAGAAGCCCTTGGAAAAATTATTCAAGCAATGACACCGTTAGCACAAATACCAAGTTACAATTTGTTATAGATTACAGTTTGTTGTCTCAGTCCATGTAAAGCAGTGTCTCAATAGATTAACTCACAGTCCAGGTAAACCACAGTCCAGGTAAGTTCTGCAGGCAGCTAGCTTAAGTTGTAGCAGCAGAAACAGCAACAGGTCCGAAGACTCCTCGGGTTCTCAGCCGAAGTTTCATCCAGTTCTCAGCAACATTGTAAATTCTTCCACCTTTGTCTTCACCGGCACTGGAACGAAGGCAGGAATTCCCGTTGACTAAAGAAAATCCTGTAGCATTCTACTAAGAAAACAGAGACTGGTGAATAACACTTTCATTGAAAGGGGTTGCCAAGCTTCCATACAACTACAGTCTCCTGAAATCTCAACATATAATTTGTCATCCAATCTTCATGATACTTTCAAGTAATGATCAGTACACCAATCCCACTTAGATGTCCAAATTTCATTCTTCCTGGTTGAAGCATGTGTTTGCAGTAACAGTTTTAATTTTTATGTTTCACTCTGTTTTCTCCATATTGATAGATGTAGTTGAAACTCTAAATCAAACATGGTTTGTGCTAGCTTCTTGAAACTTGACAATAAAGTTGTTCTATGTTCTATCACCTAAATTTGTTTTTCCTTGATGTAGCGTTAAGCAGAGACTGGTGAATAACACTTTCATTGAAAGGGGTTACCAAGCTTTCATAAAACTACAGTGTTTTGAAATCCCAACATATTTCTTCATCCAATCTGCATGATACTTTCAGGTAATGATCAGTACACCAATACCACTTGGATGCCCAAATTTTGTTTTTCTAGGTTGAACCATTAGTTTGCAGTAACAGTTTCAATTTTTAGGTTTCACTCTGTTTTCTACATATTGATAGATGTAGTTGGAACTCTAAACCAAACACGGTTTGTGGTAGCTTCTTGAAACTTGACACAATAAAGTAGTTCTACGTTCTATCTCTTATGATTGATTTTTCTTCTTTTAGACTTAAGCAGAGACTAGGGAATAACATTTTCATTGAAAGCAGTTGCCACGCTTCCAAAAAACTACAGTCTCCTGAAATCACAGCATATAGTTATTCATTCAATCATCATGATACATTCAGGTAATGATCAAAACAGCAATCCAACTTGGATGCCCAAATGTCGTTCCTCTAGGTTGAAACATTTGTTTGCAGTAACAGTTTGAATTTTCAGATTTCACTCTGTTTTCTCCATATTGATAGATGTAGTTGGAACTCTAAATCAAACATGGTTTGTGCTAGCATCTTGAAACTTGACACAAGAAAGTAGTTCTATGTTCTGTCACTAAGATTTGTTTCCTATTGATGTATACCTAAGCAGAGAATGACGAAAAAGAGTTTCATTGAAAGGGGTATCCAAACTTCCATAAAAGTACAGTCTCCTGAAATCTGAACATATATTTTTTCATCCAATCTTTATGATACTTTCAGGTAATGATCAGTACACGAATCCCACTTAGATGCCCAAATTTCATTTTTCTAGGTTGAAGCATTCATTTGCTAACAGTTTGAAATTTTAGGTTTCACTCTCTTTTCTCCTATATTGATAGATGTAGTTGCAACTCTAAATCAAACCCGGTTGTTGCAAGCATCTTGAAACTTGACACAATAAAGTAGTTCTAGATTCTATCTTTATGTTTTGTTTCCTGTTGATGTAGACCTAAGCAGAGAATGATGAAAATGAACTTTCATTCAAATGGGTTGCCAAGCTTTTAAAAAACTACAGTCTCCTGAAATCTCAACCTATATTTTTTCATCCAATCCTCATGATACTTTCAGGTAATGAGCAGAACACCAATCCCACTTGGACGCCCAAATTTCATTCTTCTAGGTTGAAGCATTCGTTTTCAGTAACAGGTTGAATTTTCAGGTGTCACTCTGTTTTCTCCATATTGATAGATGTAGTTGGAACTCTAAATCAAACACGGTTTGTGCTACCTTCTTGAAACTTGACACAATAAAGTAGTTCCACGTTCTATCTTTAAGGTTTGTTTCCTCTTGATGTAGACCTAAGCAGAGAATGACGAAAAACACTTCCATTGAAAGGGGTTGTCAAGCTTCCATAAAACTTCAGTCTCCTGAAATCTCAACATATATTTTTTCATCCAATCTTCATAATTTTTTCAGGTAATTATAATTACACCAATCCAACATGGACACCCAAATTCCGTTCTTCTAGGTTGAAGAATTCGTTTGCAACAACAGTTTGAATTTTTAAGTTTCACTCTGTTTTCTCCACATTGATAGATGTAGTTGGAACTCTAAATCAAACACAGTTTGAGCTAGGTTCTTGAAACTTGACACAATAAAGTATTTCTATGTTCTATCTTTAAGGTTTGTTTCCTCTTGATGTAGCCTTAAGCAGAGACTGGTGAATAACACTTTCATTGAAAGGGTTTGCCAGCTTCCCAAAAAAAAGTCTCCTGAAATCTCAACATATATTTTTTCATCCAATTTTCATAATACTTTCAGGTAATGATCAGTATACCAATCCCACATGGACGCCCAAATTTTTATAATCTTAGTTGAAGCATTCGTTTGCGGTAACTGTTTGAACTTTTAGGTTTCACTCGTTTTCTCCTATATTGATAGATGTAGTTGGAACTGTAAATCAAACACGGTTTGTGCTAGCTTCTTGAAACTTGACACAATAAATTAGGTCTATGTTCTATCTCTAAGGTTTGCTTCCACTTAATGTAGACCTAAGCAGAGGATTAAGAAAAATACTTTCATTGAAATGGGTTGCCAAACTTCCATGAAACTACAGTCTCATGAAATCTCAGCCACTATTTTTTCATCCAATCTTTATGATACTTTCAGGTAATGATCAGTACACCAATCCCAATTGGATGCCCAAATTTTGTTCTTCGTGGTTGAAGCACACGTTTGCAGTAACAGTTTGATATTAGGTTTCACTCCGTTTCCTCCTATATTGATAGATGTATATGGAACTCTAAATCAAACACGGTTTGTGCCAGCTCCATGAAAATTGACACAATAAAGTAGTTCTACGTTCTATCTCTAAGGTTTGTTTCCTCTTGATGTAGCCTTAAGCAGACACCGGTGAATAAATCTTTCATTGAAAGGGGTTGCCAGCCTTCAATAAAACTTCAGTCTCCTAAAATCTCAACATATATTTTTTCATCTAATCTTCATGATACTTTCAGGGAATGATCAGTACACCAATCCCACTTGGACGCCCAAATTTCGATCTTAGTTGATGCATTCGTTTGTGGTAACAGTTTGAATTTTTAAATTTCATTCCGTTTTCTCCTATATTGATAGATATAGTTGGAACTCTAAATCAAACATGGTTTGTGCTAGCTTCTTTAAACTTGACACAATAAAGTATTTCTACGTTCTATCTCTAAGGTTTGTTTGATATTGATGTAGACCTAAGCAGAGAGAGATGAAAAACACTTTCATTGAAATGGGTTGCCAAGCTTCCAAAAAACTACAGTCTCCTGAAATCTCAACATCTATTTTGTCATCGATTCTTCATGATACTTTCAGGTAATGATCAGTACACCAATCCCACTTGGACGACGAAATTCCATTCTTCTAAGTTGAAGCATTCGTTTGCAGTAACAGTTTGAGTTTTTAGGTTTCACTCTGTTTTGCTCCATATTGATAGATATAGTTGGAACTCAAAATCAAACACGTTTGTGCTAGCTTCTTGAAACTTGACACAATAAAGTAGTTCTACGTTCTATCTCTAATTTTTTTTCTCTTGATGTAGCCTTAAGCAGAGTCTGGTGAATAACAATTTCATTGAAAAGGGTTTCCAAGCTTCCATAAAACTACAGTCTCCTGAAATCTCAACATAAATTTTTTAATCCAAACTTCATGATACATTCAGGTAATGATCAGTACACAAATCCCACTTGGGTGCCCAAATTTTATTCTTCTAAGTTGAAGCATTCGTTTGCAGTAACAGTTTGAATTTTAGGGTTCACTCTGTTTTTTCCATATTTATAGATGTAGTTGGAACTCTAAATCAAACACGGTTTGTGCTAGCTTCTTGAAAGTTAACACAATAAAGTATTTCTACGATCTATCTATAAGGTTGTTTCCTCTTGATGTAGACCAAAGCAGAGAATGACGAAAAACACTTTCATTGAAATAGGTTGCCAAGCTTCCAAAAAACTACAGTCTCCTGAAATCTCAATATATATTTTTTCATCCAATCCTCTAGATACTTTGAGGTAATGATAAGAACACCAATACCACCTGGACGACCAAATTTTTTCATTCCGTTTTCTCCTATATTGATAGATGTAGTTGGAACTCTAAATCAAACATGGTTTGTGCTAGCTTTTTGAAACTTGACACAATAAAGTATTTCTATGATCTCTCTCTAAGGTTTGTTTCCTCTTGATGTAGCCTAAAGCAGAGACTGTTGAAATACACTTTCTATAAAATGGGTTGCATAGCTTCCATAAAACTACAGTCTCCTGAAATCTCAACATATATTTTTTCATCCAATCTTCATGACAGTTTTAGGTAATGATCAGAACACCAATCAACTTGGATGCCCAAATTTCATTCTTCTAGGTTGAAGCATTCGTTTACAGTAACCGTTTAAATGTTTAGGTTTCACTCTGTTTTCTTCTATATTGATAGATGTAGTTGAAACTTTAAATCAACCACGGTTGTTGAGAGCATCTTGAAACTTGACACAATAAAATAGTTCTACGTTCTATCTTTAGGTTTTGTTTCCTCTTGATGTTGACCTAAGCAGAAAATGACAAAAAACACTTTCATTGAAATGGGTGCCAAGCTTCCAAAAAACTACAGTCTCCTGAAATCTCAACATATATTTTTTCATCAATTCTTCATGATACTTTCAGGTAATGATCAGTACACCAATCCAACTTGAATGCCCAAATTTTGTTCTTCTTGGTTGAACCATTCGTTTGCAGTAACAGTTTGAATTTTTAGGTTTCACTCTGTTTTCTCCATATTGATAGATGTAGTTGGAATTCTAAAGCAAACAAGGTTTGGGCTAGCATCTTGAAACTTGACACAATAAAGTAGTTCTACGTTCTTTATCTAAGGTTTGTTTCCTCTTGATGTAGCCTTAAGCAGAGACTGGTGAATAACACTTTCATTGAAAGGGGTTGCCAAGCTTCCATAAAACTACAGTCTCCTGAAGTCTAAACACATATTTTTTCATCCAATCTCATAATACTTTCAGGTATCATCAGTACACCAATCCAACATGGATGCCCAAATTTCATTCTTCTTGGCTGAAGCATTCGTTTTCACTAACAGTTTGAATTTTTAGGTTTCACTCTGTTTACTCCATATTAATAGATGTCTTTAGAAGTCTAAATCAAACACGGTTTGTGCAAGGTTCTTGAAACTTGACACAAGAAAGTAGTTCTACATTCTTTCTCTAAGGTTTGTTTCCTCTTGATGTAGCCTTAAGCAGAGACTGGTGAATACCACTTTCATTTAAAGGGGTTGCCACGTTTCTATAAAACTTATGTCTCCTGGAATCTCAACATATATTTTTTTAACCAATCTTCATGATACTGTCAGGTAATGATCAGTACACCAATCCTACATGGACGCCCAATTTTCATTCTTCTAAGTTGAAGCATTCGTTTGCAGTAACAGTTTGAATTTTTAGGGATCACTCTGTTTTCTCTATATGGATAGATGTAGTTGGAACTCTAAATCAAACACAGTTTGTGCTAGCTAATTGAAACTAGACACAATAAAGTAGTTCTAAGTTCTATCTCTAAGGTTTGTTTCCTCTTGATGTAGACCTAAGCAGAGAATGACGAAAAACCCTTTCATTGAAATGGGTTGCAAGCTTCCAAAAAACGAAAGTCTCCTGAAATCTCAACAACTATTTTGTCATCCAATCTTCATGATACTTTCAGGTAATGATCAGTACACAAATCCCACTTGGACGCCCAAATTTCGTTTTTCTTGGTTGAAGCATTCCTTTGCAGTATCAGTTTGAATTTTAGGTTTAAATCTGTTTTCTCCATATTGTTAGATGTCGTTGGAACAGTAAATTAAACACGGTTTGTACCTGCTTCTTGAAAGTTGACACAGGAAAGAAGTTCTACGTTCTATCTCTAAGGTTTGTTTCCTCTTGATGTAGCCTTAAGCAGAGACTGGTGAATAACAATTTCATTGAAAGGGGTTGCCAAGCTTCCATAATACTTCAGTCTCCTGAAATCACAACATCGATTTTGTCATCGAGTCTTCATGATACTTTCAGGTAATGATCAGTACACCAATCCCACTTGGACGACGAAATTCCGTTCTTCTTGGTTTAAGCATTCGTTTGAAGTAACAGTTTGAGTTTTTAGATTTCACTCTGTTTTCTCCATATTCATAGATGTATTTGGAACTCTAAATCAAACACGGTTTGTGCTAGCTTCTTGAAACTTGACACAATAAAATAGTTCTAATTCTATCTCTAAGGTTTGTTTCCTTTTGATGTAGCATTAAGCAGAGACTGGTGAATAACACTTTCATTGAAAATGGTTGCCAAGATTCCATAAAACTACAGTCTCCTTAAATCTCAATATATATTGTTTCATCCAATCTTCATGATACTTCAGGTAATGATCAGTACACCAATCCCATTGGACGTCCAAATTTCGTTCTTCTTGGTTGAAGCATTCATTTGGAGTAATAGTTTGAATTTTTAGTTTTCACTCAGTTGTGTCCTATATTGATAGATGTATTTGGAACTCTAAATCAAACACGGCTGTTGCTAGCATCTTGAAACTTGACACAACAATGTAGTTCTACGTTCTATTTTATGTTTGTTTCCTTGTGATGTAGACCTAAGCAGAGAATGACGCAAAACACGTTCAATGAAATGTTTGCCAAGCTTCCAAAAAACTACAGTCTCCTGAAATCTCAACATCTATTTTTTCATCCAATCTTCATGATACTTTCAAGTAATAATCAGTGCACCAATCCCACTTGGATGCCCAAATTTCGTTCTTCTTGGTTGAAGCATTCTTTTGGAGTAATAGTTTGAATTTTTAGCTTTCACTCTGTTGTGTCCTATTTTGATAGATGTATTTGGAACTCTAAATCAAACACGGTTGTTGCTAGTATCTTGAAACTTGCCACAAAAAAGTAGTTCTACGTTCTATCTTTATGTTTTGTTTCCTCTTGATGTAGACCTAAGCAGAGAATGACGAAAAAAACGATCATTGAAATGCGTTGTCAAGCATCCAACAAACTACAGTCTCCTGAAATCTCAACATATATTTTTTCATTCAATCTTCATGATACTTTCAGGTAATGATCAATACACCAATCTGATTTGGGAGCCCAAATTTCATTCTTCTAGGCTGAAGAATTCGTTTGCAGTAACAGTTTGAATTTTTAGATTTCACTCTATTTTCTTGTATATTGATAGATGCAGTTGGAACTTTAAATCAAGCAAGGTTTGTGCTAGCTTCTTGAAACTTGACACAATAAAGCAGTTCTACGTTCTATCGCGAATGTTTGTTTCCTCATGATGTAGCACTAAGCAGACACTGGAGAATAACACTTCATGGAAAGGGTATGCCAAGCTTCCAAAAAACTATAACCTCCTGAAATCTCAACATACATTTTTTCATCCAATCTTCATGATACTTTCAGGTAATGATCAGTACAGAAATCCCACTTGGATGCCCATATTTCATTCTTCTAGGTTGAAGTATTCGTTTGCAGTAACAGTTTTATTTTTTAGGTTAAACTCTTTTTTCTCCTACATTGATAGATGTAGTTCGAACTCTAAATCAAACACGGTTATGCTAGCTTCTTGAAACTTGACACAATAAATTAGTTCTACATTCCATCTCTAAGGTTTGTTTTCTCTTGATGTAGACCTAAGCAGAGACAAACGAAAAATACTTTCATTGAAAGGGGTTGCCAAGTTTCCAAAAAAAAAAAAAAAAACAGTCTCCTGAAATCTCAACATATATTTTTTCACCCAATCTTCCTGAAACTTTCAGGTAATGATCAGCAGACCACTCCAACTTTTATGCCCAAATTTTGTTCTTCTAGGTTGAAGCATTTGTTTGCAGTAACAATTTGAATTATTAGATTTCACTCTATTTTCTCCTATATTGATAGATATAGTTCAAACTCTTGGATGCCCAAATTTTGTTCTTCTAGGTTGATGCATTCGTTTGTAGTAACAGTTTGAATTTTTAGGTTTCACTCTACTTTGTCCTATATTTACAGATGTATTTCGAACTCTAAATCAAACACGGTTTGTGCTAGCTTCTTGGAAGTTGACAGAATAAACTAGTTTGCGTTCTGTCTCTAAGGTTGGTTTCCTCTTGATGAAGCCCTAAGCAGAGACTGGTGAAAAACACTTTCATTGATAGGGGTTTCCAAGCTTCCAAAAAACTACAGTCTTCTGAATCTCAACATATATTTTTTCATCCAATCTTCATGATAGTTTCAGGTAATGATCACTACACCAATTTCCCTTGGACATTCAAATTTCCTTTTTCTAGGTTGAAGCATTAGTTTGCAGTAACAGTTTGAATTTTTAGATTTCACTCCGTTTTCTCCATATTGGTAGATGTCTTTGGAACTCTAAATCAAACACAATTTGTTCTAGCTTTTTGAAACTAGACACAATAAATTAGTTCTATATTCTATCTCTAAGGTTTGTTTCCTCTTGATGTAGACCAAAGCATAGAATGACGAAAAACACTTTCATTAAAATGGGTTGCCAAGCTTCCAAAAATCTACAGTCTCCTGAAATAAAAACATATATTTTTTCATCCAATCTTCATGATACTTTCAGGTAATGATCAGTACACCAATCCCAATTGGACGCCCAAATTTCGTTCTTCTAGGTTGAAGCATTCGTTTGCAGTAACAGTTTGAATTTTTAGGTTTCACTCTGTTTTCTCCATATTGATAGATGTAGTTGGAACTCTAAATCAAACACGGTTTGTGCTAGCTTCTTGAATCTTGACACAATAAAGTAGTTCTACGTTCTATCTTTATGTTTTGTTTCTGCTTGATGTAGACCTAAGCAGAGAATGACGAAAAACAGTTTCAATGAAATGGGTTGCCAAGCTTCCATTAAACAATAGACTCCTGAATTCTCAACATATATTTTTTTATTCAATCTTTATGATTATTTCAGGTAATGATCAGTACAACAATCCCACTCAGATGCCCAAATTACGTTCTTCCAGGTTGAAGCATTCGCTTGCAGTGACAGTTTGAATTTTTAGATTTCACTCTGTTTTCTCCATATTAATAGAAGTCGTTATAACTCTGAATCAAACACGGTTTTTGATAGCCTCTTGAAACTTGAAACAAGAAAGTAGTTCTACGATCTATCTCTAAAGTTTGTTTCCTCTTGACGTAGACCTACTCAGAGAATGAGGAAAAAACGTTCATTGAAATCGGTTGCCAAGCTCCAAAAAACTAGGGTCTCCTCAAATCTCAACATGTACTTTTTCCTCCAATCTTCATGATACTTTCAGGTAATTATCAGTAAACCAATCCCACTTGGATGCACAAATTTCGTTCTTCTTGGTAGAAACATTGGTTTGCAATAACAGTTTTAATTTGTAGGTTTCACTCTGTTTTCTCCATATTGATAGATGTAGTTGGAACTCTAAATCAAACACGGTTTGGGCTAGCTTCTGGAAACTTGACACAATAAAGTAGTTCTACATTCTATCTCTAAGGTTTGTTTCCTCTTGATGTAGCCTTAAGCAGCGACTGGTGAATAACACTTTCATTGAAAGGGGTTGCCACACTTCAATGAAACTACAGTCTCCTGAAATCTTAACATATATTTTTTCATCCAATCTCCATGATGCTTTCAGGTAATGATCAGTACACCAATCCCACTTGCATGCCCAAATTTCGTTCTTCTAGGTTGAAGAATTCGTTTGCTGTAACAGTTTGAATTTCTGTCTTTCACTCTGTTTTCTCCTATATTGATAGATGTATTTGGGACTCTAAATCAAACACGGTTGTTGCTAGCATCTTGAAACTTGACACAGTAAAGTAGTTCTACGTTCTATCTTAATGTATTGTTTCCTCTTGATGTAGACCTACGCAGAGAATGACGAAAAACACTTTCAATGAAATATGTTGCTAAGCTTCCAAAAAACTACAGTCTCCTGAAATCTCAACATATATTTTTTCATCCAATCTTCATGATACTTTCAGGTAATGATCAGTACACCAATCCCACCTGGATGTCCAAATTTCGTTCTGTTAGGTTGAAGCATCCGTTTGCAGTAACAGTTTGAATTTTTAGGTTTCACTCTGTTTTCTCCAATATGGATAGATGTAGTTGGGACTTATATCAAACACGGTTGTTGCTAGCATCTTGAAACTTGACACAATAACGTAGTTCTAAGTCCTAACTTTATGTTTTGTTTCCTCTTTATGTAGACATAAACAGAGACTGGTGAATAACACTTTCATTGAAAGGGGTTGCCAAGCTTCCAAAAATCTACAGTCTTTTGAAATCTCAACATAAATTTTTTATCCAATCATCATGATACTTTCAGGTAATGATCAGAACAGCAATCCAACTTGTTTGCCCAATTTCATTCTTCTAGGTTGAAGTATTCATTTGCAGTAACATTTTCAATTTTTAGGTTTCACTCTGTTTTCTCCATATTGATAGATGTAGTTGGATCTCTAAATCAAACAAGGTTTGTGCTAGCTTTTTGAAACTTGACACAATGAAGTAGTTATACGTTCTATCTGTTAAGTTTGTTTCATATTTATGTAGCCTAAAGCAGAGACTGGTGAATAACACTTTAATTGAAAGGGGTTGCCAAGCTTCCATACAACTACAGTCTCTTGAAATCTCAACATATATTTTGTCATCCAATCTTCATGATACTTTCAGGTAATGATCAGTACACCAATCCCACTTAGATGCCCATATTTCGTTCTTCTTGGTTGAAGCATTCGTTTGCAATAACAGTTTGAATTGTTAGGTTTCACTCCATTTTCACAATATTGATAGATGTAGTTGGAACTCTAAATCAAACACGGCTTGTGCTAGCTCCTTGAAACTTGACACAAGAAAGTAGCTCTATGTTCTATCTCTAATATCAGTTTTTTCTTCATGTAGGCTTAAGCAGAGACTGGTGAATAACACTTTCATTGAAAGGGGTTGCCAAGTTTTCATAAAACTGCAGTCTCCTGAAATATCAACATATATTTTTTCATTCAATGTTCATGATACTTTCAGGTAATGATCAGTACACCAATCCCACTTGGACGCCCAAATTTCGTTTTACTAGGTTGAAGCACTCGTTTGCAGTAACAGTTTAAATTTTTATGTTTCCCTCTGTTTTCTCCATATTTATAGATGTAGTTGGAACTCTATATCAAACACGGTTTGTGCTAGCTTCTTGAAACTTGAAACAATAAAGTAGTTCTAGGTTGTATCTCTAAGGTTTGTTTCCTTTTTATTTAGACCTAAGCAGAGAATGACGAAAAACACTTTCATTGAAATGATTGCCAAGCATCAAAATACGACAGTCCCCTGAAATCTCAACATTTATTTTTTCATCCAATCTTCATAGTACTTTCAGGTAATGATCAGTACACCAATCCAACTGGGATGCCCAAATCCCGTTCTTCTATGTTGAAGCATTAGTTTGCAGCAACTTTTTGAATTTTTAGGTTTCACTCAGTTTTCTCCATATTGATAGCTGTCGTTGGAACTCTAAATCAAACACGGTTTGTGCAAGCTTCTTGAAACTTGACACAAGAAAGTAGTTCTACGTTCTGTCTCTACAGTTTGTTTCCTCTTGATGTAGCCTTAAGCAGTAACTGGTGAATAACACTTTCATTGAAAGGTGTTGCCAAGCTTTCATAAAACTTCAGTCTCCTGAAATCTGAACATATATTTTTTCATCCAATCTTCATGATACTTTCAGGTAATGATCAGAACACCAATCCCACTTGGACGCCCAGATTTCGATCTTCTAGGTTGAAGCATTCGTTTGCAGTAACAGTTTGAATTTTTAGGTTTCACTCCGTTTTCTCCTATATTGATAGATATAGTTGGAACTCTAAATCAAACACAGTTTGTTCTAACTTCTGAAAACTTGACACAAAACAGTAGTTCTATGTTCTATCTTTATGTTTTGTTTCCTCTTAATGTAGACCTAAGCAGAGAATGACGAGAAACAGTTTCATTGAAATGGGTTGCCAAGCTTCCAAAACACTACAGTCTCCTGAAATCTCAACATATATATTTTCATCCAATCCTCATGATACTTTCAGGTAATGATCAGAACTCCAATCCCACTTGGACGCCCAAATTTTGTTCTTCTTTGATGAAGCATTCGTTTGCAGTAACAGTTTGAATTTTTAGGTTTCACTCTGTTTTCTCCATATTGAAAGATGTAGTTAAAACTCAAATCAAATACGGTTTGTGATAGTTTCTTCAAACTTGACACAATAAAGTAGTTCTACATTCAGTCACTAAGGGTTGTTTCCTCTTGATGTAGCCTTAAGCAGAGACTGGTGAATAACACTTTCATTGAAATGGGTTGCCAAGTTTCCATAAAACTACAGTCTCCTGAAATCTCAACATATATTTTTTCATTCCATGTTCCTGATACTTTCAGGTATGATCAGTACACCAATCCCACTTGGATGCCCAAATTTTGTTTTACTAGGTTGAAGAACACGTTTGCAGTAACAGTTTGAATTTTTAGGTTTCCCTCTGTTTTCTCCATATTTATAGATGTAGTTGGACCTCTATATCAAACACGGTTTGTGCTAGCTTTTTGAAACTTGACACAATAAAGTAGTTCTAGGTTGTATCTGTAAGGTTTGTTTCCTCTTTATGTAGACCTAAGCAGAGAACTACGAAAAACACTTTCATTTAAATGGTTGCCAAGCATCAAAAAACGACAGTCCCCTGAAAACTCAACATTTATTTTTTCATCCAAACTTCATGGTACTTTCAGGTAATGATCAGTACACCAATCCAACTTAGATGCCCAAATTCCGTTCTTATACGTTGAAGCATTAGTTTTCAGCAAAAGTTTGAATTTTTAGGTTTCATTTGTTTACTCCATATTGATAGATGTAGTTGCAACTCAAAATCCAACACGGTTTGTGCTAGCTTTTGGAAACTTGACACAAGAAAGTAGTTCTTGGTTCTATCTCTAAGGTTTGCATCCTCTTGATGAAGACCTAAGCAGAGAAGGACGAAAAACACTTTCATTGAAAAGGGTTGCCAAGCTTCCATAAAACTACAGTCTCCTGAAAACTCAACATATATTTTTTCATCCAATCTTCATGATACTTTCAGGTATGATCAGTACACCAATCCAACTTGGATGCCCAAATTTCTAGGTTGAAGCATTCGTGTGCAGTAACAGTATGAATTTTTAGGTTTCACTCTGTTTTCTCCTATAGTCATAGATGTAGTTTCAACTCTAAATCAAACAAGGTTGTTGCTAGCATCTTGAAAGTGACACAATAAAGTAGTTCTACGTTCTATCTCTAAGGTTTGTTTCCTCTTTATGTAGCCTTACGCAGACACTGGTGAATAACTCTTTCATTGAAATGGGTTGCCAAGATTCCATAAAACTTCAGTCTGCTGAAATCTCAACATATATTTTTTCATCCAATCTTCATGATACTTTCAGGTAATGATCAGTTCTCCAATCCAACTTGGACGCCCAAATTAAGTTCATCTAGGTTGAAGCATTCGTTTGCAGTAACAGTTTGAATTTTTAGGTTTCACTCTGTTTTTTCCTATATTGATAGATGTAGTTTGAACTCTAAATCAAACACGTTGGTGCTAGCATGTTGAAACTTGACACAATAAAGTATTTCTACATTTTATCTCTAAGGTTTTTTTCCTCTTGATGTAGACCTAAGCAGAGAATGACAAAAAACACTTTCATTGAAATGGGTTGCCAAGCTTCCGCAAAACTACAGTCTCCTGAAATCTCCACATCTATTTTTTCATCCAATCTTCATGATTCTTTCAGGTAATGATCAGAACTCCAATCCAACTTGGATGTCCAAATTTTGTTCTTCTAGGTTGAAGCATTCTTTTGCAGTAACAGTTTGAATTCTTTGGTATCACTCTATTTACTCCATATTGATAGATGTTGTCAGAACTCGAAATCAAACACGGTTTTTGCTAGCTTCTTGAAACTTGACACAATGAAGAAGTTCTACGTTTTATTTCTAAGGTTAGATTCCTCTTGATGTAGCCTTAAGCAGAGACTGGTGATTAACACTTTCATTGAAATGGGTGGCCAAACTTCCTTAAACTACAGTGTCCTGAAATCTAAACATATATTTTTTTATCCAATCTTCATGATTCTCTCAGGTAATGATCAGTAAACTAATCCCACTTGGATGCCCAAATTTTGTTCTTCTAGGTTGAAGCATTCGTTTGCAGTAACAGTTTGAATTTTTAGGTTTCACTCTGTTTTCGCCATATTGATAGATGTAGTTGGAACTCTAAATCCAACACGGTTTGTGCAAGCATCTTGAAACTTGACACAATAAAGTATTTCTCAGTTCTATCTCTAAGATTTGTTTCCTCTTGATGAAGACTTAAGCAGAGAATGACAAAAAACACTTTCATTGAAATGCGTTGCCATGCTTCCAAAAAACGACAATCTCCTGAAATCCCAACATAAATTTTCTAACAAATAATCATGATACTTTCAGGTAATGATCAGAACACCAATCCAACTTGGATGCCCAAATTTCATTTTTCTAGATTGAAGCATTCGTTTGCAGTAAGAGTTTGTATTTTTAGGTTTCACTCTGTTATCTAATATATTGATAAATGTATTTGTTACTCTAAATCAAACACGGTTGTTGCTAGCATATTGAATCTTGACACAATAAAGTAGATTTACGTTCTATCTTTTTGTTTTTTTCTTCTTGATGTAGACATAAGCAGAGAATGACGAAAAACACTTTCATTGAAATGGGTTGCCAAGCTTACAAAAAACTACAGTCTCCTGAAATCTCAACATCTATTTTTTCATCCAATATTCATGATTTTTTCAGGTAATGATCAGTACACCAATCCCCCTTGGACGCCCAAATTTAGTTCGTCTAGGTTGAAGCATTCGTTTGCAGTAACAGTTTGAATTTTTAGGTTTCACTCTGTTTTCTCCATATTGATAGATGTAGTTGGGACATTAAATCAAACATGGTTGTTGTGAGCATCTTGAAACTTTACACAATATAGTAGTTCTACGTTCTATTTTTATGTTTTGTTTCCTCTTGATGTAGACCTAAGCAGAGAATGACGAAAACCTCTTTCATTGAAATGGGTTGCCAAGCTTCCAAAAAACTAGAGTCTCCAGAAATCTGAACATATATATTTTATCCAATCTTCATGATACTTTCAGATAATGATCAGTACACCAATCCCACTTGGAAGCCGAAATTTCATTCGTCTTTGTTGAAGCATTCCTTTGCAGTCACAGTTTGAATTTTTAGGTTTCATTCCCTCTTCTCCAATATTGATAGATGTAGTTTGAACTCTAAATCAAACATGCTTGTAGCTAGAATCTTGAAACTTGATACAATAAATGAGTTCTACGTTCTATCTTTATGTTTTGTTTCCTCTTGATGTAGACCAAAGCAGGGTATGAGAAAAAACACTTTCATTGAAAGTGGTTGCCAAGCTTCCAAAAAACTGCAGTCTCCTGAAATCTCAACATCTATTTTTTCAATCAATCTTCATGATTCTTTCACGTGATGATCAGTACACCAATCCCACTTGGATGCCCAAATTAAGTTCGTTTAGGTTGAAGCATTCATTTGCAGTAACAAACTCTAGAGATAGAACGTAGAACTTATTTATTGTGTCAAGACTCAAGAAGCTAGCACAAACAGTTTTTGATTTAGAGTTCGAACTACAACTATGGAATATAGGAGAAAACAGAGTTTTCAAACTGTTACAGCAAAAAGAATGCTTCAACGTAGAAGAATAAAATTTGGGCCTCCAAGTGGGATTGGTGTACTGATCATTACCTGAAAGTATCATGAAGTTTGGATGAAAAAATATATGTTGAGATTTAAGGAGGCTGTAGTATTTTGGAAGCTTGGCAACCCCTTTCAATGAAAGTGTTTTTCGCCAGTGTCTTCTTAGTGCTACATCATCAGGAAAGAAACCTTACAGATAGAGAATAGAACTGATTTATTGTGTCAAGATTCAAGAAGCTAGCAACAACCCTGTTTGATTTAGAGTTCCAACTACATTTTTCAATATAGGTGAAAACAGAGTGAAACCTAAAAGTACAAACTGTTACAGCAAACGAATGCTTCAACCTAGAAGAACAAAATTTGGGCATCCCAGTTGGATTGGATTACTGATCATTACCTGAATGTATCATGAAGATTGGATAAAAAATGTTTGTTTAGCTTTCAGGAGACTGTTGTTCTTTGAAGCCTGGAAAGCCATTTCATTGAAAGTGTTTTTCATCATTTTTTGCTTATGTCTACATCAAGAGGAAAAAAACCTTTGAGATAGAACGTAGAAATACTTTATTTTGTCAAGTTTCAATAAACTAGCACAAACCGTGTTTGATTTAGAGTTCCAACTACATCCATCAATATGGAGAAAACAGAGTGAAACCTGAAAATTCAAACTGTTACTGCAAACGAATGCTGTAAACTAGAAGAACGAAATTTTGGCATCCAAGTTGAATTGGTGTACTGATCATTACCTGAACGTATCATGAAGATTGGATGAAAAAATATCTGTTGAGATTCCAGGAGACTGTACTTTTATGGAAGCTTGGAAACCCCTTTCAATGAAAGTGTTTTTCACCAGTCTCTTCTTGAGGATAATTCAAGAGGAAACAAATCGTAGAGGTAGAACTTAGAACTACTTTCATGTTTCAAGTTTCAAGAAGGTATCACAAACCGTGTTTGATTTAGAGTTCCAACTACATCTAACAATATAGAAGAAAACAGAGTGAAACCTAAAAATTCAAACTATTAAGGCAAACGAAACCTTCAACATAGAAAAACAAAATTTCGGCATACAACTTGGATTGGTGTACTTATTATTTCCTGAAAGTATCATGAAGATTGGAGAAAAAATATATGTTGAGATTGCAGGAGACTGTAGTTTTCTGGAAGCTTGGCAACCCATTTCAATGAAAGTGTTTTTCGTCATTCTCTTCTTAGGTGTACATATAGAAGAAACAAAACATAGAGATAGAACGTAGAACTACTTTATTGTGTCAAATTTCAAGAAGCTAGCACAAACCGTGTTTGATTTAGAGTTCCAACTACATCTATCGATATGGAGAAAACTGAGTGAAACCTGAAAATTAAAACTGTTACTGCAAACGAAAGCTTCAACCTAGAAGAACGAAATTTGGGCATCCACGTGCAATTGGTGTACTGATCATTACCTGAAAGTATCATGAAGATTGGATGAAAAAATATACGTTGAGATTTCAGGAGACTGTAGTTTTATGGAAGCTTGGAAACCCCTTTCATTGAAAGTGTTATTCACCAGTCTCTGCTAAAGGCTGCATCCAGAGGAAACAATCCTTAGAGATAGAACGTAGAACTACTTACTTGTGTCAAGTTACAAGAGGCTAGCACAAACCGTGTTTGATTTAGATTTCTAACTACATCTATCAATATGGAGAAAACAGAGTGAAACGTTAAGATTCAAACTCTTAAGGTAAACGAATGATTCAACCTAGAAGAACGAAATTTGGGCACAAAAGTGGGATTGGTGTTCTCATCATTACCTGAAAGTATCATGAAGATTGGATGAAAAATATATGTTGAGATTTCAGGAGACTGTAGTTTCTTGGAAGCTTGGCAACCCATTTCAATGAAAGTGTATTTCGTCATTCTCTGCTTAGGTCGACAATTAGAGGAAACAAAACTTAGAGATAGAACGTAGAACTATTTTATTGTGTCAAGGTTCAAGAAGCTAGCACAAACCGTGTTTGATTTAGAGTTCCAACTACATCTATCGATATGGACAAAACAGAGTGAAACCTGAAAATTAAAACTGTTACTGCAAACGAATGCTTCAACCTAGTAGAACGAAATTTGGGCATCCAAGTGGGATTGGAGTACTGATCATTACCTGAAATTATCAAGAAATTTGGAGGAAAAAATACATTTTGAGATTTCAGAAAACTCTAGTTTTTTGAGAAGCTTGGCAACCCATTTCAATTAATGTGTTTTTCGTGATTCTATGCTTAGGTCTATATCAAGATGAAACAAACCTTAGAGATAGAACATAGAACTACTGTGTTCTGTCAAGTTTCAAGAAGCTAACTCAAACCGTTTTGATTTGAGTTCCAACTACATCTATCAAAATGGAGAAAACAGAGTGTAACCTAAAAATTCAAACTGTTATTGGAAACAAATGCTTCAACGAGAAAGAATGAAATTTGGGCGCCCAAATGGGATTCGGGTTCTGATCATTACCTGAAAGTATCATGAGGATTGGATAAAAAAATATATATGAGAATCCAGGAGATTGTAGTTTTTTGGAAGCTTGGCAACCACTTTCAATGAAAGTGTTATTCACCAGTATCTGCTTAAGGCTACATCAAGAGAAAGCAAACCTTAAAGACTGAACGTAGAACTACTTTATTGTGTAAAGTTTCAAGAAGCTAGAACAAACCGTGTTTGATTTAGAGTTCCAACTACATCTAACCATATGGAGAAAACAGAGTGAAACCTAAAAATTGAAACCGTTACTGCAAACGAAAACTTCAAACTAGAAGAATGAAGTTGGGCATACATGTTGGATTGGTGTTCTGATCATTATCTGAAAGTATCATGATGATTGGATAAAAAATTTATGTTGAGATTTCAGGAGACTGTAGAGTTTTGGAAGCTTCGCAACCCTTTCAATGAAAGTGCTATTCACCAGTATCTGTTCATGTCTACATAAAGAGGAAACAAATCTTCAACATAAAACGTAGAACTACTTTTTTGTGTCAAGTTTCAAGATGCTACCATCTTCCGTGTTTGACTTAGACTTCCAACTACATCTATCAATATAGGAGAAAAGGGAGTGAAACCTAAAAGTTCAAACTCTTACAGCAAATGAATGCTTCAATTAAGACGAACAAAATGTGGGCGTCCAACAGGGATTGGTGTACTGATGATTACCTGAGTGTCATGAAGATTGGATAAAAAAATATATGTTGAGATTTCAGGAGACTGAATTTTTAAGGAAGCTTGGCAACCCCTTTCAATGAAAGTGTTATTCACCAGTATCTGCGTAAAGATACATCAAGAGGAAATAAATCTTCAACACAGAACGTGGAACTACTTTTTTGTGTCAAGTTTCAAGATGCTAGCAACATCCGTGTTTGATTTAGAGTTCCAACTACATCTTTCAATATATGAGAAAACAGAGAAAAACCTATAGATTCAAACTGTTACTGCAAACGAATGCTTCAACCTAGAAGAACGAAATTTGGGCATCCAAGTTGAATTGGTGTTCTAATCATTAACTGAATGTATAATGATGACTGGATAAAAAATTTATGTTGAGATTTCCAGAGACTGTAGTTTTTTGGAAGCTTGGCAACACATTTCAATGAAAGAGTTTTTCGTCATTCTCTGCTTAGTTCTAATCAAGAGGAAACACACCTTAGAGATAGAACATAGAAATAATTTATTGTGTCAAGTTTCTAGAAGCTAGCACAATCCGTGTTTGATTTAGAGTTCCAACTACATCTATCAATATGGAGAAAACAGAGTGAAACCTACAGATTCAAACTGTTACTGCAAACGCATGCTTCAACCTAGAAGAACAAAATTTGGGCGTCCAAGTGGGATTGGTGTTCTGATCATTACCTGAAAGTATCATGAAGATAGGATGAAAAAATATATGTTGAGATTTCAGGAGACTGAAGTTTTATGGAAGCTTGGCAACACCTTTCAATGAAAGTGTTATTCACCAGTCTCTACTTAAGGCTACATCAAGAGGAAACAAACCATAGAGATAGAATGTAGAACTACTTTCTTGTGTCAACTTTCGAGAAGCTAGCAGAAACTGTGTTTGATTTAGAGTTCCAACGACAGCTATCAATATGGAGAAAAATAAGTGAAACCTAAAAATTCAAACTGTTTCTGCAAACTAATGCTTCAACCTAGAAGAACGGAATTTGGCCGTCCAAGTGGGATTGGTGTACCGATCATTACTGAAAGTGTCATGAAGATTGGATAAAAAAATATATGTTGAGATTTTAGGAGACTGTATTTTTATGGAAACTTGGCAACCCCTTTCAATGAAAGTGTTTTTCGTCATTCTCTGCTTAGGTCTATATCAAGAGGAAACAAACCGTTGAGATAGAACCTAGAACTACTTTATTTAGTCAAGTTTCAAGAAGCTAGCACAAACCGTGTTTTATTTAGAGTTTCAACTACTTCGATAAATATGGAGAAAACATGAACAAACCTAAAAATTCATACTCTTACTGCAAACGAATGCTTCAACCTAGTAATATGATATTTGGGCGTCCAAGTAGGATTGGTGTACTGATCATTACCTGAAAGTATCATGAAGATTGAATAGAAAAATATATGTTGAAATTTCAAGAGAATGTAGTTTTATGGAAACTTGGCAATCCATTTCAATAAAAGTGTTTTATACCAGTCTCTGCTTAAGGCTACATGAAGAAGGAAACAAAAATTAGAGAGAGAACGTAGAGCTATTTTCTTTGTCAAGTTTCAAGAAGATAGCACAAACCGTGTTTGATTTAGTGTTCCAACTATATCTATCAATATGGAGAAAACAGAGTGAAACCTAAAAATTCAACCTGTTACGGCAAACGAATGCTTCAGCCAAGAAGAACAAAATTTGGGCATCTAAGTGGGATTGGTGTACTGATCATTACCTGAAAGTATCATGAAGATTGGATGACAAAATATATGTTGAGATTTCAGGAGACTGTAGTTGTATGGAAGCTTGGCAACCCCTTTCAATAAAAGTGTTATTCACCAGTCTCTGCTTAAGGCTACATCAAGAGAAAACAAACCTTAAAGATAGAACGTAGTACTACTTTATTGTGTCAAGTTTCAAGAAGCTAGCACAAACCGTGTTTGATTTCGAGTTCCAACGACATCTATCAATATGGAGAAAACAGAGTGAAACCTAAAAATTGAAACTGTTACTGCAAACGAATGCTTCAAACAAGAAGAACTAAATTTGGGCATCCAAGTGGGATTTGTGTACTTATCATTACCTGAACGTATCATGAAGATTGGATGACAAAATATATGTTGAAATTTCAGGAGACTGTAGTTGTATGGAAGCTGGCAACCCTTTCAATAAAAGTGTTATTCACCAGTCTCTGCTTAAGGCTACATCAAGAGGAAACAAACCTAAACAATAGAATGTAAAACTACTATCTTGTGTCAAGTTTCAAGAAGCTAGCAAAAACCGTGTTTGATTTAGAGTTCCAACTACATCTATCAATATAGAAGAATACAGAGTGAAACCTAAAAATTCAAAATGTTACCGCAAACAAATGCTTCCACTAAGAGGAACGAAATTTGGACATCCAATTGGGATTGGTGTACTGATCATTACCTGAATGTATCATGAAGATTGGAAAAAAAATACACGTTGAGATTTCAGGAGACTGTAGTTTTGTGGAAGCTAGGCAACGCATTTCAACGAAAGGGGTTTTCGTCATTCTCTGCTTAGGTCTACATCAACAGGAGACAAATCTTAGATATAGAACGTAGAACTACGTTCTTGTGTCAAGTTTCAAAATGCTAGCAATTACCGTGTTTGATTTAGAGTTCCAACTACATCTATCAATATGGAGAAAACAGAGTGAAACCTGAAAATTCAAACTGTTACTGCACACTAATACTTCAACCTGGAAGAACGAATTTTGGGCATCCAAGTGGGATTGGTGTATTGATCATTACCTGAAAGTATCATGAAGATTGGATGAAAAAAAATATGTTGAGATTTAAGGAGACTGTAGTTTTATGGAAGCTTTGGAACTCCTTCCAGTGAAAGTGTTATTCACCAGTCTCTGCTTAAGGCTACATCAAGAGGAAACAAAACTTGGAGATAGAACGTAGAACTACTTTATTGCATCAAGATTCAAGATGCTTGAAACAACCGTGTTTGATTTAGAGTTGCAACAACATCTATCACTATAGGTGAAAACAGAGTGAAACCTAAAAGTTCAAACTGTTACTGCATTCGAATGTTTCAACATAGAAGATCGAAATTTGAGCAACCAAGTGGGATTGGTGTACTTATCATTTTCTGAAAGTGTCATGAAGATTGGATGAAAAAATATATGTCGAGATTTCCGGAGACTGTAGTTTTTTGGGAGCTTAGAAACCCATTTCAATGATGCTGTTTTTTTGTCATTCTCTGCTTATTTCTACATCAAGAAAAAACAAATCTTAGAGATAGAACCTAGAACTACTTTCTTCTGTCAAGATTCAAGATGCTAGGACAAACCATGTTCGATTTAGTGTTCCAACTACATCTATCAATATGGAGAAATCAGAGTGACACCTGAAAATTCAACCTGTTACTGCAAACGAATGCTTCAACCAAAAAGAACGAAATTTGAGCGTCCAAGTGGGATTGGTGTTCTGATCATTACCTGAAAGTATCAGGAGGCTTGGATGAAAAAATATAGGTTGAGATTTCAGGAGACTGTAGTTTTTTAAAAGCTTGGCAACCCATTTCAATGAAAGTTCATTTTCATCATTCTATGCTTAGGTCTACATCAAGGGGATACAAAACATAAAGATAGAACGTTGAACTGCTTTATTGTATCAAGTTTCAAGATGCTTGCAACAACCGTGTTTGATTTAGAGTTGCAACTGCATGTATCAATATAGGAGAAAACAGAGTGAAACCTAAAAATTCAAACTGTTAGCAAATGAATGCTTCAACCTAGAAGAACGAAATTTGGGCATCTAAGTGGGATTCGTGTACTGATCATTACCTGAAAGTATCATGAAGTTTTGAGAAAAAAATACATGTTGAGATTTCTGGAGACTTTAGTTTTTTGGAAGTTTGGCAACCCATTTCAATGAAAGTGTCTTTCATCATTCTCTGCTTAGGTCGACATCAAGAGGAAACAACTCTTAGAGATAGAACATAGAACTACTTTATTGTGTCAAGTTTCAAGAAGCTAGCACAAACCGTGTTTGATTTAGAGTTCCAACGACATATATCAATATAGAGAAAACAGTTTGAAACCTAAAAATTCAAACTGTTGCTGCAAACGAATGCTTCAACCTAGAAGAACAGAATTTGCGCATTTAAGTTAGATTGGGGTTCTGATCATTACCTGAAAGAATCATGAGGATTGGATGAAAAAATATATGTTGAGATTTCAGGAGACTGTAGTTTTATGGAAGCTAGGAAACCCCTTTCAATGAAAGTGTTATTCACCAGTATCTGCTTAAGGCTACATCAAGAGGAAACAAACCTTAGAAATAGAACATAGAACTTCTTTATTGTGTCAAGTTTCAAGAAGCTAGCACAAACCGTGTTTGATTTAGAGTTCCAACTACATCTATCAAAATGGAGAAAATAGAGTGAAACCTAAAAATTCAAACTGTTGCTGCTAACGAACAATTCAAAGTAGAAGAACGGAATTTAGGCGTCCAAGTGAGATTGGTGTACAGATCACTACCTGAAAGTATCATGATGATTGGATGAAAAAATATATGTTGAGATTTCAGGAGACTGTAGTTTTTAGAAGCTTGGCATCCCATTTCAATGAAATTGTTTTTTGTCATTCTCCGCTAAGGTCTACATCAAGAGGAAACAAAACATAAAGATAGAACGTAAAACTACTTTTTTGTGTCAAGTTTCAAGATGCTAGCAACAACCGTGTTGGATTTAGGGTTCCAACTACATCTATCAATATTGAGAAAACAGAGTGATATCTAAAAATTCAAACTGTTACTGCAAACGAATGCTTCAACCAAGAAGAACGAAATTTGGACATCCAAGTGGGATTGCTGTTGTGATCATTACCTGAAAGTATCATGAGGATAGGATGAAAAAATACATGTTGAGATTTCAGGAGAGTGTAGTTTTTTGGAAGCTTGGCAACCCATTTCAATTAAAGTGTTTTTCATCATTCTCTGCTTAGGTCTACATCAAAAGGAATCAAACCTTAGAGATAGAACGTGGAAATACTTTATTGTGTCAAGTTTCAAGAACGTAGCACAGACCGTGTTTGATTTAGAGTTCTAACTTCATCTATTAATATGGAGAAAACAGACTTAAACCAAAAAATTCAAACATTTTCATCAAACAAATGCTTCAACCTAGAAGAACGAAATTTGGGCATCCAAGTGGGATTTGTGTACTGATCATTACCTGAAAGTATCATGAAGATTCGATGAAAATATATATGTTTAGATTTCAGGAGACTGTAGTTTTATGGAAACTTTGCAACCCCTTTCAATGAAAGTGTTATTCACCAGTCTCAGGTTATGGCTACATCAAGAGGAATCAAACCTTAGAGATAGAATGTAGAACTTCTTTATTGTGTCAAGTTTCAAGAAGCTAGCACAAACCGTGTTTGATGTAGAGTTCCAATAACATCTATCCATATTTTTTCATCCAATCTTGGACAGTCTCCTGAGAATTCAGGAGACTGTAATTTTTTGGAAGCTTGGCAACCCATTTCAATGAAAGTGTTTTTCGTGATTTTCTGCTTTGGTCTACATCAAGAGGAAACAAAACATAATATTAGACGTAGAACTACATTATTTTTTCAAGTTTCAAGATGCTAGCAACAACCGTGTTTGATTTAAAGTCCCAACTACATATATCAATATAGGAGAAAACAGAGTGAAACCTAAAAATTCAACCTGTTACTGCAAATCAATGCTTCAACCTAGAAGAACGAAATTTGGGCACCCAAGTGGGAATGCTGTACTGATCATTTCCTGAAAGTATCATGATGATTGGATAAAAAGTTTATGTTGAGATTTCATGAGACTCTAGTTTTTTTGAAAGCTTGGCAACCCATTTCAATGAATGTGTTTTTTGTTATTCTCTGCTTAGGTCTACACGGAGAGGAAACAAAACTTAGAGATAGAATGGAGAAATATTTTATTGTGAGAAGTTTCAAAAAGCTAGCACACACCTTGTTTGATTTCGAGTTCCAAATATATCTATCAATATGGAGAAAACAGAGTGAAACCTAAAAATTCAAACTGTTACTGCAAACGAATGCTTCAACCTAGAAGAATGAAATTTTGGCATCCAAGTGGGATAGCTGTTATGATCATTACCTGAAAGTATCATGATGTTTGGATAAAAAATTATTGTTGAGATATCAGGAGACTCTAGGTTTTTGAAAGCTTGGCCACCCATTTCAATGAAAGTGTTTTCCATTTTTCTCTGCTTAGGTCTACACCAAGAGGAAACAAACCTTAGAGATAGAATGTAGAAATAATTTATTGTGTCAAGTTTCATGAAGCTAGCACACACCGTGTTTGATTTCGAGTTTCAACTACATCTATCAATATGGAGAAAGCAGAGTGAAACGTAAAAATTCAAAATGTTACTGCAAACAAATGCTTCAACCTAGAAGAACGAAATTTGGGCACCCAAGTGGGATGAGTGCACTGATCATTACCTGAAAATATCATGAAGATTGGATGAAAATATGTATGTTGAGATTTCAGGAGACTGAAGTTTTGTGGAAACTTGGCAACCCAATTCAATTAAAGTGTTTTTCACCAGTCTCTGCTTAAGGCTACATAAGAGAAAACAAACCTTAGAGATAGAACGTAGAACTACTTTCTTGTTTCAACTTTCAAGATGCTAGCAACAACCGTGTTTGAATTAGAGTACCAAATACATCTGTCAATATAGGAGACAACAGAGTGAAACCAAAAAATTCAAATTTTAACGCAAACGAATGCTTCAAATAAGAACAACATTTGGGTCTCCAAGTGGGAGTGGTGTAGTAATCATTACCTGAAAGTATCATGAATATTGGATGAAAAAATATATGTTGAGATTTCAGGAGACTGAAGTTTTCTGGAAGCTTGGCAAAACTTTCAATGAAAGTGTTATTCACCAGTATCTGCATAAGGCTACATCAAGAGGAAACCAATCTTAGGGATAGAATGTAGAAATACTTTTTTGTATCAAGATTCAAGAAGCTAGCACAAACCGTGTTTCATTTAGAGTTCCAACAACATCTATCAATATCGAGAAAACTGAGTGAAACCTAAAAATTCAAATTCTTACTGCAAACAAATGCTTCAACCTAGAAGAACGGAATTTCGTCTTCCAAGTGGGATTGGTGTACTTATCATTACCTGAAAGTATCATGAAGATGGAGAGAAAAAATTGATGTTGAGATTTCAGGAGACTGTAGTTTTTTGGAAGCTTGGCAACCCATTTCAATGAAAGTGTTTTTCGTCATTCTCTGCTTAGGTCTCATCAAGAGGAAACAAAACATAAAGATAGAACATAGAACTACTTTATTGTGCCAAGTTTCAAGAAGCTAGCACAAACCGTGTTTGATTTAGAGTTCCAACTACATCTATCTATATGGAGAAAACAGAGTGAAACCTAAAAATTCAAACTGTAACTGCAAACGAATGCTTCAACCTAGAAGAACGAAATTTGGGCATCCAAGTTGGATTGGTGAACTGATCATTACCTGAAAGTATCATGAATATTGGATGAAAAAGTATATGTTGAGATTTCAGGAGACGGTAGTTTTATGGAAGGTAGGAAACCCATTTCATTGAAAGTGTTTTTCATGATTCTCTGCTTAGGTCTACATCAAGAGGAAACAAACTTTAGAGATATAAGGAAGAACTACTTTATTGTGTCAAGTTTCAAGATGCTAGCAAAAACCGTGTTTGATTTAGAGTTAAAAATACATCTATTAATATGGAGAAAACAGAGTGAAACCTAAAAATCCAAACTGTTGCTGCAAACGAATGCTTCAACCAAGAAGAACGGAATTTAGGCATCAAAGTGGGATTGGTCTACTTATCATTACCTGAATGTATTTTGAAGATTGGATGAAAAAATATATGTTGAGATTTCAGGAGAATGAAGTTTTATGGAAGCTTGGCAACCCCTTTCAATTAAAGTGTTATTCACCACT
This sequence comes from Callospermophilus lateralis, assembly GCF_048772815.1. Lineage (NCBI taxonomy): Eukaryota > Metazoa > Chordata > Mammalia > Rodentia > Sciuridae > Callospermophilus > Callospermophilus lateralis. Next base: position 30,485,850 of record NC_135311.1, on the reverse strand, counting down.
CTCTGCATAAGGCTACATCAAGAGGAAACAACCTTAGAGAAAGAACGTGGAACTACATTATTGTGTCAAGTTTCAAGATGCTAGCAACAACCGTGTTTGATTTAGATTTCCAAATACATCTATCAACATAGGAGAGAACAGAGTGAAACCTAATAATTTAAACTGTTACTGCAAACAAATGCATCAACCTAGAAGAACAAAATTTGGGCATCCAAGTTGGATTGGTGAACTGATCATTACCTGAAAGTATCATGAAGATTGGATGAAAAAATATATGTTGAGATTTCAGAAGACTGTAGTTTTTTGGAATCTTGTCAACCCATTATAATGAAAGTGTTTTTCGTCATTCTCTGCTTAGTTCTACATAGAAGGAAACAAAACATAAAGATAGAACGTAGATCTACTTTATTGTGTCAAGTTTCAAGAAGCTAGCACAAACCGTGTTTGATTTAGAGTTCCAACTACATCTATCAATATGGAGAAAACAGAGTGAAACCTAAAAATTTAAACTGTTACTGCAAACGAATTCTTCAACCTAGAAAATGAAATTTAGGTGTCCAAGTTGGATTGGTGTACTGATCATTACCTGAAAGTATCATGAAAATTGGTTGAAAAAATATATGTTTTGATTGCAGGAGACGGTCGTTTCTTTGAAGCTTGGCAACCCATTTAAATGAAAGCGTTTTTGTCATTCTCTGCTTATGTCTACATCAAGAGGAAACAAAACAAAAAGATAGAAAGTAGAACTTCTTTATTGTGTCAAGTTTCAAAAAATTAGCAAAAACCGTGTTTGATTTAGAGTTCCAACGACATCTATCAATATGGAGAAAACAGAGTGAAACCTAAAAATTCAAACTGTTGCTGCCAAGGAATGCTTCAACCTAGAAGAACTGAACTGGGGCGTCCAAATGGGAATGGTGTACTGGTCATTACCTGAATGTATCATGAAGATTGGATGAAAAAATATATGTTGAGTTTTCAGGAGATTGTAGTTATTTGAAATCTTGGAAACCCATTTCATTGAAAGTGTTTTTCTTCATTCTCTGCTTAGGTCTACATCAAGAGGTAATGAAACATAAAGATAGAATGAAGATCTACTTTGTTGTGTCAAGTTTCACAGAGTTAGCACAAACCGTGTTTTATTTCAAGTCCCAACTACATCTATCAATATAGGAGAAAATGGAGAGAAAACTAAAAATTCAAAGAGTTACCGCAAACAAAAACTTCAACTAAGAAGAATGAAATTTGGGTGTCCAAGTGGGGTTGGTGTACTGATCATTACCTGAAAGTATCATGAAGATTGGTTGAAAAAATATATGTTGAGATTTCAGGAGACTGAAGTTTTATGGAAGCTTTGCAACTGCTGTCAATGAAAGTGTTATTCACGAGTCTCTGCATAAGGCTACATCAAGAGGAAACAAACCTTAGAGAAAGAACGTAGAACTACTTTATTGTGTCAAGTTAAAAGTTGCTAGCAACAACCGTGTTTCATTTAGAGATCCAAATACTTCTATCAATATAGGAGAAAACAGAGTGAAATCGAAAAATTCAAACTGTTACTGCAAACGAATGATTCAACCTAGAATAACGAAATTTAGACATCCAAGTTGGATTGGAGTTCTGATCATTACCTGAAAGTATCATGATGATTGGATGAAAAAATATATGTTGAGTTATCAGGAGACTGAAGTTTTATGGAAGCTTGGCAACCCCTTTCAATTAAAGTGTTTTTCTCCAGTCTCTGCTTAAGGCTACATCAAGAGGATACAAACCTTAGGGACAGAACATAGAACTACTTTCTTGTGTTAAGTATGAAGAAGCTAGCACAAACCGTGTTTGATTTAGTGTTCCAACGACATCTATCAATATGTAGACAACAGAGTGAAACTTAAAAATTCAAACTGTTGCTGCAAACGAATGCTTCAACCTAGAAGAACGGAATTTGGGGGTCCCAGTGGGATTGGTGTACTGATCAATACCTGAAAGTATCATGAAGATTGAATGAAAAAATATATGTTGAGATCTCAGGAGACTGTAGTTTTTTGGAAGCTTGGCAACCCATTTCAAAGAAAGTGTTTTTCGTCATTGTCTGCTTAGGTCTACATCAAGAGGAAACAAGCCTTAGAGATAGAACGTAGAAATACTATATTTTGTCTAGTTTCAATTAACTAGGACAAACAGTGTTTGATTTAGAGTTCCAACTACATCTATCAATATGGAGAAAATAGAGTGAAACCTAAAAATTCAAACTGTTACCGCTAACGAATGCTTCATCTAAGAAGAACGAAATTTGGGTGTCCAAGTGAGATTGGTGTACTGATCATAACCTGAAAGTATCATGAAGATTGGATGAAAAAAAGTAGGTTGAGATTTCAGGAGACTGAATTTTTATGAAAGCTTGGCAACCCCTTTAAATGAAAGTGTGATTCACCAGTCTCTGCGTAAGGCTACATTAAGGGGAAACAAACCTTAGAGATAGAACGTAGAACTACTTTCTTGTGTCAAGTTTCAAGAAGCTAGCACAAACCGTGTTTGATTCAGAGTTCTAACTACATCTATCAATATGGAGAAAACAGAGTTTAACCTAAAAATTCAAACTGTTACTGCAAACGAATGCTTCAACCTAGAAGATCGAAATTTGAGCATCCAACTGGGATTGGTGTACTGATCATTACCTGAAAGTATCATGAAGATTGGATGAAAAAAAAATGACGTTGAGATTTCAGGAGACTCTAGTTTTTTGGAAGCTTGGCAACCCATTTCAATTAAAGTGTTTTTCTCATTCTCTCCTCAATTCTACAACAAAAGGAAACAAAACTTAAAGATAGAAGGTGGAACTACTTTTTTGTGTCAAGATTCAAGAAGTTAGCACAAACTGTGTTTGATTTAGAGTTCCAACTACATCTATCAATATAGGAGAAAACGGAGTAAAACCTAAAAATTCAAACTGTTACTGCAATCGAATGCTTCAACTAAGGAGAACAGAATTTCGGCGTCCAAGTGGGATTGGTGTACTGATCATTACCTGAATGTATTTTGAAGATTGGATAAAAAATTTATGTTGAGATTTCAGGAGACTCAAGTTCTATGGAAGCTTGGCAACCCCTTTCAATGAAAGTGTAATTCACCAGTCTATGCGTAAGGCTACATCTAGAGGAAACAAACCTTAGAGACAGAATGTAGAACTAATTTATTGTTTCAAGTTTCAAGATGCTAGCAACAACCGTGTTTGATTTAGATTTCTAACTACATCTATCCATATAGGAGAGAACAGAGTAAAACCTAAAAATTCAAACTGTTACTGCAAACGAATGCTTCAACTTTGAAAAACGAAATTTGCGCATCCAAGTTGGATTGGTGTTGTGATCATTACCTGAAAGTATCATGATCATTGGATAAAAAAAATATGTTGAGATTTCAGGAGACTGTAGTTTTTTGAAAGCTTGGCAACCCTTTTCAATGACAGTGTTTTTTGGCATTCTCTGCTTAGGTCTACATCAAGAGGAAACAAACCTTAGAGATAGAACGTAGAAATACTTTATTCTGTCAAGTTTCAAGAAGGTAGCACAACCCGTGTTTCATTTAGAGTTCCAACGACATCTATCAATATGGCGAAAACAGAGTGAAACGTAAAAATTCAAACTGTTGCTGAAAACGAATGCTTCAACCTAGAAGAACGAAATTTGGGCATCCAAGTGGGATTGGTGTACTGATCAGTTCCTGAAAGTATCATGAAGATTGGATGAAAAAATATATGTTGAGATTCAGGAAACTGAAGTTTTATGGAATCTTGGCAACCCCTTTCAATGAAAGTTATATTCACCAGTCTTTGCTTAAGGCTACATCAAGTGAAAACAAACCTTAGAGATAGAACGTAGAACTACTTTCTTGTGTCAAGGTTCAAGATGCTAGCAGAAACCGTGCTTGATTTAGAGCTCCAGCTACATCTATCAATAGTAGAGAAAACAGAGTGAAACCTAAAAATTCAAACTGTTACTGCAAACGAATGCTTCAACCTAGAAGAACGAAATTTAGGGATCCAAGTGGGATTGGTGTACTGAAAATTACGTGAAAGTATCATGAAGATTGGATGAAAAAATATCTGTTGAGATTTCAGGAGACTGTAGTTTTTTGGAAACTTGGAAACCAATTTCAATTAAAGTGTTTTTCGTCATTCTCTGCTTAGGTCTACAAGAAGAGGAAACAAAACCTAAATACAAAAAGTAGAACTACTTTATTGTGTCAAGTTTCAAGATGCTAGCAACAACCGTGTTTGATTTAGAGTCCCAAATACATCTATCAATATAGGAGAAAACAGAGTGAAACCTAAAAATTCAAACTGTTACTTCAAACGAATGCTTCAACCTAGAAGAATGTAATTTGGGCATCCAACTTGGATTGCTGTTGTGATCATTGCCTGAACGTATCATGATGATTGGATGAAAAATATATGTTGAGATATCAGGAGACTGTCGTTTTCTGGAAGCTTGGCAACCCATTTCAATGAAAGTGTTTATCGTCTATCTCTGCTTAGGTCTATATCAAAGTCAAGCAAATCTGAGAGATAGAACGTAGAAATACTTTATTGTTTCAAGTTTCAAGAAGCTAGCACAAACCGTGTATGATTTCGAGTTCCAACTACATCTATCAATATGGAGAAAACAGAGTGACCTAAAAATTCAAACTGTTTCCGCAAACGAATGCTTCATCCTAGAAGAACGAAATTTGGGCATCCAAGTGGGATTGGTGTACTTATAATTACCTGAAAGTATCATGAAGATTGGATAAAAAATATGTCTTGAAATTTCAGGAGACTGTAGTTTTATGGAAGCATAGTAAACCCTTTCAATGAAAGTGTTATTCACCAGTCTCTGCTTAAGGATACAATAAGAGGAAACAAACATTCATGATAGAACGTAGAACTAATTTATTGTGTCAAGTTTCATGGAGCTAGCACAAACCGTGTTTGATTTAGAGTTCCAACGACATCTATCAATATAGGAGAAAATGGAGTGAAACCTAAAAGTTCAAACAGTTACCGCAAACTAATGCTTCAACTAAGAAGATCAAAATTTGGGCGTCCATATGGGATTGGCGTGCTGATCATTACCTGAAATTATCATGAAGATTGGATGAAAAAATATATGTTTAGATTTCACGAGACTTTTTTTTTTTTGGAAGCTGGCAAACCCTTTCAAATAAAGTGTTATTCACCAGTCTCTGCTTAAGGCTACATCAAGAGGAAACAAACCTTAGAGATAGATCGTTAAACATCTTTATTGTGTCATGTTTCAAGATGCTACCAAAAACTGTGTTTGATTTTGAGTTCAAGCTACATCTATCAATAGTGTAGAAAACAGAGTGAAACCTAAAAATTCAAACTGTTACTGCAAACGAATGCTTCAACCTAGAATAACGAAATTTGTGCGTCCAAGTGGGATTGGTGTACTGATCATTACCTGAAAGTATCGTGAAGATTGGATGAAAAAATATATGTTGAGATTTCAGGAGACTGTAGATTTTTGGAAGCTTGGAATCCAATTTTAATGAAAGTGTTTTTCATCATTCTCTGCTTAGGTCTACATCAAGAGGAAACAAAACATAAAGACAGAAAGCAGAACTACTTTATTGTGTCAAGTTTCAAGATGCTAGCAACAACCGTGTTTGATTTAGAGTCCCAAATACATCTATCAATATAGGAGAAAACAGAGTGAAACCTAAAAATTCAAACTGTTACTCCAAACAAATGCTTCAACCTAGAAGAACGAAATTTGGGCATCCAACTTGGATTGTTGTTGTGATCATTGCCTGAAAGTATCATGATCATTTGATAAAAAATATATGTTGAGATTTCAGGAGACTGTCGTTTTTTGGAAGCTTCACAACCCTTTTCAATGAAAGTGTTTTTCGTCTGTCTCTGCTTAGGTCTACATCAATATCAAACAAACCTTAGAGATAGAACGTAAAAATACTTTATTGTGTCAATTTTTAAGAAGTTAGCACAAACCGTGTTTGATTTAGAGTTCCAACTACATCAATCAATATAGGAGAAAACGGAGTAAAATTTAAAAATCCAAACTGTTACCACAAACGAATGCATCAAACTAGAAGCAAAAAAAAAATGATTCAACCTAGAAGAACGAAATTTGGGCATACAAGTAAGATTGGTGTACTGATCATTACCTGAAAATATGATGAAGATTAGAAGAAAAAATACATGTTGAGATTTTAGGAGACTGAAGTTTTATGGAAGCCTGGCAACCCCTTTCAATGAAAGATTTATTCACCAGTGTCTGCTTAAGACTAAATCAAGAGGAAACAAACCTTAGAGATAGAACGTAGAACTACTTTCTTGTGTCACGTTTCAGGAAACTAGCACAAACCGTGTTTAATTTAGAGTTCCAAGGACATCTATCAATATGGAGAAAACAGCGTAAAACTTAAAAATTCAAACTGTTACTTCAAACGAATGCTTCAAACTAGATGAACGGAATTTCGTCGTCCAAGTGGGATTGGTGTACTGATCATTACCTGAAAGTATCACGAAGATTACATGAAAAAGAGATGTTGAGATTTCAGAAGGCTGTAGTTTTTTGAAGGCTTGGCAACCCATTTCAATGAAAGTATTTTTCGTCATTCTCTGCTTATGTCTACATCAAGAGGAAACACAACATAAAGACAGAATGTAGAACTACTTTATTTTGTCAAGTTTCAAGATGATAGCAACAACCGTGTTTGATTTAGAGTTTCAAATACATCTATCAATATAGAAGAAAACAGAGTGAAACCTAAAAATTCAAACTGTTACCGCAAACGAATGCTTCAACTAAGAAGAACAAAATTTGGGCGTCCAACTCGGATTGGTGTACTGATCATTACCTGAAAGTATCATGAAGATTGGATAAAAAAATACATGTTGAGATTTCAGGAGACTTTAGTTTTTTGGAAGCTTGGCAACCACTTCCAATGAAAGTGTTATTCACCAGTATCTGCTTAAGGCTACATCAAGAGAAAACAAACCTTAAAGATTGAACGTAGAACTACTTTATTGTGTCAAGTTTCATGAAGCTACCACAAACCGTGTTTGATTTAGAGGTCCAACTACATCTATCAATATGGAGAAAACACAGTGAAACCTAAAAATTGAAGCTGTTACTGCAAACGAATGCTTCAAACTAGAAGAACGAAATTGGGCATACAAGTTGGATTGCTGTTCTGATCATTACCTGAAAGTATCATGATGATTGGATAAAAAATTTATGTTGAAATTTCAGGAGACTGTAGAGTTTTGGAAGCTTCGCAACAATTTCAATGAAAGTGTTTTTCGTCATCCTCCGCTTAGGTCTACATTAAGTGGAAGCAAACCTTAGAGATAAAGCGTAGAAATACTTTATTGTGTCAAGTTTCAAGAAGCTAGCAAAAACCGTGTTTGATTTACAGTTTCAACCACATCTGTCAATATAAGAGAAAACGGAGTGAAACCTAAAAGTTCAAACAGTTAACGCAAACGAATGCTTCAACTAAGAAGATCGAAATTTGGGAATCCATGTGGGAGTGGTGTACAGATCATTACCTGAAAGTATCATGAAGATTGGATGAAAAAATATATGTTGAGATTTCAGGAGACTTTTTTTTTGGAAGCTGGCAAACCCTTTCAATGAAAATGCTATTCACCAGTCTCTGCTTAAGGCTACATCAAAAGGAAACAAACCTTAGAGATGGAACGTAGAACATCTTTATTGTGTCATGTTTCAAGATGCTAGCAAAAATCGTGTTTGATTTTGAGTTCCAGCTACCTCTATCAATAGTGGAGAAAACAGAGTGAAACCTAAAAATTCAAACTGTTACTGCAAACGAATGCTTCAACCTAGAAGAACGAAATTTGGGCATCCAACTGGGATTGGTGTACTGATCATTACCTGAGAGTATTATGAACATTGGAGGAAAAAATATATGTTGAGATTTCAGAAGACTCTAGTTTTTCGGAAGCTTGGCAACCCATTTCAATGAAAGTATTTTTCATCATTCTCTGCTTAGGTCTACATCAAGAGAAAACAAACCATAGAGATAGAACGTAGAAGTCTTTTATTATGTCAAGTTTCAGAAGCTAGCACAAACCGTATTTGATTTAGACTTCCAACTACATCTATCAATATGTAGAATACAGAGTGAAACCTCAAAATTCAAACTGTTACTGCAAATGAATGCTTCAACCTAGAAGGATGAAACTTGGGCATCCAACTTGGATTGGTGTACTGATCATTACCTGAAAGTATTATGAAGATTGGAGGAAAAAATATATGTTGAGATTTCAGAAGACTGTAGTTTTATGGAACCTTGGCAACCCATTTCAATGAACGTGTTATTCACCAGTCTCTGCTAAAGGCTACATCAAGAAGAAACAAACCTTAGAGATAGAACGTAGATCTACTTTATTGTGTCAAGTTTCAATGGTCTAGCACAAACCGTGTTTGATTTAGAGTTCCAAATACATGTATCAATATGGAGAAAACAGAGTGAAACCTAAGTGTTCAAACTGTTACTGCAAACCGTGTTTGATTTAGAGTTCCAACTGCATCTATCAATATGGAGAAAACAGAGTGAAACATAAAAATTCTGTTACTGCAAACGAATGCTTCAACCAAGAAGAACGAATTTGGGGCATCCAAGTGGGATTGGTGTACTGTTCATTACCTGAAAGTATCATGAAGATTGGATGAAAAAATATTTTTGGAGATTTCAGGAGACTGTAGTTTTTTGGAAGTTTGGCAACCCATTTCAATGGAAGTGTTTTTCATCATTCTCTGCTTAGGTCTACATCAAGAGGAAACAAACCTTAGAGACAGACCGTAGAACTACTTTACTGTGTCAAGTTTCAAAATGCTAGCAACAACCGTGTTTGATTTAGAGATCAACTACATCTATCAATATAGGAGAAAACAGAGTGAAACCAAATTTCAAACTGTTACTGCAAACTAATTCCTCAACCTAGAAGAACGGAATTTGGGCTTCCAAGTGGGATTGATGTACTGATCATTACCTGAATGTATCATGAAGATTGGGTGAAAAAATATATGTTGAGATTTCAGGAGACTACTTTTTTAGAAGCTTGGCAACGCATTTCAATAAAAGTGTTTTTTGTCATTCTCTGCTTAGGTCTACATCAAGACGAAACAAATCTTAAAGATATAACATAGAACTACTTTATTGTGTCAAGTTTCAAGAAGCTAGCACAAACCGTGTTTGATTTAGAGTTCCAACTACATCTATCAATATAGGAGAAAACAGAGTGAAACCTAAAAATTCAAACTGTTACTGCAAACGAATGCTTCAACCTAGAAAAACGAAATTTGTGCATCCATGGGATTAGTGTACTGATCATTACCTGAAAGTATCATGAAGATTTGATGAAGAAAAATACGTTGAGATTTCAGGAGACTGTAGTTTTATGGAAGCTTGGCAAACCCTTTCAATGAAAGTGTTATTCACCAGTCTGCTTAAGGCTATATGAAGAGGAAAGAAACCTTAGAGATAAAATGTAGAACTACATTCTTGTGTCAAGTTTCAAGAAGCTAGCACAAACCGTGTTTGATTTAGAGTTCCAACTACATCTATCAATATGGAGAAAACAGAGTGAAACCTAAAAATTCAAAATGTTACTGCAAACGAATGCTTCAACCAAGAAGAATGAAATTTGGGTGTCAAAGTGGGATTGGTGTACTGATCATTACCTGAAAGTATCATGAAGATTGGAGGAAAAAATACATGTTGTGATTTCAGGAGACTGTAGGTCTTTAGATTTGGCAACCCCTTTAAATGTAAGTGTTATTCACCAGTCTCTGCTTAAGGCTACATCAAGAGGAATCTAACCTTAAAGATACAATGTAGAATTACTTTATTGTGTCAATGTACAAGAAGCTAGCACAAACCGTGTTTGAATTAGATTTCCAACTACATCTATCAATATAGGAGAAAACAGAGTGAAACCTAAAAATTCAAACTGTTACTGCAAACGAATGCTTCAACCTAGAAAAACGAAATTTGTGCATCCATGGGATTAGTGTACTGATCATTACCTGAAAGTATCATGAAGATTTGATGAAGAAAAATATGTTGAGGTTTCAGGAGACTGTAGTTTTATGGAAGCTTGGCAATCCTTTCAATGAAAGTGTTATTCACCAGTCTCTGCTTAAGGCTATATGAAGAGGAAAGAAACCTTAGAGATAAAATGTAGAACTACATTCTTGTGTCAAGTTTCAAGAAGCTAGCACAAACCGTGTTTGATTTAGATTCCAAATTCATCTATCAAATTGGAGAAAAAAGAGTGAAACCTAAATTTTCAAACTGTTACTGCAAACGAATGCTTCTACCAAGAAGAACGAAATTTGGGCGTCTAAGTTTGATTGGTGTACTTATCATTACCTGAAAGTATCATGAAGATTGGAGAAAAAAAGACATGTTCAGATTGCAGGAGACTGTAGTTTTTTGGAACCTTGGCAACCCATTTTAATGAAAGTGTTCTTTGTCATTCTATGCTTAGGTCTACATCAAGAGAAAACAACTATAGTTATAGAATGTAGAAGTCTTTTATTGTGTCAAGTATCAGAAGCTGCACAAACCAGGTTTGAATTAGACTTCTAACTACATCTATCAATATGGAGAAAACAGAGTGAAACCTAAAAATTCAAACTGTTACAGCAAACGAATGCTTCAAACTAGAAGAACAAAATTTGGGCATCCAAGTGGTATTGGTGAACTGATCATTACCTGAAAGTATTATGAAGATTAAAGGAAGACATATATGTTGAGATTTCAGAAGACAATATTTTAATGGAAGCTGGGCAACCCATATCAATGAAAGTGTTATTCACCAGTCTCTGCCTAAGGCTACATGAAGTGAAAATAAACCTTAGAAATAAAACGTAGAACTTCTTTCTTGTTTCAAGTATCAAGAATCTAGCACAAACCGTGTTTGATTTAGAGTTCCAACTACATCTATCAATATGGAGAAAACAGTGAAACCTAAAAATTCAAACTGTTACTGCAAACGAATTCTTCAACCTATAAGGACAAAATTTGCGCATCCAAGTTGGATTGTTAACTGATCATTACCTGAAAGTATTATGAAGATTGGAGGAAAAAATATGTGTTGAGATTTCAGAAGACTGTAGTTTTATGGTACCTAGGAAACCCTTTTCAATATAAGTGTTGTTCACACTATCTGCTTAAGGCTACATCAAGAGGAAATAAACCATAGAGATAGAACGTAGAAGTACTTTCTGGTGTCAAGTTTCAAGAAGCTAGCACAATCCGTGTTTGATTTAGAGTTCCAACTATATCTATCAATATGGAGAAAACAGAGTGAAACCTAAAAATTCAAACTGTTACTGGAAAAGATTGCTTCAGCCTAGAAGAAAGAAATAAGGGCATCCAAGTGGAACTCTTGTTCTGATCATTACCTGAAAGTATCATGAAGATTGGATGAAAAAATATATCTTGAGATTTCAAGATACAGTAGTTTTGTGGAAGCTTGGCAACCACTTACAATGAAAGTGTTTTTCGTCATTCTCTGCATAGGTCTACATCATGAGGAAACAAAACATCAATAGATCCTTGAACTACTTTATTGTCTCAAGTTTCAAGATGAAAGCAACAACGTGTTTGATTTAGAGTCCCAACTACATCTATCAATATAGGAGAAAACAGAGTGAAACCTAAAAATTCAAACTGTTACTGAAAACAAATGCTTCAACCTAGAAGAACAAAATTGGGTATCTAAGTTGGATTGGTTTTCTGATCATTACCTGAAAGTATCATGATGATTGGATAAAAAATTTATGTTGAGATTTCAGGAGACTTAGTTTTTTGGAAGCTTGGCAACCGATTTCAATGAAAGTGTTTTTCATCATTCTCTGCTTAGGTTTACATCAAGAGGAAACAAACATTGGAGATACAGCGTAGAAATACTTTACTGTGTCAAGTTTCAAGAAGTTAGCAGAAACCGTGTTTGATTTAGTGTTCCAAATACATCTATCAATACAGAGAAAACAGAGTAAAACCTAAAAATTCAAACTGTTACCGCAAACGAATGCATCAACTAAAAAGAACAAAATTTGGACGTCCAAGTGGGATTGGTGTACTGATCATTACCTGAAAGTATCATGAAGATTGGATGAAAAAATATATGTTGAGATTTCAGGAGACTGTAGTTTTATGGAAGCTTGGCAACCCCTTTCAAAGAAAGTGTTCTAAACCAGTCTCTCCTTAAGGCTACATCAAGAGGAATCAAACCTTACAGATAGAACGTAGAACTACTTTATTGTGTCAAGTTTCAAGAAGCTAGCACAAACCGTGTTTGATTTAGAGTTCCAACGACATCTATCAATATGGAGAAAACACAGTGTAACCTAAAAATCCAAATGTTACTGCAAACGAATGCTTCAACATAGAACAACAGAATTTGGGCGTCCAAGTGGGATTGGTGTACTCATCATTAACTGAAAATATCATGAAGGTTGGATGTAAAAATATATGTTGAGATATCAAGAGACGGTAGTTTTTTTGAAGCTTGGCAACCCATTTCAATGAAAGTGTTTTTCGTCATTCTGTGCTTAAGTCTACATCAAGAGGAAACAAAACATAAAGATAGAACGTAGAACTACTTTATTGTGTCAAGTTTCAAGATGATAGCAACCACCGTGTTTGATTTAGTGTTCAAACTATATCTATCAATATAGGAAAAAACAGAGTAAATCCGAAAAATTCAAACTGTTACTTCAAACGAATTCTTAAGCCTACAAGAACGAAATTTGGGCATCCAAGTGGGATTGGTGTACTGATCATTACCTGATAGTATCATGAAGATTGGATGAAAAAATTTATGTTGAGATTTCAGGAGACTGTACTTTTCTGGATGCTTGGCAACCCTTTTCAATTAAAGGGTTTTTCGTCATTTTCTGCTTAGGTCTACATCAAGAGGAAACAAACCTTAGAGATAGATTGTAGAACTACTTTATTGTTTCAAGTTTCAAGAAGCTAGAACAAACCAGGTTTGATTTAGAGTTCCAACTACATCTATCAATATGGAGAAAACAGAGTGAAACATAAAAAATCAAACTGTTACCGCAAACGAATTCGTCAACTAAGAAGAACGAACTTTGGATATCCAAGTGGGATTGTTGTACTGATCATTACCTGAAAGTATCATGAAGATTGGAGGAAAAAATACATGTTGAGATTTCAGGAGACTGTAGTTTTTTGGAAGCTTCGCAACCCATTTCATTGAAAGTGTTTTTCGTCATTCTCTACTTAGGTCTACGTCAAAAGGAAACAAAACATCAATAGAACATAGAACTACTTTATTGCATCAAGTTTCAGGATGTTATCAACAACCGTGTTTGATTAAGAGTCCCAACTACATCCATCAATATAGGAGAAAATAGAGTGAAACCTAAAAATTCAAACTGTTAGTGCAAATGAATGCTTCAACCTAAAAGAACGAAATTTGGGCATCCAAGTTGGATTGGTGTTCTGATCATTACCTGAAATTATCATGATGATTGGATAAAAAAATTTATGTTGAGATTTCAGGAGACTGCCTTTTTTTGGAAGCTTGGCAACCCATTTCAATGAAAGTGTTGTTCGTCATTCTCTGCATCAGTCTACATCAAGAGGAAACAAAACACAACGATTCAACGTAGAACGACTTTATTGTGTCAAGTTTCAAGATGCTAGAAACAACAGTGTTTTGTTTAGTGTCCCAACTACTTCTATCAATATAGGAGAAAACAGAGTGAAATCCAAAAATTCAAACTGTAACTGCAAACGAATGCTTCAACGTAGATGATCAAAATTTGGGTGTCCAAGTGGGATTGGTGTACTAATCATTACCTGAAAGTATCATGATGATTGAATAAAAAACTATATGTTGAGATTTCAGGAGACTGTAGGTTTTTGGAAGCTTGGCAACCCCTTTCAATGAAAATGTTATTCACCAGTCTCTGCTTAAGGCTACAACAAGAGGAATCTATCCTTAGAGATGGAACGTAGAACTACTTTATTATATCAAGTTTCAAGAAGCTAGCACAAACCGTGTTTGATTAAGAGATCGAAATACATCTATCAATATGCAGAAAACAGAGTGAACTATAAAATTCAAACTGTTACTGCAAACGAATACTTCAACCTAGAAAAATGAAATGTGGGCATTCAAGTGGGATTGGTGTACTGATAATTACCTGAAAGCATCATGAAGATTGGATTAAAAAATATATGGTGATATTTCAGAAGACTGTTGTTTTTTGGAAGCTTGGCAACCCATTTCAATGAAAGTGTTTTTCATCATTCTCTTCTTAGGTCTACATCAAGAGGAAACAAACCTTAGAGATAGAAGGAAGAACTACTTTCTTGTGTCAAGTTTCAAGAAGCTAGAACAAACCAGGTTTGATTTAGAGTTACAACAACATCTATCAATATGGAAAAAACAGAGTGAAACCTGAAAATTCAAACTGTTCCTGCTAAGAAATGCTTCAACCTAGAAGAAAGAAATTTGGAAGTTCACGTTGGATTGGTGAACTGATCATTACCTGAAAGTATAAGGAAGATTGGATGAAAAAATATATGTTGAGATTTCACGAGATTGTAGTTTTATGGAAGCTTGGCAACCCCTATCAATGAAAATGTTATTCACCAGTCTCTGCTTAAGGCTACAACAAGAGGAATGTAACCTTAGAGATAGAATATAGAACTACTTTATTGTGTCAAGTTTCAAGAAGCTTGCACAGTGTTTGATTTAGAGTTCCAAATACATCTATCAATATGGAGAAACCAGAGTGAAACCTAAAAATAGAAACTGTTAGTGCAAACGAATGCTTCGACCTAGAAATACGAAATTTGGGCATCGAAATGGGATTGGTGTACTGATCATTACCTGAAAGAGTCATAAAGATTGGATGAAAATATATGTGTTGAGATTTCAAGAGACTGAAGTTTTATGGAAACTTGGAAACCCCTTTCAATGAAAGTGTTTTTCGTCATTCTCTACTTAGGTCTACATCAAGAGGAAACAAACCTTAGAGACAGAACGTTGAAATACTTTATTGTGTCAAGTTTCAAGAAGCTAGCACAAACCGTGTTTGATTTAGAGTTCCAACTACATCTATCAATATGGAGAAAACAGAGTGAAATCTAAAAATTCAAATTGTTACTGCAAACAAATGCTTCAAACTAGAGGAACAAAATTTGGGCATCCAAGTGTGATTGGTGTACTGATCATTATTTGAAAGTATCATGAAGATTGGATAAAAAAATATGTGGTGAGATTTCAGAAGACTGAAGTTTTATGGAAGCTTTGCAACCCCTATCAATGAAAATGTTATTCACCAGTCTCTGCTTAAGGCTACAACAAGAGGAATCTAACCTTAGAGATAGAACGTAGAACTACTTTATTGTCTAAGTTTCAAGAAGCTAGCACAAACCGTGTTGGATTTAGAGTTCCAACTACATCTATCAATATGGAGAAAACAGAGGGAAACCTAAAAATTGAAACTGTTACTGCAATCGAATGATTCAACCTAGAAGAATGGAAATTATGCATCCAAGTGGGAGTGGTGTACTGATCATTACCTGAAAGTATCATGAAGATTGGATGAAAAAAGATATGTTGAGATTTTAGGAGAATGTAGATTTTTGGAAGCTTGGCAACCCACTTCAATGAAAGTGTTTTTCGTCATTCTCTGCTTAGGTCTACATCAAGAAGAAACAAACCTTAGAGATAGAAGGTAGAAATACTTTATTGTGTCAAGTTTCAAGATGCTAGCAACAACTGTGTTTGATTTAAAGTCGTAACTACATCTATCAATATTGAAGAAAACAGAGTGTTTCCCCAAAATTCAAACTGTTACTGCAAACGAATACTTCACCCTAGAAGAACAAAATTTGGGCATCCAAGTTGGATTGGTGTTCTAATCATTACCTGAAGGTATCATGATGATTGGATGAAAAAATACATGTTGAGCTTTCAGGATACTGTAGTTTTTTGGTTGCTTGGCAACCTATTACAATTAAAGTGTTTTTCGTCAATCACTGCTTAGATCTACATCAAGAGGAAAAAAACCTGAGAGAGGAACATAGAAATACTTCATTGTTTCAAGTTTCAAGAAGCTAGCACAAACCGTGTTTGATTTAGAGTTTCAAATACATCTATCAATGTGGAGAAAACACAGTGAAACCTAAAAATTCAAACTGTTGCTGCAAACGAATGCTTCAACCTAGAAATGGAATTTGGGCGTCCAAGTGGGATTGGTGTACTGATTATTACATGAAAGTATCATGAAGATTCAATGAAAAAATATATGTTGAGATTTCAGGAGACTGTAGTTTTTTGGAAGCTTTGCAACCCATTTCATTGAAAGTGTTTTTCGTCATTCTCTGCTTAGGTCTATTTCAAGAGGAAACAAACCTTAGAGATACAAGGTAGAACTACTTTCTTGTGTCAAGTTTCAATAAGCTAGAAAGAACCGGGTTTGATTTAGAGTTCCAACTACATCTATCCATATGGAATAAACAGAGTGAAACCTAAGAATTCAAACTGTTACTGCAAACGAATGCTTCAACGTAGAAGAACAAAATTTGGGAGTTCGCTTTGGATTGGTGTACTGATCATTACCTGAAAGAATCATGAAGATTGGACAAAAAATAGATGTTGAGATTTCAGGAGACTGTAGTTTTTTTTAAGCTTGACAAGCCATTTCAATGAAAGTGTTTTTTTTCATTCTCTGCTTAGGTCTACATCAAGGGGAAATAAAACATAAAGATAGAACATAGAACTGATTTCTTGTGTCAAGTTTCAAAAAGCAAGCACACACCGTGTTTAATTTAGAGTTCCAACGACATCTATCAATATGGAGAAAACAGAGTGAAACCTAAGAATTAAATCTGTGGCTGCAAACCAATGCTTCAACGTACAAGAACAAAATGTGGGCATCCTAGTTGGATTGGTGTTCTGATCATTACCTGAATGTATCATGATGATTGGATAAAAAATTTATGTTGAGATTTCAGGAGACTGTCGTTTTTTGGAAGCTTGGCATTGCATTTCAATTAAAGTGTTTTTCGTGATTCTCTGCTTAGGTCTACATCAAGAGGAAACAACATATAAACATAGAACGTCGAACTACTTTATTGAGTCAATTTTTAAGAAGCTAGCACAAAACGTGTTTGATTTAGAGTTCCAAGTACATCTATCAGTATGGAGAAAACAGAGTGAAACCTAAAAATTCAAACTGTTACTGCAAATGAGTGCTTCAACTTAGAAGAACGAAATTTGGGCATCCAAGTTGGATTGTTGTAACGATCATTACCTGAAAGAATCATTAAGATTGGATGAAAAAAGAGATTTTGAGATTTCAGGAGATTGTAGATTTTCAGGAAGCTTGGCAACCCATTTCAATGAAAATGTTATTCACCAGTCTCTGCTTAGGTCTGCATCAAGAGGAAACAAACCTTAGAGACAGAACATAGAACTACTTTCTTGTGTCAAGTTTCAAGAAGCTAGCACAAACTGTGTTTTATTTAGAGTTCCAACGACATCTATCAATATGGAGAAAACAGAGTGAAACCTTATAATTCAAACTGTTACTTCAAACCAATGCTTCAACCTAGAAGAACGAAATTTTGGCATCCAAGTTGGAATGGTGTTCTGATCATTACCTGAAAGAATCATAAAGATTGGATGAATAAATAGATGTTGAGATTTCAGGAGACTGTAATTTTTTGGAAGCTTGGCGACCAATTTCAATGAAAGTGTTTTTTGTCATTCTCTGCTTTGGTCTTCATCAAGAGGAAACAAATCATAAAGATAGAGCATAGAACTAATTTATTGTGTTAAGTTTCTAGAAGCTAGCACAAAACGTGTTTGATTTAGAGATCCAAATACATCTATCAATATGGAGAAAACAGAGTGAAACCTAAAAATTCAAACTGTTACCGCAAATGAACCCTTCAACCAAGAAGAACAAAATTGGGGCGTCCAAGTGGGATTGGTGTACTGATCATTACCTGAAAGTATCATGAAGATTGGAGGAAAAATACCTTTTGAGATTTCAAGAGACTCTAGTTTTTTGGAAGCTTGGTAATCCATTTCAATGAAAGTGTTTTTCGTTATTCTTGCTTAGGTCTACATCAAGAGGAAACAAAACATAAATATAGAATGGAGAACAACTTTATTGTGTCATGTTTCAAGATGCTAGCAACAAACGTGTTTGATTTAGCGTTCCAACTACATCTGTCAATATAGAGAAAACAGAGTGAAACCTTAAAATTCAAACTGTTGCAGCAACCGAATGCTTCAACAAAGAAAAATGAAATTTGGGCATCCAAGTGGGATTGGTGTACTGATTTTTATCTCAAAGTATCATGAAGATTGGAGGAAAAAATACATGTTGAGATTTCAGGAGATTTTAGTCTTCTGGAAGATTGGCAAACCATTTCAATGGAGGTGTTTTTCGTTATTATCTGCTTAGGTCTACATCAAGAGGAATAAAACCTTAGATATAGAACGTAGAACTACTTTATTGTGTCAAGTTTCAAGATGCTAGCAACAACCGTGTTTGATTTAGATTTCCAACTACATCTGTCAATGTAGGAGAAAATAAAGTGAATCCTAAAAATTCAAACTGTTACTGCAAAGGAATGCTTCAACCAACAAGAAAGAAATTTGGGCGTTCAAGTGGGATTGGTTTACTGATCATTACCTGAAAGTATCATGAAGATTGGGGGAAAAGATACATGTTGAGATTTCAGGCGACTATAGTTTTCTGGAAACTTGGAAACTCATTTCAATGGAAGTGTATTTCGTCATTCGCTGCTTAGGTCCACATCAAGAGGAAACAAACCTTAGAGATAGAACATAGAACTACTTTATTGTGTCAAGTTTCAAGATGCTAGCAACAACCGTGTTTGATATAGAGTTCCAACAATATCTATCAATATTAGAGAAAACAGAGTGAGAGCTAAAAATTCAAACTGTTGCTACAAACGAATGCTTCAACTAAAAAGAACAAAATTTGGGCATCCAAGTGGGATTGGTGTACTGATCATTACCTGAAAGTATCATGAAGATTGGATAAAAAAATATATGTTTAGATTTCAGGAGAATGTAGTTTTCTGGAAGCGTCTCAACCCATTTAAATGACAGTGATTTTCGTCATTCTTTGCTTAGGTCTACATCAAGAGGAAACAAACCTTAGAGTAGAACTTAGAAAATTTTATTGTGTCTAGTTTCTAGAAGCTAGCACAAAACGTGTTTGATTTAGAGTTCCAACTACATCTATCAATATGGAGAAAACAGAGTGAAACCTAAAAATTCAAACTGTTACGGCAAACAAATGCTTCAAACTAGAAGAACAAAATTTGGGCATGCAAGTGGGATTGGTGTACTGATCATTACCTGAAAGTATCATGAAGATTGGATGAAAAAATGTATGTTGAGATTATAGAAGACAGTAGGATTATGGAAGCTTGGCCACCCATGTCAATGAAAGTGTTTTTCATCATTCTCTGCTAAGGTCTACATCAAGAATCAACAAAACATAAAGATAGAACGTAGAAGTACTTTTTGTGTGAAGTTCCAAAAGGTTAGCAAAAACCGTGTTTGATTTAGAGTTCCAACTACATCTATCAATATAGGAGAAAATGGAGTGAAACCTAAAAATCCAAACTCTTACCGCAAACGAATGCTTCAACTAAGAGGAACGAAATTTGGGCATCCAAGTGGGATTGGTGTACTGATTTTTACCTGAAAGTATCATGAAGATTGGAGGAACTAATACATGTTGAGATTTCAGAAGACTGTAGTTTTTTGGAAGCATGACAAACCAATTCAATGAAAGTGTTTTTTGTTATTCTCTGCTTAGGTCTACATCAAGAGGAAACAATCTTTAGAGATAGAACGTAGAACTACATTATTGTGTCAAGTTTCAAGATGCTAGCAACAACCATGTTTGATTTAGGGTTCCAACTACATCTATCAATATAGGAGAAAACAGAGTGAAACCTAAAAATTCAAACTGTTGCTGCAAACGAATGCTTCAACTAAGAAGAATAAAATTTGGGCATCCAAGTGGGATTGGTGTACTGATCATTACCTGAAAGTATCATGAAGATTGGATGAAAAAATATATGTTACTATTTCAGGAGACTGAAGATTTATGGAAGCTTGGCAACCCCTTTCAATGAAAGTGTTATTCACCTGTCTCTGCGAAAGGCTAAATCAAGAGTTAAGAAACCTTAGAGATAGAATGTAGAACTACTTTATTGTGTCAAGTTTCAAGATGCTAGCAACAAACGTGTTTGATTTACAGTTCCAACTACATCTATCAATATAGGAGAAAACAGAGTGAAACCTAAAAATTAAAACTGTTGCTGCAAACGAATGCTTCAACTAAGAAGAACGGAATTTGGGCATCCAAGTGGGATTGGTGTACTGATCATTACCTGAAAGTATCATGAAGTTTGGAAAAAAAAAATACATGTTGAGATATCAGGAGACTGTAATTTTTTGGAAGCTTAGCAAACCATTTAAATGAAAGTGTTTTTCATCATTCTCTGCTTAGGTCTACATCAAGACAAAACAAACATTAGAGACACAATGTAGAAATGCATGATTTTGTCAAGTTTCAAGAAGTTAAAACAAACCGTGTTTGATGTAGAGTTCCAACCACATCTATCAATATAGGAGAAAACGGAGTGAAACCTAAATATTCAAACTACTACCTCAAACGAATGCTTCAAGCCAGAAGAACAAAATTTGGGCGTCCATGTGGATTTTTATACTGATCATTACATGAAAGTATCATGAAGATTGGATGAAAAAATATATGTTGAGATTTCAGAAGACTTAAGTTTTATGGAAACTTGGCAACCACTTTCAATGAAATTGTTATTAACCACTCTCTGCTTAGGGCTACATCAAGAGTAAACAAACCTTAGAGATAGAACGAAGAACTACTTTCTTGTGTAAAGATTCAAGAAGCTAGCACAAACCGTGTTTGATTTAAATTTCCAACAATATCTATCAATATGGAGAAAACAGAGTGAAACCTAAATATTCAAACTGTTGCTGCAAACGAATGCTTCAACCTAGAAGAACGGAATTTGGGCATCCAAGTTGGATTGGTGTTCTGATAATTACCTGAAAGTATCATGATTGGAGGAAGAAATACATGTTGAGATTTCAGTAGACTGTAGTTTTTTGGAAGCTAGGCAACCCAATTCAATGGAAGTGTTTTTCGTCATTCACTTCTTAGGTCTACATCAAGAGGAAACAAACCTTGGAGATAGAACGTAGAACTACTTTTTTGTGTCAAGTTTCAAGAAGCTAGCACAAACTGAGTTTTATTTAGAGTTCCAACTACATCTATCAATATGGAGAAAACAGAGTGAAACCTAAAGTTCAAACTGTTACTGCAAACAATTACTTCAAAGTAGAAGAACGAAATTTGGGCATCCAAGTTGGATTGGTGTAGTGATCATTACCTGAAAGTATCAGAAAGATTGGATGAATAAATAGATGTTGAGATTTCAGGAGACTATAGTTTTTTGGAAGCTTGGCAACCCATTTCAATGAAAGTGTTTTTCGACATTGTTTGCTTATGTCTACATTAAGAGGAAAAAAAACATAAAGATAGAACATCGAACTACTTTATTGTTTCAAGTTTCAAGAGGCTAGCAACAACCGTGTTTGAATAATAGTCCCCAATACATCTATCAATATAGGAGAAAACAGAGTGAAACCTGAATATTCAATCTGTTACAGAAAACTAATGCTTCAACCTAGAAGAACGAAATTTGGGCATCCAAGTTGGATTGGTGTTCTGATCACTACGTGAAAGTATCATGATGATTGGATAATAAATTTATGTTGAGATTTCAGAAGACTGTTTTTTGTGGAAGCTTTCCAACCCATTTTAATGAAAGTGTTTTTCATCATTCTCTGCTTTGGTCGACCTCAAGAAGAAAGAAACATTAGAAATACAATGTAGAGATATTTTATTGTGTCGCATTTCAAGAAGCTAGCACAAACCGTGTTTGACTTAGAGTTCCAAAAACATCTATCCATATGGAGAATACAGATTGAAATCTAAAAATTCAAACTGTTACTGCAAACGATTGTGTCAACATAGAAGAACGAAAATTGGGAGTCCAAGTGGGAATGGTGTACTGATCATTACCTGAAAGTATCATGAAGATTGGATGAAAAAATATATGTTGAGATTTCAGAAGTCTGATATTCATGGAAGCTTCACAACCCGTTTCATTGAAAGTGTTATTCACCAGTCTCTGCGTAAGGCTACATCAAGAGGAAACAAACCTTAGAGATAGAAGGTAGAACTATATATTGTGTTATGTTTCAAGATGCTAGCAACAACCGTGTTTGATTTAGAGTTCCAACTACATCTATCAATATAGGAGAAAACAGAGTGAAACCTACAATTTCAAACTGTTACCGCAAACGAATGCTTCCACAAAGAAGAACGAAATTTGGGCATCCAAGTTGGATTGGTGTAGTGATCATTACTTGAAGGTATCATGAAGATTGGATGAAAAAATATATGTTGTGATTTCAGGAGACTGCAGTATTTTTGGAAGCTTTGCAACCCATTTCAATGAAAGTGTTTTTCATCATTCTCTGCTTAGGTCTACATCAAGAGGAAACAAAACATAAAGATAAAACGTAGAACTAATTTATTGTGTCAAGTTTCAAGATGCGAGCAACAACCGTGTTGTATCATGAAGATTGGATGAAAAAATATATGTTGAGATTTCAGGAGACTGTAGTTTTATGGAAACTTGGCAACCCATTTCAATGAGTGTTTTTCGTCATCCTCTGCTTAGCTCTACATCAAGAGGAAACAAACCTTAGCGATAGAAGGTAGAACTACTTTATTGTGGCAAGTTTCTTGAAGCTAGAACAAACCGTGTTTGATTTAGAGTTTCACCTACTTCTATCAATATGGAGAAAACAGAGTGAAACATAAAAATTCAAATTGTTACTGCAAACCAATGCTTCAACCTAGAAGAACGAAATTTGAGCATCCAAGTGGGATTGGTGTACTGATCATTACCGGAAAGAATCATGAAGATTGAATGAAAAAATAGATGTTGAGATACCAGGAGACTGTAGTTTTTTGGAAGCTTGGCAAACCATTTAAATGAAAGTGTTTTTCGTCATTCTCTGCTTAGGTCTACATCAAGCGGAAACAAACCTTAGAGATAAAATGTAAAACTACTTTATTGTGTCAAGTTTCAAGATGCAAGCAGTAACCGTGTTGTATCATGAAGATTGAATGAAAAATAGATGTTGAGATACCAGGAGACTGTAGTTTTTTGGAAGCTTGGCAAACCATTTCAATGAAAGTGTTTTTCGTCATTCTCTGCTTAGGTCTACATCAAGCGGAAACAAACCTTAGAGATAAAACGTAAAACTACTTTATTGTGTCAAGTTTCAAGAAGCTAGCACAAACCGTGTTTAATTTAGGGTTCCAACTACATCTATCAATATGGAGAAAACAGAGCAAAACCTAAAAATTCAAATTCTTACTTCAAACGAATGCTTCTTCCTAGAAGAATGAAATTTGGGCATACAAGTGGGATTGGTGGACTGATCATTACCTGAAAGAATCAGGAAGATTGGATGAAAAAATATACGTTGAGTTTTCAGGAGACTGTAGTTTTATGGAGGCTTGGCTACCCCTTTCAATGAAAGTGTTATTCACCAATCTCTGCACAAAGTTACATCAAGAGGAAACAAACCTTAGAGACAGAATGTAGAAATACTTTATTGTGTCAAGTTCCAAGAAGATAGCAAAAACCTTGCATGAGTTAGAGTTCCAACTACATCTATCAATATGAAGAAAACAGAGTGAAACCTAAAAATTCAAACTGTTACTGCAAATGAATGCTTCAACCTAGAAGAATGAAATTTGCGCATCCAAGTGGGAATGGTGTACTGATCATTACCTGAAAGTATCATTAAAATTGGATGAAAAAATATATGTTGAGATTTCAAGAGTCTGTAGTTTTATGGAAGCTTGGCTACCACTTTCAATGAAAGTGTTATTCACCAGTCTCTGCTTAAGGCCACATCAAGAGAAAACCATCCTTAGAGAGAGAACGTAGAACTACTTTATTGTGTCAAGCTTCAAGATGCTAGCAACAACCGTGTTTGATTTAGAGTCCCAAATACATCTATCAGTATATTAGAAAACAGAGTGAAACGTAAAATTTCAAACTGTTACTGCAACCGAATTCTTCAACCCAAAAAAACGAAATTTGGGCATCCAAGTTGGATTCATATTCTGATCATTACCTGAAAGTATTATAATGATTGGATAAAAAATTTATGTTGAGATTTCAGGAGACTGTAGTTTTTATGAAGCTTGGCAACCCATTTCAATAAATGTGTTTTTCGTCATTCTCTTCTTAGGTCTACATCTAGAGGAAACAAAACATAAAGATAGAAGGAGAACTACTTTATTGTGTCAAGTTTCAAAAAGCTAGCACAAACCGTGTTTGATTTAGAGTTCCTATACATCTATCAATATGGAGAAAACAGTGTGAAACCTAAAAATTCAAACTGCTACTGCAAACAAATGCTTCAACCTAGAAGAACGAAGTTTGGGCATCCAAGTGGGAGTGTTGTACTGATCATTACCTGAAAGTATCATGAAGTTGGGATGAAAAAATATATATTGATATTTCAGAAGACTGTAGTTTTTTGGAACCTTGGCAAACCCTACCAATGAAAGTGTTTTTCGCCAGTCTCTGCTAGGGCTACTTCAAGAGGAAACCAACCTTAGAGACAGAACATACAACTAGTTTATTGTGTCAAGTTGCAAGAAGCTAGCACAAACCGTGTTTGATTTAGAGTTCGAACTACATCTATCAATATAGGAGAAAATAGAGTGAAACCTAAAAATTCAAATTGTTACTGCAAACGAATGCTTCAACCTAGAAGAATGAAATTTGGGCATCCAAGTGGTAGTGGTGTACTGATCATTACCTGAAAGTATCAGGAAGATTGGATGAAAAAATATATGTTGAAAATTCATGAGGCTGTAGTTTTTTGGAAGCTTGACATCCCCTTTCAATGAAAGTGTTTTTCGCCAGTGTCTGCTTAGTGCTACATCATGAGGAAACAACCTTAAAGACAGAACGTAGAACTGATTTATTGTGTCAAGTTTCAAGAAGCTAACACAAACCGTGTTTGATTTAGTGTTCGAAATACATCTATCAATATAGGAGAAAACAGATTTGAACCTAAAAATTAAAACGGTTAATGCAAATGAATGCTTCAACCTAGAAGAACGAAATTTGAGCATCCAAGTGGGATTGGTGTACTTATTATTACCTGAAAGTTTCAGGAAGATTGGATGAAAAATATATGTTGAGTTTTCAGGAGACTGTAGTTTTTTGGAAGCTTGGAAACCCCTTTCAATGAAAGTGTTTTTCGTTATTCTCTGCTTAAATCCACATCAAAAAGGAACAAACCTTAGAGATAGAACGTAGAACTACTTTATGGTCTCAAGTTTCAAGAAGACAGCACAAACCGTGTTTGATTTAGAGTTCAGAATACATGTATCAATATAATAGAAAACAGAGTTTATCCTAAAAATTCAAACTGTTACTGCAAAAGAATGCTTCCACCTAGAAGAACAAAATTTTTGCATCCAAGTTGGATTGGTGTTCTGATCAATAACTGAAAGTATCATGATGATTAGATAAAATATTTACGTTGAGATTTCTGGATACTGTAATTTTTTGGAAGCTTGGCTACAATTTCCATGAAAGTGTTTTTCATCATTCTCTGCTTATTCTACATCAAAGGAAACAAACCTTAGAGATAGAATGTAGAAATACTTTATTGTGTAAAGTTTCAAGAAGCTAGCAGAAACCGTGTTTGATTTAGATTTCCAACTACATCTATTAATATGAAGAAAACAGAGTGAAACTAAAATTTCAAAATGTTACCGCAAATGAATGCTTCAACTAAGAAGAACGAAATTTGGGCATCCAAGTGGGATTGGTGTACTGATCATTACCTGAAAATCAGGACGATTGGAGGAAAAAATACATGTTGAGATTTCAGGAGACTGTAGTTTTATGGAAGCTTGGCAACCCATTTCAATGAAAGTGTTTTTCATCATTCTCTGCTTAGGTCTACATCAAGAGGAAACCAACCTGAGAGATAGAACGTAGAAATACTTTACTTTGTCAACTTTCAAGAAGCTAGAACAAACCGTGTTTGATTTAGAGTTCCAATGACATCTATCAATATGAAGAAAACAGAGTGAAACCTAAAAATTCAAACTCTTACTACAAACGAATGCTTCAACCTAGAAGAACAAAATTTGTGCATCCAAGTTGATTGGTGTTTTGATCATTACCTGAAAGTATCATGATGATTGGATAAAAAATTTATGTTGAGATTTCAGGAGACTGTAGTTTTTTGGAAGCTTGGCAACCCCTTTCAATGAAAGTGTTTTTCACCAGTCACTGCTTAAGGCTACAGCAAGAGGATTCAAACCTTACAGATAGAACGTAGAAGTACTTGATTGTGTCAAGTTTCAAGAAGCTAGCACAAACCGTGTTTGATTTAGATTTCCAACTACATCTATCAATATGGAGAAAACAGAGTGAAACCTAAAAATTTAAACTGTTACTGCAAACGAATGCTTCAACATAGAAGATCAAAATTTGGGCATCCAAGTTGGACTGGTGTTCGTATCGTTACCTGAAAGTGTCATATTGATTGGATAAAAAAATTATGTTGAGATTTTAGAAGAAAATATCTTTTTGGAAGCTTGGCAACCCATTTCAATGAAAGTGTTTTTTGTCATTCTCTGCTTATATCTACATCGAGAGGAAACAAAATATAAAGATAGAGCATAAAACAACTTTTTTTGTGTCAAGTTTCAAGATTCTCGGAACAACCGTGTTTGATTTAGAGTTCCAAAAACATCTATCAATATAGGAGAAAACAGAGTGGAACATAAAAAATCAAACTATTAGTGCAAACGAATGCTTCACCCAAGAAGAACGAAATTTAAGCATACAAGTTGGATTGGTGTACTGATCATTACCTGAATGTATCATGAAGATTGGATGAAAAAATAGATGTTGAGATTTCAGGAGACTGTAGTTGAATGGAAGCTTGGCAACCCTTTTCAATGAAAGTGTTATTCACCAGTCTCTGCTTAAGGCTATATCAAGAGAAATCTAACCTTTGAGACAGAATGTAGAACTACTTTATTGTGTCAAGTTTCATGAAGCTAGCACAAACCGTGTTGATTTAGAGTTCCAACTACATCTATCAATATGGAGAAAACAGAGTGAAACCTAAAAATTCAAACTGTTACTGCAAATGTATGCTTCAACAAAGAAGAACGAAATTTGGGCTTCCAAGTGGGATTGGAGTACTGATCATTACCTGAAAGTGTCCTGAAGTTTGGATGAAAAAATATATGTTGAGATTTCAGGAGACTGTAGTTTGTGGAAGTTTGGCAACGCCTTTTAATGAAAGTTTTATTCACCAGTCTCTGATTAAGGCTACACAAGTGGAAACAAACTTTAGAGATAGAACGTAGAACGAATTTCGTGTCAACTTTCAAGAATCTAGCACAAACCGTGTTTGATTTAGTGTTCCAAATACATCTATCAATGTAGGAGAAAACGGAGTGAAACATGAAATTCAAACTGTTACTGCAAACTAATTCTTCAACTTAGAAAAATGGAATTTAATCCTCCAAGTGGGATTGGTGTACTGATCATTAACTTAAAGTATCATGAAGATTGGATGAAAATTAAGTGTTGAGATTTCAGGAGACTCTACTTTTATGGAAGCTTGGCAACCTCTTTCAATGAAAGTGTTATTCACCTGTCTCTGCTTAAGACTACATCAACAGAAAATAAAACTTAGTGATAGAACGTAGAACTACTTTATTGTGTCAAGTTTCAAGATGCTAGCAACAACCGTGTTTGTTTTAAAGTTCCAACTACATCTATCAATATGGAGAAAAGAGAGTGAATCCTTAAAATTCAAACTGTTATTGCAAACAAATGCTTCAACCAAGAAGAATAAAATTTGGGCACCCAAGTGGCATTGGTGTACTGATAATTACCTGAAAGTATCATGAAGAATGGATGAAAAAATATATTTTGAGATTTCAGGAGACTGTAGTTTTTGGAAGCTTGGCACCCATTTCAATGAAAGTGTTTCTCGTCACTTTCTGCTTAGGTCAACATCAAGAGGAAACAAAACATAAAGATAGAACGTAGAACTACTTTATTGTGTCAAGTTTCAAGATGCTAGCAACAACAGTGTTTGATTTAAGGTCCCACTACATCTATCAATATAGGAGAAAACAGAGTGAAACCTAAACATTTAAACTGTTACTGCCAACGAATGCTTCAACACAGAAGAACGAAATTTTGGCATCCAAGTTGATTGGTGTTCTGATCATTACCTGAAACTATCATGAAGATTGGATGAAAAAATATATGTTGAGATTTCAGGAGAATGTAGTTTTATGGAAGCTTGGCAACCCATTTCAATGAAAGTGTTTTTCATCATACTCTGGTTAGGTCTACTTCAAGAGTAAACAAACCTTAGAGATAGAACGTAGAACTACTTTATTGTGTCAAGTTTCAAGAAGCTAGCACAAACCGTGGTTGATTTAGAGTTCCAAATACATCTATGAATATGGAGAAAACAGAGTGAAACCTAAAAATTCAAACTGTTAGTGCAAACAAATGCTTCAACCAAGAAGAACGAAATTTGGGCGTCCAAATGGGATTGGTATTCTGATCATTACCTGAAAGTATCATGAGGATTGGATGAAAAAATATATGTTGAGATTTCAGGAGACTGTATTTTTTTGATAGCTTGGCAACCCATTTAAGTGAAAGTTTTTTTCGTCATTCTCTGCTTAGGTCTACATCAAGAGGAAACAACCTAAGAGATAGAACGAAGAACTACTTTATTGTGTCTAGTTTCAATTAGCTAGCACAAACCGTGTTTGATTTAGAGTTCCAACGACATCTATCAATATAGACAAAACAGAGTGAAACCCTAAAAATTCAAACTGTTACTGCAAAGGAATGCTTCAACCTAGAAGAACAAAATTTGGGCATCCAAGTTGGATTGGGGTACTGATCATTACCTGAAAGAATCATGAAGAATGGATGAAAAACTAAATGTAGAGACTTGAGGAGACAGTAGTTTTTTTTAAGCTTGGCAACCCATTTCATTGAAAGTGTTTTTCGTCATTCTCTGCTTAGGACTACATCAAGAGGAAACAAACCTTAGAAATAGAACGTAGAACTACTTCATTGTGTCAAGCTTCAAGAAGTTAGCAAAAAACCGTGTTTGATTTAGAGTTCCAAATACATCTATGAATATGGAGAAAACAGATTGAAACCTAAAAATTCAAACTATTACTGCAAACGAATGCTTCAACCAAGAAGAACAACATTTGGGCGTCCAAGTGGGATTGGTGTTCTGATCATTACCTGAAATTATCATGAGGATTTGATGAAAAAATATATGTTGAGACTTCAGGAGACTGTAGCTTTTTGGAATCTTGGCAAACCATTTAATTGAAAGTGATTTTCGTCATTCTCTGCTTAGGTCTACATCAAGAGGAAACAAAACATAGAGATAGAACGTAGATACTTTATTGTGTCAAGTCTCACAAAGCTAGCACAAACCATGTTTGATTTAGAGTTCCAAATACATCTATCAATATAGAAGAAAACAGAATGAAAACTAAAAATTCAAAATATTTCTGCAAATGAATGCTTCATCCAAGAAGAACAAAATTTGGGCATCCAAGTGGGATTTATGTACTGATCATTACCTGAAATAGTCATGAAGAATGGATGAAAAAATAGATGTAGAGATTTAAGGAGACTGTGGTTTTTTGTAAGCTTCTCAACCCATTTCAATGAAAGTGTTATTCACCAGTCTCTGCTTAGGTCTACATCAAGAGGAAACAAAACATAAAGATAGAACCTAGAACTACATTTTTGTGTCAAGATTCAAGAAGCTAGCACAAACCGTTTTTGATTTAGAGTTCCAAAACATCTATCAATATAGGAGAAAACAGAGTGAAACCTAAAAATTGAAACTGTTACTGCAAACGAATGCTTCAACCAAGAAAACGAAATTTGGGCATCCAAGTGGGATTGGTGTACTCATCATTACCTGAAATTATCATCAGTTTTGGATGAAAAAATATATGTTTAGACTTCAGGAGACTGTACTTTTTGGAGGCTTGGCAACCCATTTCAATGAAAGTGTTTTTCGTCATTCTCTGCTTAGCTCTACATCAAGAGAAAACAAAACATAAATACAGAACGTAGAACTACTTTATTGTGTCAAGTTTCAAGATGCTAGCAACAACCGTGTTTGATTTAACGTCCCAAAACATCTATCAATATGAGAAAAAACAGAGTGAAACCTAAAAATTCAAACTGTTACTGCAACCGAATGCTTCAACTAGAAGAACAAAATTTAGGCATCCAAGTTGGATTGGTGTTTGATCATTATCTGAAAGTATCATGATGATTGGATAAAAAATGTATGTTTATATTTCAGGAGACTGTAGTTGTTAGGAGGCTTGGCAACCCATTTCAATGAAAGTGTTTTTCATCATTCTCTGCTTAGGTCTACATCAGGAGGAAACAAACCTTAGAGATAGAAGGTAGAAATATTTTATTGTGTCAAGTTTCAAGAAGCAAGCACAAACCGTGTTTGATTTAGAGTTCCAACTACATCTATCAATATGGAGAAAACAGAATGAAACCTAAAAATTCAAACATTTACTGCAAAGTAATGCTTCAACCAAGAAGAATGAAATTTGGGCGTACAAGTGGGATTGGTGTACTGATCATTACCTGAAAGTATGATGAATTGGATGAAAAAATATATGTTGAGATTTCAGGAGACTGAAGTATTATGAAAGCTTGGCAACCCCTTTCAATGAAAGTGTTATTCACCAGTCTCTGTGCAATGCTACATCAAGAGGAAACAAACCTTAGAGTTATAACGTAGAACTATTTTATTGTGTCAAGTTTCAAGATGCTAGCAACAACCGTGTTTGTTTTAGAGTTCCAACTATATCTATCAATATGGAGAAAACAGAGTGAAACCTAAAAATTCAAACTGTTACTGCAAATGAATGCTTCAACCTAGAAGAAAAAAATTTGGTCGTCCAATTGGTATTGGTGTACTGATCATTACCTGAAAGTATCATGATGATTGGATGAAAAAATATATCCTTTGATTTCAGGAGACTGTAGTTTTTTAGATGCTTGGCAACCCTTTTCAATGAAAGAGTTTTTCAACATTCTCTGCTTAGGTCTACATCGAGAGGAAACAAAGCATAAAGATAGATCATAGAACTACTTTATTGTGTCAAGTTTCAAGATGCTAGGAACAATCGTGGTTGATTTAAAGTCCCAAAAACATCTATCAATATAGGAGAAAACAGAGTGAAACCTAAAAATTAAAATTGTTACTGCAAACGAAAACTTCTACGTAGAAGAACAAAATTTAGGCATCCAAGTTGGATTGGTGTTCTGATCATTACCTGAAAGTATCATAATGATTGGAGAAAACATTATATTTATATTTCAGGAGACTGTAGTTTTTTGGAGGCGTGGCAACCCATTTCAATGAAAGTGTTTTTCGTCATTCTCTGCTTAGGTCTACATCAAGAGGAAACAAACCTTAGAGATAGAAGGTAGAAATACTTTATTGTGTCAAGTTTCAAGAAGCTATCACAAACCGTGTTTGATTTTCTATCAATATGGAGAAAACAGTTAAACTTAAAAATTCAAACTGTTACCGCAAATGAATGCTTAAACTAATAAGAACGAAATTTGGGCATCCAAGTGGGATTGGTGTACTGATCATTACCTGAAACTATCATGAAGATTGGATAAAAATATATGTTGAGATTTCAGAAGAATGTAGTTTTTTGGAAGCTTGGCAACCCATTTCAATGAAAGTGTTTTTCGTCATTCTCTGCTTAGGTCTACATGAAGAGTAAACAAAACATACATACAGAACATAGAACTACGTTATTGTGTCAAGTTTCAAGATGCTAGCAACAACCGTGTTTGATTTAAAATCCTAACTACATCTATCAATGTTGGAGAAAACAGAATGAAACCTAAAAATTCAAACATTTACTGCAAACAAATTCTTCAGTCAGGAAGAACGAAATTTGTGCATCTAAGTGGGATTGGTATACTGATCATTACCTGAAACTATCATAAAGATTGGATAAAAAAAATAGATGTTGAGATTTCAGGAGACTGTAGTTTTACATAAGCTTAGCAACCACTTTCAATGTAAGTGTTATTCACCAGTCTCTGCTTATGGCTACATCAAGAGGAAACAAACCTTAGAGATAGAATGTAGGACTACTTTATTGTGTCAAGTTTCAAGAAGCTAGCACAAATCGTGTTTGATTTAGATTCCAAATACATCTATCAAAATGGAGAAAACAGAGTGAAACCTAAAAATTCAAACTGTTACTGCAAACGAATGCTTCAACCAAGAAGAACAAAATTTGGGCGTTCAAGTGCGATTGGTGTTCTGATCATTACCTGAAAGTATCATGAGGATTGGATGAAAAAATTTAGGTTGAGATTTCAGGAGACTGTAGTTTTTTGGAAGCTTGCAACCCATTTAAATGAAAGTGTTTTTCGTCATTCACTATTTAGGTCTACATCAAGAGAAAAGAAACCTTACAGATAGAACTTAGAAATATTTTATTGTGTCAAGTTTCAAAAAGCTAGCACAAACCTTGTGTGATTTAGATTTCCAACTACATCTATCAATATGGAGAAAACAGAGTGAAACCTGAAAATTCAAACTGTTACTGCAAACGAATGCTTCAACATAGAAGAACAATATTTGGGCATCCAAGTGGGATTGGTGAACTGATCATTACCTGATAGTATCGTGATGATTGGAAGAAAAAATATGTGTTGAGATTTCAGGAGACAGGGGTTTTGTGGAAACTTTGAAACCACTTTCAATGAAAGTGTTATTCACCAGTCTCTGCTGAAGGCTATATCAAGATGAAACAAACCTTAGAGATAGAACGTAGAAGAACTTTGTTGTGTCAAGATTCAAGAAGCTAGCACAAACCGTGTTTGATTTAGAGTTCCAAATACATCTATCAATATGGATAAAACAGAGTGAAATCTAAAAATTCAAACTGTTACTGCAAATGAATACTTCAACCAAGAAGAAGGAAATTTGGTCTTCCAAGTGAGATTGGTGTTCTGATCATTACCTGAACGTATGATGAAGATTGGATGAAAAAAAATATATGTTGTGATTTCAGGAGACTGTAGTTTTTTGGAAGCATGGCAACCCATTTCAATGAAAGTGTTTTTCGTCATTCTCTGCTTAGGTATACATCAAGAGGAAAGAAACCTTAGAGATAGAACATAGAACTCATTTATTGTGTCAAGTTTCAAGATGCTACCAACAACTGTGTTTGATATTGAGTTTCAACTACATCTATCAATATAGGAGAAAACAGAGTGAATCCTAAAAATTCAAACTGTTACTGCAAACGAGTGCTTCAACCTAGAAGACGGAAATTTGGGCATCCAAGTTAGATTGGTTTACTGATCATTAACTGAAAGTGTCATGAAGATTGGATGAAAAAAATATATGTTGAGATTTAAAGAGACTGTAGTTTTTGGAATTTTGCAACCCATTTCAATGAAACTGTTTTTCATCATTGTCTTTTTAGATCTACATCAAGAGGAAACAAACCTTAGAGATAGAAAGTAAAAATACTTTATTGTGTCAAGTTTCAAGAAGCTAGCACAAACCGTGTTTGATTTAGAGTTCCAACTACATCTGTCAATATGAAGAAAAAAGAGTGAAACCTGAAAATTCAAACTGTTACTCAAAAGATGCTTCAACCTAGAAGAACAAAATTTTGGCATCCAATTGGGATTGGTGTACTGATCATTACCTGAAAATATCATGAAGGTTGAATGAAAAAATATATGTTGAAATTTCAGGAGACTGTAGTTTTATGGAAGCTTGGCAACCCCTTTCAATGAAAGTGTAATTATCCAGTCTCTGCTTAAGTCTAGATGAAGAGGAAACAAAACATAAAGATAGAACGTAGAACCACATTATTGCATCAAGTTTCAAGATGCTAGCAACAACCGTGGTTGATTTAGAGTTCCAACTACATCTATTAATATAAGAGAAAACAGAGTGAAACCTAAAAATTCAAACTATTACTGCACATGAATGCTTCAACCTAGAAGAACAAAATTTGTGGTCCAATTTGGATTCGTGTACTGATCATTCCCAGAAAGTATCCTGAATATTGGAATAAAAAATATATGTTGTGATTTCAGAAGACTGTAGTTTTATGGAAACTTGGCAACCCATTTCATTGAAAGAGTTATGCACCAGTCTCTGCTTAGGTCTACATCAAGAGGAAAAAAAAACATAAAGATAGAATGTAGAACTACTTTTTTTATGTCAAGTTCCACGAAGTTAGCACAAACTGTGTTTTATTTAGATTTCCAACTACATCAATCCATATCGGAGAAAATGGAGTGAAACCTAAAAATTCAAACTGTTACTACAAACAAATGCTTCAACGTAGAAGAACGAAATTTTGGCGACCAAGTGGGATTGGTGTTCTGATCATTACCTGAATGTATCATGAGGATTGGATGAAAAAATATATGTTGAGATTTCAGGAGACTGTAGTTTTTTGGAAGCTTGGCAAACCATTTCAATGAAAGTGTTTTTCGTCATTCTCTGCTTAGGTCTACATCAAGAGGAAACAAATCTTAGGGACAGAACGTAGAACTACTTTATTGTGTCAAGTTTCAAGATGCTACCAACAACCGTGTTTGATTTGGAGTTCCAACTACATCTATCACTATAGGAGAAAACAGAGTGAAACCTATAAATTCAAACTGTTACTGCAAACGAATGCTTCAACCTAGAAGAACGAAATTTGGGCATCCAAGTTGAATTGGTGTACTAATCATTACCTGAATGTATTGGATGAAAAAAATATTTGTTGAGATTTCAGGAGACTGTAGATTTTGGGAAGTTTGGCAATCTATTTCAATGAAAGTGTTTTTCGTCACTCTCTGTTTAGGTCTACATCAAGAGGAAACAATCTTTAGAGATAGAACGTAGAAATACTTTATTGTGTCAAGTTTCAAGAAGCTAGCCCAAACCGTGTTTGATTTAGAGTTCAAACTACATCTTTCAATAAAAGAGAAAACAGAGTGAAACCTGAAAATTCAAACTTTTACTGCAAATGATGCTTCAACCTAGAAGAATGAAATTTGGGCATCCAAGTGAGATTGTTGTGACGATCATTACCTTAAAGTATCATGAAAATTGGATGAAAAAATATATGTTGAGATTTCAGGAGACTGTAGTTTTATGTAAGCTTGGCAACCCCTTTAAATGAAAGTGTTATTTACCTGTCTCTGCTTAAGTCTACATCAAGAGGAAACCAACATTAGAGATAGAACGTAGAACTACTTTATTGTGTCAAGTTTAAGAAGATACCACAAACCGTGTTTGATTTAGAGTTCCAAATACATCTATCAATATTGAGAAAACAGAGTAAAACCTAAATATTCAAACTGTGACTTGAAAAGAATGCTTCAACCTAAAGATCGAAATTTGGGCATCCAAGTGGGATTTGTGTACTGATCATTACCTGAACCTATCAAGAAGATTGGATGAAAAAATCAGTTGAGATTTTAGGACACAGGAGTTTTGTGAAAGCATGGCAAACAATTTCAATGAAAGTGTTATTCACCAGTCTCTGCTTAAGGCTACATCAAGAAGAATCAAACCTTAGAGATAGGACGTAGAACTACTTTTTTGTGTCAAGTTACTAGAAGCTAGCACCAACCATGTTTGATTTAGAGTTCCAACTATATCTATCAATATGGAGAAAACATAGTGAAACCTAAAAATCAAACTGTTACTGCAAACGAATGCTTCAACCAAGAAGAGCGAAATTTGGGGGACCAAGTGGAATTGGTGTTCTGATCATTACTTGAAAGTATCATGAGGATTGGATGAAAAAAACATATGTTGAGATTTCAGGAGACTGTAGTTTTTGGAAGCTTGGCAACCCATTTCAATGAAAGTGTTTTTCATCGTTCTCTGCTTAGGCCTACATCAAGAGGAAGCAAACCTTAGAAACAGAACGTAGAAATATATAGTGTCAATTTTCAAGAAGCTAGCACAAACCGTGTTTGACTTAGGCTTCCAACTTCATCTATCAAAATGGAAAAAAACAGAGTGAAACCTGAAAATTCAGCATTCCAGTGGGATTGGTGTTCTGATCATTACCTGAAAGTATCATGGAGATTGGATGAAAAAATATATGTTGAGATTTCAGGAGACTGTAGTTTTATGGAAGCTAGGAAGCCCCTTTCAATTAAAGTGTTATTCACCAGTCTCTGCATAAGTCTACATCAAGAGAAAAGAAACGTTAGAGATAGAACATGGAACTACTTTCTTGTGTCAAGTTTCAAGAAGCTAGCACAAACCGTGTTTGATTTAGAGTTCAAAAGACATCTATCAATATGGAGAAAACTGAGTGAAACCTAGAAATTCTAACTGTTACTGAAATGAATGCTTCAAACTAGAAGAAGGAAAGTTGGGAATTTCAGTGGCATTGGTGTACTGATCATTACTTGAAAGATACATGAAAACTGGATTTAAAAATATATGTTGAGATTTCAGGAGACTGTAGTTTTTTGGAAGCTTGGCAACCCATTTCAATGACAGTGTTTTTTGTCATTCTCTGCTTACCTCTACATCAAGAGAAAACAAACCTTAGAGATAGAATGTAGAACTTCTTTATTGTGTCAAGTTTCAAGAAGCTATCACAAACCGTGTTTGATGTAGAGTTCCAAAGACACTAATGCATATTTTTTCATCCAATCTTTGGCAGTCTCCTGAGATTTCACAAGACTGTAGTTTTTTGGAAGCTTGGCAACCCATTTCAATGAAAGTATTTTTCGTCATTCTCTGCTTAAGTCTACATCAAGAGGAAACAAACCTTAGAGATAGAATGTAGAACATCTTTATTGTGTCAACATTCAAGATGCTAGCAACAACCGTGTTTTATTTAGAGTTCTAACTACATCTATCAACATAGGATAAAACAGAGTGAGACCTCAAAATTCCAACTGTTACTGGAAACGAATGCTTCAAACTAGTTGAAGGAAATTTGGGCATCCAAGTTGGATTGGTGTACTGATAATTACATGATTGTATCATGAAGATTGGAAGAAAAAATATATATTGAGATTTCAGGAGACTCTTGTTTTTTGAGAGCTTGGCAACCCATTTCAATGAAAGTGTTTTTCGTTATTCTCGGCTTAGGTCTACATCAAAAAAAAAAAAAAAACCTTCGAGACAGAATGGAAAAATACTTTATTGTGTGAAGTTTCACGAAGCTAGCACACACCGTGTTAGATTTAGAGTTTCAACTATATCGATCAATATGGAAAAAACAGAGTGAAACCTAAAAATTCAAACTGTTACTGCAAACGAATGCTTCAACCTAGAAAAACGAAATTTGGACTTCCAAGTGGGATTGGTGTACTGATTATTACCTGAAAGTATCATGAAGATTGGAAGAAAAAATATATGTTGAGATTTCAAAAGACTGTAGTTTTTTGGAAGCTTGGCAACCCATTGCAATGGAAGTGTTTTTCGTCATTCTCTGCTTAGGTCTACATCAAGAAGAAACAAACCTTAGAGACAGAACGTAGAATTGCTTGATAATGTCAATTTTCGAGAAGCTAGCACAAAAAGAGTTTGATTTAGAGTTCAAACTATATCTATCAATATGGGGAAAACAGAGTGAAACCTAAAAATTCATACTGTTACTGCAAACGAATGCTTCAACGAAGAAGAACGAAATTTGGACGTCCAATTGGGTTAGTGTACTGATCATTTCCTGAAAGTATCATGAAGATTGAAGGAAAAAAAAATGTTGAGATTTCAGGAGACTGTAGTTTTTTGGAAGCTTGGCAACCCATTTCATTTAAAGTGTTTTTCGTCATTCTCTGCTTAGGTCTACAAGAAGAGGAAACAAAACAT
Organism: Callospermophilus lateralis; assembly: GCF_048772815.1. Classification (NCBI taxonomy): domain Eukaryota; kingdom Metazoa; phylum Chordata; class Mammalia; order Rodentia; family Sciuridae; genus Callospermophilus; species Callospermophilus lateralis. The sequence goes on along the minus strand of NC_135311.1, from coordinate 30,447,644 downwards.
AAAGATCGAATGCAGAACTACTTTATTGTGTCAAGTTTCAAGATGCTTGCAACAACTGTGTTTGATTTAGCGTTCCAACTACATCTATCAATATGAAGAAAGCAGAGTGAAACCTAAAAATTCAAAATGTTACTGCAAACGTATGCTTCAAACTGGAAGAACGAAATTTGGGGATCCAAGTGGGATGAGTGCACTGATCATTACCTGAAAATATCATGAAGATTGGATGAAAAAATATATGTTGAGATTTCAGGGGACTGAAGTTTTGTGGAACTTGACAACCCAATTCAATGAAAGTGTTATTCACCAGTCTCTCCTTAAGGCTACATAAGAGGAAACAAACCTTAGAGATAGAACATAGAACTGCTTCCTTGTGTCAAGTTTCAAAAAACTAGCACAAACCGTGTTTGATTTAGAGTTCCAACGACCTCTATCAATATGGAGAAAACAGAATGAAACCTAAAATTCAAACTGTTACTGCAAACGAATGATTCAACCTAGAAAAAGAAAATTTGGGCATCCAAGTGGGATTGGAGTACTTATCATTACCTAAAATTATCATGAAGATTGGATGAAAAAATATATGTTGATATTTCAGAAGACTGTAGTTTTATGGAAGCTTGGCAACCCATTTCAATGAAAGTGTTATTCGCCAGTCTCTCCTTAAGGTACATCAAGAAGAAACAAATTTTAGAGATAGAACGTAGAACTACTTTATTTGTCAAGTTTCAAGAAGCTATCACAAACCGTGTTTGATTTAGAGTTCCAACCACATCTATCAATATGGAGAAAAAAGAGTGAAACCTCAAAATTCAAACTGTTGCTTCAAATGAATGCTTCAACCTAGAAGAACGAAATTTGGGCATCCAAGTGGGATTAGTGTTCTGATCATTACCTGAAAGTATCATGATGATTGGATGAAAAATTGATGTTGAGATTTCAGGAGACTGTCATTTTTTGGAAGCTTGGCAAACCATTACAATGAAAGGGTTTTTTGTCATTCTCTGCTTAGGTCTACATCATGAAAAAACAAACAATAGAGATACAACGGAGAAAAACTTTATTTTGTCAAGTTTCAGGAAGTTAGCACAAACCGTGTTTTATTTAGAGTTCAAATAATATCTATCATTATAGGAGAAAACGGAGTGAAACCTAAAAATTCAAACTGTTACCGCAATCGAATGCTTCAACTAAGAAGAACATAATTGGGGGTCCAAGTGGGTTGGTGTACTGATAATTATATGAAAGTATCATGAAGATTGGATGAAAAAATATATATTGAGATTTCAGGAGACTAAAATTTTATGGAAGCTTGGCAACCACTATCAATGAAAGTGTTATTTACCAGTCTAGGCGTAAGGCTACATCAAGAGGAAACAAACCTTAGAGATACAATGCAGAACTACTTTATTGTGTCAGGTTTCAAGATGCTAGCAACAACCGTGTTTGATTTAGAGTTCCAACTACATCTATGAATATGGAGAAAACAGAGTGAAACCTAAAAATTAAAACTGTTACTGCAAACGAGTGCTTCAACCAAGAAGAACGAAATTTGGGCATCCAAGTGGGATTGGTGTACTGATCATTACCTGAAAGTATCATGAAGATTGGAGGAAAAAATACATGTTGAGACTTCAGGAGACATTAATTTTTTCCAAGTTTGGCAACCCATTTCAATGAAAGTGTCTTTCGTCATTCTCTGCTTAGGTCTACATCAAGAGGTAACAACTCTTAGAAATAGAACGTAGAACTACTTTATTGTGTCAAGTTTCAAGAAGATAGCACAAACAGTGTTTGATTTATAGTTCCAACGACATATATAAATATGGAGAAAACAGAGTGAAACCTAAAAATTCAAACTGTTGCTGCAAACGAATGTTTCAAACTAGAAGAACAGAATTTGCGCGTCCAAGAGGGATTGGTGCACTGATCATTACTTGAAAGAATCATGAAGATTGGATGAAAAAAATATATGTTGAGATTTCAGGAGAGTGTAGTTTTATGGATGCTTGGCAACCGCTTTCACTGAAAGTCTTATTCCCCAGTCTCTGCTTAAGGCTACATCACGTGGAAACAAACCTTAGAGATAAAACCTAGAACTACTTTCTTTTGTCAAGTTTCAAGAAGCTAGCACAAACCATGTTTGATTTAGAGTTCCAACTTCATCTATCAATATGGAGAAAACAGAGTGAAACCTAAAAATTCAAACTGTTACTGCAAACGAATGCTTCAACCAAGAAGAACGAAATTTGGGCATCCAAGTGGGATTGGTGTACTGATCATTACCTGAAAGTATCATGAAGATTGCATGAAAAAATATATGTTGAGATATAAGGAGACTGTAGTTTTTTGGAAGCATAGCAACCCATTTCAAAGAAAGTGTTTTTTGTCATTCTCTGCTTAGGTCTACATCAAGAGGAAATTATCCTTAGAGATCGAAAGTAGAACTATTTTATTGTGTCATGTTTCAAGAAGCTAGCGCAAAGCGTGTTAGATTTAGAGATCCAACTACATCTGTCCTCATGGAGAAAGCAGAGTGAAACCTAAAAATTCAAACTGTTACTGCAAACGAATGTTTCAAAGAAGAAGAACAAAATTAAGGGCTCCAAGTGGGACTGGTGTACTGATCCTTATCTAAAATTAATATGAAGATTTGATGAAAACATATGTTGAGATTTCAGGAGACGGTAGTTTTATGGATGCTTAGCAACCCCTTTCAATGAAAGTCGTAGTCACCATCTCTGCTTAAGACTACATCAACTGGAAACAAACCTTAGAGATAAAACCTAGAACTGCTTTCTTGTGTAAAGTTTCAAGAAGCTATCACAAATCGTGTTTGATTTAGAGTTCCAAATACATCTATCAATATGGAGAAAACAGAGGAAACCTAAAAATTCAAACTGTTACTGCAAACGAATGCTTCAACCAAGAAGAACGAAATCTGGTCATCCAAGGTGGATTGGTGTACTGATCATTACCTGACAGTATCATGAAGATTGGAGGAAAAAATACATGTTGAGATATCAGGAGACTGTAGTTTTGTGGAAGCTTGGCAACCCATTTCAATGAAAGTGTTTTTCGTCATTCTCTGCTTAGGTCTACATCAAGAGGAAACTAACCGTAGAGATAGAACGTAGAACTACTTTAATGTGTCACGTTTCAAGATGCTCTCAACAACCATGTTTGATTTGAAGTTCCAACTACATCTATCAATATAGGAGAAAACAGAGTGAAACCTAAACATTCAAACAGTTACTGCAAACGAATGCTTCAACCTAGAGGAATGAAATTTGGGCATCCAAGTTAGATTAGTGTACTGATCATTACCTGAAAATACCATGAAGATTGGATGAAAAAATATGTTGAGATTTCAGGAGACTGTAGTTTTTTGAAAGCTTGGCAACCCACTTCAATGAAAGTGTTTTTCGTCATTCTCTGTTTTGGTCTACATCAAGAGTAAACAAAGCTTAGAGATAGAACGTAGAAATTCTTTATTGTGTCAAGTTTCAAGAAGCTATCCCAAATCGTGTTTGATTTAGAGGTCCAACTACATCTATCAATATGGAGAAAACAGAGTGAATCCTGAAAATTCAAACTGTTACTGCAAACGAATTCTTCAACCTAGAAGAACAAAATTAGGGCATACAAGTGGGATTGGTGTACTGATCATTACATGAAAGTATCATGAAGATTGGATGAAAAAATATATGTTGACATTTCAGGAGACTGCATTTTTATGGAAGCTTGGCAAACCCTTTCAATGAACGTGTTATTCACCAGTCTCTGGTTAGGCTATATCAAGTGGAAACAAAGCTTAGAGACAGAACGTAGAAATAATTTATTGTGTCAAGTTTCAAGAAGCTAGCCTAAACCGTGTTTTATTTAGAGTTCCAACTACATCTATCAATATGGAGAAAACAGAGTGAAACCTAAAAATTCAAACTGTTACTGCAATCGAATGCTTCTACCAAGAAGAACGAAATTTGGGTGTCCAAGTGGGAATGGTGTACTGATCATTACCTTAAAGTATCATGAAGATTGGATTAAAAAATATATTTTGAGATTTCATGAGATTGTAGTTTCTTGGAATCTTGGCAACCCCTTTCAAGGGTAGTGTGATTCACCAGTCTCACCTTAAGGCTACATGAATAGGAACTACACCTTATAGAAGGAACGCAGAACTACTTTATTGTGTCAAGTTTCAAGAAACTAGCAAAAATCGTGTTTGATTTAGAGTTCCAACTACATCTCTCAATATAGGAGAAAACAGAGTGAAACTTAAATATTCAAACTGTTACTGGAAACGAATGCTTCAACCTAGAAAAACGAAATTTGGGCATCCATGTGGGATCGGTGTAAAGATTATTACCTGAAAGTATCATGAAGAGTGGATGATAAAATAGATGTTTAGATTTCAGGAGACTGTAGTTTTTTGGAAGCTTGGCAACCCATTTCAATGAAAGTGCTATTCGTCATTCTCTTCTTAGGTCTACAACAAGAGGGGAAAAAACCTAAATATAGAACATAGAACTACTTTATTGTGTCAGGTTTCAAGAAACTAGCACAGACCGTGTTTGATTTAGAGTTCCAAATATATCAATCTATATAGGAGAAAAAGAAGTGAAACCTATAAATTCAAACTCTTAGTGCAAACGAATGCTTCAACGTAGAAGAACGAATTTTGGGCATCCAAGTGGAATTGGTGTACTGATCATTACCTGAAAGTATCATGAAGATTGGATGAAAAAATATATGTTGAGATTTCAGGAGACTGTAGTTTTATGGAAACTTGGCAACCCATTACAATGAAAGTGTTATTTACCAGTCTCTTCTTAGGTCTACATCAAGAGAAAAATAAACATAAAGACAGAAAGTAGAACTACTTTTTTGTGTCAAGTTTCAAGAAGTTAGCACAAACCGTGTTTGATTTAGAGTTCCAACTAAATCAATCAATATAGGAGAAAATGGAGTGAAACCTAAAAATTCAAACTGTTACCACAAACGAATGCTTCAACTATGAAGAACGAAATTTGGACATCCAAGTGGGATTGAAATACTGATCATTACCTGAAAGTTTCATGAAGATTGGAGGCAAAAATACATGATCAGATTTCAGGAGACTGTAGTTTTTTGGAAGCTTGGCAACCCATTTCAATGAAAGTGGTTTTCGTCATTCTCTGCTGAGGTCTACATCAAGAGGAAACAAACCTTAGAGATAGAACGTAGAAATACTTTATTGTGTCAAGTTTAAGAAGCTAGCGCATACTGTGTTTGATTTAGAGTTCCAACTACATCTATCAATATGGAGAAAACAGAGTGAAACCTAAAATTCAAACTGTTAATGCAAACAAATTCTTCAACCTAGAAGAATGAAATTTGGGCATCCAAGTGGGATTGGTGTACTGATCATTACCTGAAAGTATCATAAATTTTGGATGAAAAAATATATGTTCAAATTTCAGGAGAATGTAGTTTTATGGAAGCTTGCCAACCCCTTTCAATGGAAGTGTTATTCACCATTCTCTGCTTAAGGCTACATCAAGAGGAAACAAACCTTAGAGATAGAATGTAGAACTACATTCTTGTGTCAAGTTTCAAGAAGCTAGCACAAACAGTGTTTGATTTAGAGTTCCAACTACATCTATCAATATGGAGAAACAGAGTGAAATATAAAATTCAAACTGTTACTGCAAACGAATGCTTCAACCTAGCAGAACGAAATTTGGGCGTCCAAGTGGGATATGTGTACTGATTTTTACCTGAAAGTATCATGAAGAGTGGTTGAAAAAATAGATGTTTAGATTTCAGGATACTGTAGTTTTTGGTAGCTTGGCAACCCATTTCAATGAAAGTGCTATTCGTCATTCTCTGCTTAGGTCTACATCAAGAGGAAAAAAAAACATAAAGAGAGAACATAGAACTAATTTTTTGTGTCAAGTTTCAAGAAGATAGCACAATACAATAGATCTTTATTGTATCAAGTTTCAAGAATCTAGCAAAAATAGTGTTTGATTTAGAGTTCCAACTACATCAATCTATATAGGAGAAAATGGAGTGAAACCTATAAATTCAAACTGTTACCAAAATCGAATGCTTCAAACTAGAAGAACGAAATTTGGGCATCCAAGTGGTATTGGTATACTGATCATTTCCTGAAAGTTTCATGAAGATTAGAGGAAAAAATACATGTTGAGGTTCCAGGAGACTGTAGTTTTGTGGAAGCTTGGCAACCCATTTTAATGAAAGTGTTTTTCGTCATTCTCTGCTTAGGTCTACATCAAGAGGAAAAAAAACATAAAGAGAGAACATAGAACTAATTTTTTGTGTCAAGTTTCAAGAAGGTAGCACAAACCGTGTTTCATTTAGAGTTCCAACTACATCAATCAACATAGTAGAAAATGGAGTGTAACCTCACAATTCAAACTGTTATCGCAAACGAATGCTTCAACTAAGAAGAACGAAATTTGGCCACCTAAGTGGGATTGGTGTACTGATCATTACGTGAAAGTTTCATGAAGATTGGAGGATAAAATAGATTTTGAGATTTCAGGAGACTGTAATTTTTTGGAAGCTTGGCAACCCATTTCCAAGAAACTGTTTTTCTTCATTCTCTGCTTAGGTCTACATCAAGAGGAAAGAAACCTTAGAGACAGAACATAGAACTACATTATAGTGTCAAGTTTCACGATGCTACCAACAACCATGTTTCATTTGGAGTTCCAACGAAATCTATCAATATGGATAAAACAGAGTGAAACCTAAAAATTCAAACTGTTACTGCAAACGAATGCGTCAACATAGAAGAACGAAATTTGGGCATCCAAGTGGGATTGGTGTACTGATCATTACCTGAAAGTATCATGAACATTGGATGAAAAAGTATATTTGGGGATTTCAGGAGAGTTTAATTTTTTGGAAGATTGGCAAACCCTTTCAAAAAAAGTGTTATTCACCAGTCTCAGCAAAACGCTACATCAAGAGGAATCAAAACGTAGAGATAGAACGTATAAATACTTTATTGTATCAAGTTTCAAGAAGCTAGCAAAAACCGTGGGAAAATGGAGTGAAACCTAAAAATTCAAACTGTTACCGCAAACGAATGCTTCAACTACGAAGAACGAATTTGGGGCATCCAATTGGGATTGGTATACTGATCATTACCTGAAAGTTTCATGAAGATTGGAGGAAAAAATACATGTTGAGATTTCAGGAGGCTGTAGTTTTGAGGAAGCTTGGCAACCCATTTCAATGAAAGTGTTTTTCGTCATTCCCTGTTTTGGTCTACATCAAGAGGAAGGAAAGCTTAGAGACAGAACATAGAAATTCTTTTTTGTGTCAAGTTTCAAGAAGCTAGCCCAATCTGTATTTGATTTAGAGTTCCAACTACATCAATCTATGTTGGAGAAAATGGAGTGAAACCTAAAAATTCAAAGTGTTACTGCAAACGAATGCTTCAACATAGAAGAACGAAATTTGCGCATCCAAGTGGAATTGGTGTTCTGATTATTACCTGAAAGTATCATGAAGAAGGATGAAAAAATATGTCTTGAGATTTCAGGAGACTGTAGTTTTATGGAAACTTGGCAACCCATTTCAATGAAAGTGTTATTGGCCAGTCTATACTTAGGTCTACATCAAGAAGAAAATAAACATAAAGATAGAACGTAGTACTAGTTTTTTGTGTCAAGTTTGAAGAAGTTAGCAAAAACCGTGTTTGATTTAGAGTTCCAACTACATCAATCAATATAAGAGAAAATGGAGTGAAACCTAAAAATTCAAACTGTTACCGCAAACGAATGCTTCAACTACGAAGAACGAATTTGGGGCATCCAATTGGGATTGGTATACTGATCATTACCTGAAAGTTTCATGAAGATTGGAGGAAAAAATACATGTTCAGATTTCAGGAGACTGTAGTTTTTTGGAAACTTGGCAACCCATTTTAATGAAAGTGTTTTTCATCATTCTCTGCTTAGGTCTACATCAAGAGGAAACAAACCTTAGAGATAGAACGTAGAAATACTTTATTGTGTCAAGTTCAAGAAGCTAGCGCAAACTCTGTTTGATTTAGAGTTCCTACTATATCTATCGATATGGAGAAAACAGAGTGAAACTTGAAAATTCAACCTGTTAATGCAAATGAATTCTTCAACCTAGAATAACGAAATTTGGGCATCCAAGTGGGATTGGTGTACTTATCACTACCTGAAAGTATCATGAATTTTGAAGGAAGAAATATATGTTGAAATTTCAGGAGACTGCAGTTTTATGGAAGCTTGGCAAACCCTTTCAATGAAAGTGTTATTCACCAGTCTCTGCTTAAGGCTACATCAAGAGGAAACAAACCATAGTGATAGAATGTAGAACTACATTCTTGTTTCAAGTTTCAAGAAGCTAGCAAAAACCGTGTTTGATTTAGTGTTCCAACTACATCTATCAATATGGAGAAAACAGAGTGAAATATAAATTTCAAACTGTTACTGCAAACGAATGCTTCAACTTAGCAGAACAAAATTTGGGCGTCCAAGTGGGATTGGAGTACTGATTTTTACCTGAAAGTATCATGAAGAGTGGATGAAAAAATAGATGTTTAGATTTCAGGAGACTGTAGTTTTTTTGGAAGCTTGGCAACCCATTTCAATGAAAGTACTATTTGTCATTCTCTGCTTAGGTCTACAACAAGAGGAAAAAACACCTAAAGATAGAACGTAGAACTACTTTATTGTGTCAAGTTTCAAGAAGCTAGCACAAACCGTGTTTGATTTAAAGTTCCAACTACATCAATCAATATAGGAGAAAATGGAATGAAACCTAAAAATTCAAACTGTTACCGCAAATGAATGCTTCAACTAAGATGAACGAAATTTGGGAATCCATGTTGGATTGGTGTACTGATCATTACCTGAAAGTTTCTTGAAGATTGGAGGAAAAATACATTTTGAGATTTCAGGATACTGTAGTGTTTTGGAAGCTTGGCAACAAATTTCAATGAAAGTGTTTTTCGTCATTCTCTGCTTTGGTCTACATCAAGAGGAAAAAAACCTAAGACATAGAACGTAGAACTCCTTTATTGTGTCACGTCAAGATGCTAGCAACAACCGTGTTTGATTTTAATTTCCAACAACATCTATCAATATAGGAGAAAACAGAGTGAAACCTCAAAATTCAAACTGTTACTACAAACTAATGCCTCAACCTAGAAGAACGAAATTTGGGCATGCAAAATAGACTGGTGTACTGATCATTACCTGAAAGTATCATGAAGTTTGGGTGAAAAAAAAATGTTGAGATTTCAGGAAACTGTAGTTTTTTGGATGTTTGGCAACCCATTTCAATGAAAGTGTTTTTCCTCATTCTCTGCTTACGTCTACATCAAGAGAAAACAAACCTTAGAGATCGAACGTAGAACTACTTTTTTGTGTCAAGTTTCAAGAAGTTAGCACAAACCGTGTTTGATTTAGGGTTCCAAATACATGTATCAATATGGAGAGAACAGAGTGAAACCTCAAAATTCAAACTGTTACTGCAAACGAATGCTTCAACATAGAAGAACGAAATTTGCGCATCCAAGTGGAATTGGTGTTCTGATTATTACCTGAAAGTATCATGAAGAAGGATGAAAAAATATGTCTTGAGATTTCAGGAGACTGTAGTTTTATGGAAACTTGGCAACCCATTTCAATGAAAGTGTTATTGGCCAGTCTATACTTAGGTCTACATCAAGAAGAAAATAAACATAAAGATAGAACGTAGTACTAGTTTTTTGTGTCAAGTTTGAAGAAGTTAGCAAAAACCGTGTTTGATTTAGAGTTCCAACTACATCAATCAATATAAGAGAAAATGGAGTGAAACCTAAAAATTCAAACTGTTACCGCAAACGAATGCTTCAACTACGAAGAACGAATTTGGGGCATCCAATTGGGATTGGTATACTGATCATTACCTGAAAGTTTCATGAAGATTGGAGGAAAAAATACATGTTCAGATTTCAGGAGACTGTAGTTTTTTGGAAACTTGGCAACCCATTTTAATGAAAGTGTTTTTCATCATTCTCTGCTTAGGTCTACATCAAGAGGAAACAAACCTTAGAGATAGAACGTAGAAATACTTTATTGTGTCAAGTTCAAGAAGCTAGCGCAAACTCTGTTTGATTTAGAGTTCCTACTATATCTATCGATATGGAGAAAACAGAGTGAAACTTGAAAATTCAACCTGTTAATGCAAATGAATTCTTCAACCTAGAATAACGAAATTTGGGCATCCAAGTGGGATTGGTGTACTTATCACTACCTGAAAGTATCATGAATTTTGAAGGAAGAAATATATGTTGAAATTTCAGGAGACTGCAGTTTTATGGAAGCTTGGCAAACCCTTTCAATGAAAGTGTTATTCACCAGTCTCTGCTTAAGGCTACATCAAGAGGAAACAAACCATAGTGATAGAATGTAGAACTACATTCTTGTTTCAAGTTTCAAGAAGCTAGCAAAAACCGTGTTTGATTTAGTGTTCCAACTACATCTATCAATATGGAGAAAACAGAGTGAAATATAAATTTCAAACTGTTACTGCAAACGAATGCTTCAACTTAGCAGAACAAAATTTGGGCGTCCAAGTGGGATTGGAGTACTGATTTTTACCTGAAAGTATCATGAAGAGTGGATGAAAAAATAGATGTTTAGATTTCAGGAGACTGTAGTTTTTTTGGAAGCTTGGCAACCCATTTCAATGAAAGTACTATTTGTCATTCTCTGCTTAGGTCTACAACAAGAGGAAAAAACACCTAAAGATAGAACGTAGAACTACTTTATTGTGTCAAGTTTCAAGAAGCTAGCACAAACCGTGTTTGATTTAAAGTTCCAACTACATCAATCAATATAGGAGAAAATGGAATGAAACCTAAAAATTCAAACTGTTACCGCAAATGAATGCTTCAACTAAGATGAACGAAATTTGGGAATCCATGTTGGATTGGTGTACTGATCATTACCTGAAAGTTTCTTGAAGATTGGAGGAAAAATACATTTTGAGATTTCAGGATACTGTAGTGTTTTGGAAGCTTGGCAACAAATTTCAATGAAAGTGTTTTTCGTCATTCTCTGCTTTGGTCTACATCAAGAGGAAAAAAACCTAAGACATAGAACGTAGAACTCCTTTATTGTGTCACGTCAAGATGCTAGCAACAACCGTGTTTGATTTTAATTTCCAACAACATCTATCAATATAGGAGAAAACAGAGTGAAACCTCAAAATTCAAACTGTTACTACAAACTAATGCCTCAACCTAGAAGAACGAAATTTGGGCATGCAAAATAGACTGGTGTACTGATCATTACCTGAAAGTATCATGAAGTTTGGGTGAAAAAAAAATGTTGAGATTTCAGGAAACTGTAGTTTTTTGGATGTTTGGCAACCCATTTCAATGAAAGTGTTTTTCCTCATTCTCTGCTTACGTCTACATCAAGAGAAAACAAACCTTAGAGATCGAACGTAGAACTACTTTTTTGTGTCAAGTTTCAAGAAGTTAGCACAAACCGTGTTTGATTTAGGGTTCCAAATACATGTATCAATATGGAGAGAACAGAGTGAAACCTCAAAATTCAAACTGTTACTGCAAACGAATGCTTCAACCTAGAAGAACGAAATTTGGGCATCCACGTTGGATTGGTGTACTGATCATTCCCTGAAAGTATCATGAAGATTGGATGAAAAAATAGATGATTAGATTTCAGGAGACGGTAGTTTTTTGGAAGCTTGGCAACCCATTTCAATGAAAGTGTTTTTCGTCATTCTCTTCTTAGGTCTACATCAAGAGGAAACAAACATTAGAAAGAGATCGTAGAACTACTTTATTGTGTCAAGTTTCAAGAAGCTAGCCCAAACCATGTTTGAGTTAGATTTCCAACTACATCTATCAATATGGGGAAAACAGAGTGAAACCTGAAAATTCAATGTTACTGTAAACGAATGCTTCAACCTAGAAGAATGAACTTAGGGCATACTAGTGGGATTGGTGTACTGATCATTACCTGAAAGTAAAATGAAGATTGGATGAAAAAATATATGTTGAGATTTCAGGAGACACTAGTTTTGTGGAAGCTTGGCAACCACTTTCAATGAAAGTGTTATTCACCAGTCTCTGCTTAAGGCTATATCAAGAGGAATCAAAGCTTAGAGATACCACGTAGAACTACTTTATTGTGTCAAGTCTCAAGAAGCTAGCAAAAACCATGTTCGATTTAGAGTTCCAACTACATCAATCAATATAGGAGAAAGCAGAGTGAAACCTCAAAATTAAAACTGTTACTGCAAATGAATGCTTCAACCTAGAAATACGAAATTTGGGCATCCAAGTGCGATTGGTGTACTGATCATTACCTGAAAGTATCATGAAGAGAGGATGAAGAAATACATGTTTAGATTTCAGGAGACCGAAGCTTGGCAACCCATATCAATGAAAGTGTTTTTCGTCATTCTCTCCTTAGGTCTAATCAAGAGAAAAAAAAAAACATAAAGGGAAAACGTAGAAATACATTCTTGTGTCAAGTTTCTAGAATTTAGCACAAACAGTGTTTGGATTAGAGTTCCAACTACATCAATCAATATAGAAGAAAATGAAGTGAAACCTAAAAATTCAAACTGTTACCGCAAACGAATGCTTCAAACTTGAAGAACGAAATTTGGCCATCCAAGTGTTATTGGTTTACTGATAATTACCTGAAAGTATCATGAGTATTGGAGGAAAAAAAACATGTTGAGATTTCAGGAGACAGTAGTTTTTGAAAGCTTGTCAACCAGTTTCAATGACAGTGTTATTCACCAGTCTCTGCTTAAGGCTACATCAAGAGGAAACAAACCTTAGTGAGAGAACCTAGAACTACTCTATTGTATCAAGTTTCAAGAAGCTAGCCCAAACCGTGTTTGATTTAGAGTTCCAAATACACCTATCAATATGGAGAAAACTGAGTGAAACCTGAAAATTCACACTGTTACTGCAAACGAATGCTTCAACCTAGAAGAACGAAATTTGGGCATACAAGTGGAAATGGTGTACTGATCATTACCTGAAAATATCATGAAGATATGATGGAAAAATATATGTTGAGATTTCAGGAGACTGTAGTTTTATGCAAGCTTGGCAACTCCTTTCAATGAAAATGTTTTTCGTCATTCTGTGTTTAGTTCTACATCAGGAGGATACAAAGTTAGAGATAGAACGTAGAAATACTTTATTGTGTAAATTTTCTAGAAGCTAGCATAAACCGTGCTTGATTTAGAGTTCCAACTACATCTATCAATATGGAGAGAACAGAGTGAAACCAAAAATTAAAACTGTTACTGCAAACGAATGCTTCAACCTAGAAATACGAAATTTGGGCATCCAAGTGCGATTGGTGTACTGATCATTACCTGAAAGTATCATGAAGAGAGGATGAAGAAATAGATGTTTAGATTTCAGGAGACTGTAGTTTTGGGGAAGCTTGGCAACCCATATCAATGAAAGTGTTTTTCGTCATTCTCTGCTTATGTCTACATCAAGAGGAAAAAAAATCGTAAAGAGAAAACGTAGAAATACATGTTTGTGTCAAGTTTCTAGAATTTAGCACAAACAGTGTTTGGTTTAGAGTTCCAATTACATCAATCAATATAGAAGACAATGAAGTGAAACCTAAAAATCAAACTGTTACCGCAAACGAATGCTTCAAACTTGAAGAACAAAATTTGGCAATCCAAGTGTTATTGCTTTACTGATAATTACCTGAAAGTATCATGAGTATTGGAGGAAAAATTACATGTTGAGATTTCAGGAGACAGTAGTTATTGAAAGCTTGTCAACCAGTTTCAATGAAAGTGTTATTCACCAGTCTCTGCTTAAGGCTACATCAAGAGGAAACAAACCTTAGTGATAGAACCTGGAACTACTTTACTGTATCAAGTTTCAAGAAGCTAGCCCAAACCGCATTTGATTTAGAATTCCAAATACATCTATCAATATGGAGAAAACTGAGTGAAACCTGAAAATTCACACTGTTACTGCAAACGAATGCTTCAACCTAGTAGAACGAAATTTGGGCATCCAAGTGGGAATGGTGTACTGATCATTACCTGAAAATATCATGAAGATATGATGAAAAAATATATGTTGAGATTTCAGGAGACTGTAGTTTTATGGAAGCTTGGCAACCCCTTTCAATGAAAGTGTTTTTCTTCCTTCCCTGTTTAGTTCTATATCAGGAGGATACAAAACCTAGAGATAGAACGTAGAAATACTTTATTGTGTCAAGTTTCAAGAAGCTAGCAAAAATCGTGTTCGATTTAGAGTTCCAACTACATCAATCAAAATAGGAGAAAGCAGAGTGAAACCTCAAAATTAAAACTGTTACTGCAAACGAATGCTTCAACCTAGAAAAACGAAATTTGGGCGTCCAAGGGCGATTGGTGTAGTGACCATTACCTGAAAGAATTATGAAGAGAGGATGAAAAAATAGATGTTTAGATTTCAGGAGACTGTACTTATTGGGAAGCTTGGCAACCCATTTCAATGAAAGTGTTTTTTTTTTTTTTTTTATTCTCTGCTTAGGTTTACATCAAGAGGAAAAAAAAACATAAAGAGAGAACGTAGAACTACATTTTTGTGTCAAGTTTCAAAAAGTTAGCACAAACCCTGTTTGATTTACAGTTCTAACTACATCAATCAATATAGAAGAAAATGGAGTGAAACCTAAAAATTCAAACTGTTACCGCAAATGAATGCTTCAAATAAGAGGAACGATTTTGGGGCATCCAAGTGGGAATGGTGTACTGATCATTACCTGAAAATTTCATGAAGATTGGAGGAAAAAATACATGTTGAGATTTCAGGAGACTGTAGTTTTTGGGAAGCTTGGCAACTGATTTCAATGAAAGTGTATTTCTTCATTCTCAGATTAGGTCTACATCAAGAGGAAACAAACCTTAGAGACAGAATGTAAAACTACTTTATTGTGTCAAGTTTCAAGATGCTACCAAAAACCGTGTTTGATTTGGAGTTCCAACTACATCTATCAATATAGGAGAAAACAGAGGGTAACCTCAAAATTCAAACAGTTACTGCAAACGAATGCCTCAAACTAGAAGAAGGAAATTTGGCATCCAAGACAGACTGGTGTACTGATCATTACCTGAAAGTATCATGAAGATTGGGTGAAAAAATATATGTTGAGATTTCAGGAAACTGTAGTTTTTGGGATGCTTGGCAACCCATTTCAATGAAAGTGTTTTTCGTCATTCTCTGTTTAGGTCTACATCAAGAGGAAATAAAACATAGAGAGGGAAAGTAGAACTTACTTTATTGTGTCATGTTTCAAGAAGTTAGCACAAACTGTGTTTGATTTGGTGTTCCAACTACATCTATCTATATAGGAGAAATCAGAGTGAAACTTAAAAATTCAAACTGTTACTGCAAACGAATGCTTCAAACTAGAAGAAAAAAATTTGGCCATCCACGTTGGATTGGTGTACTGATCATTCACTGAAAGTATCATGAAGATTGGATGAAAAAATATATGTTGAGATGTTAGGAGACTGTAGTTTATTGGAAGCTTGGCAACCCATTTCAATGAACGTGTTTTTCGTCATTCTCTGCTTAGGTCTACATCAAGAGAAAACAAACCTTAGAGATCGAACGTAGAACTACTTTTTTGTGTCAAGTTTCAAGAATTTAGCACAAACCGTGTTTGATTTAGGGTTCCAACTACATGTATCAATATGGAGAA
Organism: Callospermophilus lateralis; assembly: GCF_048772815.1. Taxonomy (NCBI): domain Eukaryota; kingdom Metazoa; phylum Chordata; class Mammalia; order Rodentia; family Sciuridae; genus Callospermophilus; species Callospermophilus lateralis. The sequence goes on along the minus strand of NC_135311.1, from coordinate 30,431,892 downwards.
AACGGAGTGAAACCTGAAAATTCAAACTGTTACTGCAAACGAATGCTTCAACCTAGAAGAACGAAATTTGGGCATCCACGTTGGATTGGTGTACTGATCATTCCCTGAAAGTATCATGAAGATTGGATGAAAAAATAGATGTTTAGATTTCAGGAGACGGTAGTTTTTTGGAAGCTTGGCAACCCATTTCAATGAAAGTGTTTTTCGTCATTCTCTTCTTAGGTCTACATCAAGAGAAAACAAACCTTAGAGATCGAACGTAGAACTACTTTATTGTGTCAAGTTTCAAGAAGCTAGCAAAAACCGTGTTCGATTTAGAGTTCCAACTACATCAATCAATATAGGAGAAAGCAGAGTGAAACCTCAAAATTAAAACTGTTACTGCAAATGAATGCTTCAACCTAGAAATACGAAATTTGGGCATCCAAGTGCAATTGGTGTACTGATCATTACCTGAAAGTATCATGAAGAGAGGATGAAGAAATAGATGTTTAGATTTCAGGAGACTGTAGTTTTGGGGAAGCTTGGCAACCCATATCAATGAAAGTGTTTTTCGTCATTCTCTGCTTATGTCTACATCAAGTGGAAAAAAATACGTAAAGAGAAAATGTAGAAATACATGTTTGTGTCAAGTTTCTAGAATTTAGCACAAACAGTGTTTGGTTTAGTGTTCCAACTACATCAATCAATATAGAAGACAATGAAGTGAAACCTAAAAATTCAAACTGTTACGGCAAACGAATGCTTCAAACTTGAAGAACGAAATTTGGCCATCCAAGTGTTATTGGTTTACTGATTATTACCTGAAAGTATCATGAGTATTGGAGGAAAAAATACATGTTGAGATTTCAGGAGACCGTAGTTTTTGAAAGCTTGTCAACCAGTTTCAATGAAAGTGTTATTCACCAGTCTCTGCTTAAGGCTACATCAAGAGGAAACAAACCTTAGTGATAGAACCTAGAACTACTCTATTGTATCAAGTTTCAAGAAGCTAGCCCAAACCGTGTTTGATTTAGAGTTCCAAATACATCTATCAATATGGAGAAAACTGAGTGAAACCTGAAAATTCACACTGTTACTGCAAACGAATGCTTCAACCTAGAATAACGATATTTGGGCATACAAGTGGGAATGGTGTACTGATCATTACCTGAAAATATCATGAAGATATGATGAAAAAATATACGTTGAGATTTTAGGAGACTGTAGTTTTATGGAAGCTTGGCAACCCCTTCAAATGAAAGTGTTTTTCGTCAATCTCTCTTTAATTCTACATCAGGAGGATACAAACCTTAGAGATAGAATGTAGAAATACTTTATTGTGTAAAGTTTCAAGAAGCTAGCATAAACCGTGTTTGATTTAGAGTTCCAACTACATCTATCAATATGGAGAGAACAGAGTGAAACCTCAAAATTAAAACTGTTACTGCAAACGAATGCTTCAACCTAGAAATACGAAATTTGGGCATCCAAGTGCGATTGGTGTACTGATCATTACCTGAAAGTATCATGAAGAGAGGATGAAGAAATAGATGTTTAGATTTCAGGAGACTGTAGTTTTTGGGAAGCTTGGCAACCCATATCAATGAAAGTGTTTTTCGTCATTCTCTGCTTAGGTCTACATCAAGAGAAAAAAAAACGTAAAGAGAAAACATAGAAATACATGTTTGTGTCAAGTTTCTAGAATTTAGCACAAACAGTGTTTGGTTTAGAGTTCCAACTACATCAATCAATATAGAAGACAATGAAGTGAAACCTAAAAATTCAAACTGTTACCGCAAACGAATGCTTCAAACTTGAAGAACGAAATTTGGCAATCCAAGTGTTATTGGTTTACTGATAATTACCTGAAAGTATCATGAGTATTGGAGGAAAAAATACATGTTGAGATTTCAGGCGACAGTAGTTATTGAAAGCTTGTCAACCAGTTTCAATGAAAGTGTTATTCACCAGTCTCTGCTTAAGGCTACATCAAGAGGAAACAAACATTAGTGATAGAACCTAGAACTACTTTATTGTATCAAGTTTCAAGAAGCTAGCCCAAACCGTGTTTGATTTAGAGTTCCAAATACATCTATCAATATGGAGAAAACTGAGTGAAACCTGAAAATTCACACTGTTACTGCAAACGAATGCTTCAACCTAGAAGAATAAAATTTGGGCATACAAGTGGAAATGGTGTACTGATCATTACCTGAAAATATCATGAAGATATGATGAAAAAATATGTGTTGAGATTTCAGGAGACTGTAGTTTTATGGAAGCTTGGCAACCCCTTTCAATGAAAGTGTTTTTCGTCATTCTGTGTTTAGTTCTACATCAGGAGGATACAAACCTTAGAGATAGAACGTAGAAATACTTTAATGTGTAAAGTTTCAAGAAGTTAGCATAAACCGTGTTTGATTTAGAGTTCCAACTACATCTATCAATATGGAGAGAACAGAGTGAAACCTCAAAATTAAAACTGTTACTGCAAACGAATGCTTCAACCTAGAAAAACGAAATTTGGGCGTCCAAGGGCGAATGCTGTAGTGATCATTACCTGAAAGAATTATGAAGAGAGGATGAAAAAATAGATGTTTAGATTTCAGGAGACTGTACTTTTTGGGAAGCTTGGCAACCCATTTCAATGAAAGTGTTTTGTTTTTTTTTAATTCTCTGCTTAGGTTTACATCAAGAGGAAAAAAAAAACATAAAGAGAGAACGTAGAACTACTTTTTTGTGTCAAGTTTCAAAAAGTTACTACAAACCCTGTTTGATTTAGAGTTCTAACTACATCAATCAATATAGAAGAAAATGGAGTGAAACCTAAAAATTCAAACTGTTACCGCAAATGAATGCTTCAAATAAGAGGAACGATTTTGGGGCATCCAAGTGGGATTGGTGTACTGATCATTACCTGAAAATTTCATGAAGATTGGAGGAAAAAATACATGTTGAGATTTCAGGAGACTGTAGTTTTTGGGAAGCTTGGCAACCGATTTCAATGAAAGTGTATTTCTTCATTCTCAGATTAGGTATACATCAAGAGGATACAAACCTTAGAGACAGAATGTAAAACTACTTTATTGTGTCAAGTTTCAAGATGCTACCAAAAACCGTGTTTGATATGGAGTTCCAACTACATCTATCAATATAGGAGAAAACAGAGGGTAACCTCAAAATTCAAACAGTGACTGCAAACGAATGCCTCAAACTAGAAGAAGGAAATTTGGCATCCAAGATAGACTGGTGTACTGATCATTACCTGAAAGTATCATGAAGATTCGGTGAAAAAAATATATGTTGAGATTTCAGGAAACTGTAGTTTTTTGGATGCTTGGCAACCCATTTCAATGAAAGTGTTTTTCATCATTCTCTGTTTAGTTCTACATCAAGAGGAAATAAAACATAGAGAGGGAAAGTAGAACTTACTTTATTGTGTCATGTTTCAAGAAGTTAGCACAAACTGTGTTTGATTTGGTGTTCCAACTACATCTATCTATATAGGAGAAATCAGAGTGAAACTTAAAAATTCAAACTGTTACTGCAAATGAATGCTTCAAACTAGAAGAAAAAAATTTGGCCATCCACGTTGGATTGGTGTACTGATCATTCACTGAAAGTATCATGAAGATTGGATAAAAAAATATATGTTGAGATTTTAGGAGACTGTAGTTTATTGGAAGCTTGGCAACCCATTTCAATGAAAGTGTTTTTCGTCATTCTCTGCTTAGGTCTACATCAAGAGAAAACAAACCTTAGAGATCGAACGTAGAACTACTTTTTTGTGTCAAGTTTCAAGAAGTTAGCACAAACCGTGTTTGATTTAGGGTTCCAACTACATGTATCAATATGGAGAGAACAGAGTGAAACCTCAAAATTCAAACTGTTACTGCAAACGAATGCGTCAACCTAGAAGAACGAAATTTGGGCATCCACGTTGGATTGGTGTACTGATCATTCCCTGAAAGTATCATGAAGATTGGATGAAAAAATAGATGATTAGATTTCAGGAGACGGTAGTTTTTTGGAAGCTTGGCAACCCATTTCAATGAAAGTGTTTTTCGTCATTCTCTTCTTAGGTCTACATGAAGAGGAAACAAACATTAGAAAGAGATCGTAGAACTACTTTATTGTGTCAAGTTTCAAGAAGCTAGCCCAAACCATGTTTGAGTTAGATTTCCAACTACATCTATCAATACGGGGAAAACAGAGTGAAACCTGAAAATTCAATGTTACTGTAAACGAATGCTTCAACCTAGAAGAATGAACTTAGGGCATACTAGTGGGATTGGTGTACTGATCATTACCTGAAAGTAAAATGAAGATTGGATGAAAAAATATATGTTGAGATTTCAGGAGACACTAGTTTTGTGGAAGCTTGGCAACCACTTTCAATGAAAGTGTTATTCACCAGTCTCTGCTTAAGGCTATATCAAGAGGAATCAAAGCTTAGAGATACCACGTAGAACTACTTTATTGTGTCAAGTTTCAAGAAGCTAGCAAAAACCGTGTTCGATTTAGAGTTCCAACTACATCAATCAATATAGGAGAAAGCAGAGTGAAACCTCAAAATTAAAACTGTTACTGCAAACGAATGCTTAAACCTAGAAATACAAAATTTGGGCATCCAAGTGCGATTGGTGTACTGATCATTACCTGACAGTATCATGAAGAGAGGATGAAGAAATAGATGTTTAGATTTCAGGAGACTGTACTTTTTGGGAAGCGTGGCAACCCATTTCAATGAAAGTGTTTTTTTTTTTAATTCTCTGCTTAGGTTTACATCAAGAGGAAAAAAAAACATAAAGATAGAACGTAGAACTACTTTTTTGTGTCAAGTTTCAAAAAAGTTAGTACAAACCCTTTTTGATTTAGAGTTCTAACTACATCAATCAATATAGAAGAAAATGGAGTGAAACCTAAAAATTCAAACTATTACCGCAAACGAATCCTTCAAATAAGAGGAACGATTTTTGGGCATCCAAGTGGGATTGGTGTACTGATCATTACCTGAAAATTTCATGAAGATTGGAGGAAAAAATACATGTTGAGATTTCAGTAGATTGTAGTTTTTGGGAAGCTTGGCAACCGATTTCAATGAAAGTGTATTTCTTCATTCTCAGATTAGGTCTACATCAAGAGGAAACAAACCTTAGAGACAGAATGTAAAACTACTTTATTGTGTCAAGTTTCAAGATGCTACCAAAAACCGTGTTTGATTTGGAGTTCCAACTACATCTATCAATATAGGAGAAAACAGAGTGTAACCTCAAAATTCAAACAGTTACTGCAAACGAATGCCTCAACCTAGAAGATGGAAATTTGGCATCCAAGATAGACTGGTGTACTGATCATTACCTGAAAGTATCATGAAGATTGGGTGAAAAAATACATGTTGAGATTTCAGGAAACTGTAGTTTTTTGGATGCTTGGCAACCCTTTTCAATGAAAGTGTTTTTCGTCATTCTCTGTTTAGGTCTACATCAAGAGGAAATAAAACATAGAGAGAGAAAGTAGAACTTACTTTATTGTGTCACGTTTCAAGAAGTTAGCACAAACTGTGTTTGATTTGGTGTTCCAACTACATCTATCTATATAGGAGAAATCAGAGTGAAACTTAAAAATTCAAACTGTTACTGCAAATGAATGCTTCAAACTAGAAGAAAAAAATTTGGCCATCCACGTTGGATTGGTGTACTGATCATTCCCTGAAAGTATCATGAAGATTGGATAAAAAAATATATGTTGAGATTTTAGGAGACTGTAGTTTATTGGAAGCTTGGCAACCCATTTCAATGAAAGTGTTTTTCGTCATTCTCTGCTTAGGTCTACATCAAGAGAAAACAAACCTTAGAGATCGAACGTAGAACTACTTTTTTGTGTCAAGTTTCAAGAAGTTAGCACAAACCGTGTTTGATTTAGGGTTCCAACTACATGTATCAATATGGAGAGAACAGAGTGAAACCTCAAAATTCAAACTGTTACTGCAAACGAATGCTTCAAACTAGAAGAAAAAAATTTGGCCATCCACGTTGGATTGGTGTACTGATCATTCACTGAAAGTATCATGAAGATTGGATGAAAAAAATATATGTTGAGATTTTAGGAGACTGTAGTTTATTGGAAGCTTGGCAACCCATTTCAATGAACGTGTTTTTCGTCATTCTCTGCTTAGGTCTACATCAAGAGAAAACAAACCTTAGAGATCGAATGTAGAACTACTTTATTGTGTCAAGTTTCAAGAATTTAGCACAAACCGTGTTTGATTTAGGGTTCCAACTACATCTATCAATATGGAGAAAACAGAGTGAAACCTGAAAATTCAAACTGTTACTGCAAACGAATGCTTCATCCTAGAAGAACGAAATTTGGGCATCCAATTGGATTGGTGTACTGATCATTACCTGAAAGTATCATGATGATTGGATGAAAAAAAAATGTTGAGATTTTAGGAGACAGAAGTTTTGTGGAAGCTTTGCTACCACTTTCAATGAAATTGTTATTCACCAGTCTCTGCTTAAGGCTATATCAAGAAGAATCAAACCTTAGAGATAGCACGTAGAACTTCTTTATTGTGTCAAGTTTCAAGAAGCTAGCACAAACCGAGTTCGATTTAGAGTTGCAACTACATCAATCTATATAGGAGAAACAGAGTGAAACCTCAAAATTCAAACTCTTACTTCAAACGAATGCTTCAACCAAGAAGAACGAAATTTGAAAGTCCTAGTGGGATTGGTGCACTAATCATGACCTGAATGTATCATGAAGTTTGTATGAAAAAATATATGTTGAGATTTCAGGAGACTGTTGTTTTTTGGAAGATTGGAAACCCATTTCAATGAAAGTGTTTTTCGTCATTTTCTGCTTAGTTCTACATTAAGAGGAAAAACAAACATAAAGAGAGAACATAGAAGTAATTTTTTGTGTCAAGTTTCAAGAAGTTAGCACAAACCGTGTATGATTTAGAGTTTCAACTACATCTATCAATATGGAGAAAAGAGAGTGAAACCTGAAAATTCAAACTGTTACTGCCAACGAATGCTTCAAACTAGAAAAACAAAATTTGGGCGTCCAAGTGCGATTGGTGTACTGATCATTACCTGAAAGTATCATGACGAGAGGATGAAAAAATAGATGTTTAGAATACAGGAGACTATAGATTATTTGAAGCTTGGCAACCCATTTCAATGAAAGTGTTTTTCGTCATTCTCTGCTTAGTTCTACATCAAGAGGAAAAAAAAACATAAGGAGAGCACATAGAACTAATTTTTTGTGTCAAGTTTCAAGAAGTTAGCACAAACCGTGTTTCATTTAGAGTTCCAACTACATCAATCATAGGAGAAGATGGAGGGAAACCTCAAAATTCAAACTGTTATCACAAACAAATGCTTCAACTAAGAGAACGAAATTTGGCCACCTAAGTAAGATTGGTGTACTGATAATTACGTAAAAGTTTCATGAATATTGGAGGATAAAATAGATGTTGAGATTTCAGGAGACTGTATTTTTTTGGATGCTTGGCATCGCATTTCAATGAAACTGTTTTTCTTTATTCTCTGCATAGGTCTACATCAAGAGGAAACAAACCTTAGAGACAGAACGTAGAACTACATTATAGTGTCAAGTTTCACTATGCTAACAACAACCATGTTTGATTTGGAATTCCAACTACATCTATCAATATGGAGAAAACAGAGTGAAACCTAAAAATTCAAACTGTTACTGCAAACAAATTTTTTAACCACGAAGAACGAAATTTGGGCATCCAAGTGGGATTGGTGTAATGATCAATACCTGAAAGTATCATGAACATTGGATGAAAAAGCATATTTTGGCATTTCAGGAGACTGTAAATTTTTGGAAGATTGGCAACCCCTTTCAATGAAAGTGTTATTCACCAGTCTCAGCAAAAGGCTACATCAAGAGGAATCAAAACGTAGAGATAGAACGTATAACTACTTTATTGTATCAAGTTTCAAGAAGCTAGCAAAAACCGTGTTTGATTTAGAGTTCCAACTACATCAATCTATATTGGAGAAAATGGAGTGAAACCTATAAATTCAAACTGTTACCAAAAACGAATGCTTCAAACTAGAAGAACGAAATTTGGGCATCCAAGTGGGATTGGTGTACTGATCATTACCAGAAAGTTTCATGAAAATTGGAGGAAAAAATACATGTTGAGATTTCAGGAGACTGCAGTTTTGTGGAAGCTTGGCAACCCATTTCATTGAAAGTGTTTTTCGTCATTCTCTGCTTAGGTCTACATCAAGAGGAAATTAACCTTAGAGATAGAATGTAGAACTACTTTTTGTGTCACGTTTCAAGATGCTAGCAACAACCGTGTTTGATTTGAAGTTCCAACTACATCAATCAATATAGGAGAAAACAGAGTGAAACCTAAACATTCAAACTGTAACTGTAGACGAATGCTTCAACCTAGAGGAACAAAATTTGGGCATCCAAATTAGATTAGTGTACTGATCATTACGTGAAAGTACCATGAAGATTGGATGAAAAAATATATGTTGAGATTTCAGGAGACTGCAGTTTTGTGGAAGCTTGGCAACCCATTTCATTGAAAGTGTTTTTCGTCATTCTCTGTTTTGGTCTACATCAAGAGGAAACAAGCTTAGAGATAGAACGTAGAAATTCTTTATTGTGTCAAGTTTCAGGAAGCTAGCCCAAACCGTGTTTGATTTAGAGTTCCAACTACATATACAAAATGGAGAAAACAGAGTGAAACCTGAAAATTCAAACTGTTAATGCAAACGAATGCTTCAACCTAGAAGAACAAAATTAGGGCATACAAGTGGGATTGGTGTACTGATCATTACATGAAAGGATCATGAAGATTTGATGAAAAAATATATGTTGAGATTTCAGGAGACTGTAGTTTTATGGAAGCTTGGCAACCACTTTCCAAGAAAGTGTTATTCACCAGTCTCTGCTTAGGCTACATCAAGAGGAAACAAAGCTTAGAGGTAGAACTTAGAAATAATTTATTGTGTCAAGTTTCAAGAAGCTAGCCCAAACCGTGTTTGATTTAGAGTTCCAACTACATCTATCAATATGGAGAAAACAAAGTGAAACCTAAAAATTCAAACTGTTACTGCAAACGAATGCTTCACCAAGAAGACCGAAAGTTGGGTGTCCAAGTGGAATTTGTAGTACTGATAATCACCTGAAAGTATCATGATGTTTGGATGAAATATATATGTTGAGATTTCAGAACACTGTAGTTTTTTGGAAGCTTGGCAACACATTTCAATGAAAGTGTTTTTCGTGATTCTCTGTTTAGGTCTACAACAAGAGGAAATAAAACCTAAAGATAGAACGTGGAACTACTTTATTGTGTCAAGTTTCAAGAAGCTAGCACAAACCGTGTTTGATTTACAGTTCCAACTATGTCAATCTATATAGGAGAAAATGGAGTGAAACCTAAATATTCAAACCATTACTGCAAACGAATGCTTCAACGTAGAAAAACGAAATTTGGGGGTCCAAATGGGATTGGTGTACTGATCATTACATGACAGTTTCATGAAGATTGGATGAAAAAATATATGTTGAGATTTCAGGAGATGGTAGTTCTATGGAAACTTGGCAACCCATTTCAATGAAAGTGTTATTTACCAGTCTCTGCTTAGGTCTACATCAAGAGGAAAAAATACATAAAGATGGAACGTAGAACTACTTTTTTGTGTCAAGTTTCAAGAAGTTAGCACAAACCGTGTTTGATTTAGAGTTCAAACTACATCAATCAATATAGGAGAAAGTGGAGTGAAAACTAAAAATTCAAACTGTTACCGCAAACGAATGCTTCAACTATGAAGAACGAAATTTGGGCATCCAACTGGGATTGGTGTACTGATCATTACCTGACAGTTTCATGAAGATTGGAGGAAAAAATACATGTTGAGATTTCAGGAGACTGTAGTTTTTTGGAACCTTGGCAACCCATTTCAATGAACGTGCTTTTTGTCATTCTCTGCTTTGGTCTACATCAAGAGGAAACAAACCTTATAGATAGAACGTAGAAATACTTTATTGTGTCAAGTTCAAGAAGCTTGCCCAAACCGTGTTTGATTTAGAGTTCCAACTACATCTATCAATATGGAGAAAACAGAGTGAAACCTGAAAATTCAAACTGTTACTGCAAACGAATGCTTCAACTTAGAAGAACAAAATTAGGGCATCCAAGTGGGATTGATGTACTGATCATTACCTGAAAATATCATGAATTTTGGATGAAAAAATATATGTTGAAATTTTAGGAGACTGCATTTTTATGGAAGCTTGGTAACCCCTTCAATGAAAGTGTTATTCACCAGTCTCTGCTTAAAGCAACATCAAGAGGAAACAAACCTTAGAGATAGAATGTAGAACTACATAATTTTGTCAAGTTTCAAGAAGCTAGCACAAACTGTGTTTGATTTAGAGTTCCAACTACATCTATCAATATGGAGAAAACAGAGTGAAATATAAAATTCAAACTGTTACTGCAAATGAATGCTTCAACCTAAAAGAATGAAATTTGGGAGTCCAAGTGGGATTGGTGTACTGATCATTACGTGAAAGTATCATGAAGATTGGATGAAAAAATATATGTTGAGATTTGAGGAGACTGTAGTATTATGGAAACTTGGCAACTCCTTTCAATGAAAGTGTTATTCACCAGTCTATGCTTAAGGCTATATCAAGAGGAATCAAACCTTAGAGATAGCACGTAGAACTACTTTATTGTGTCAAGTTTCAAGAAGCTAGCACAAACCGTGTTCGATTTACAGTTCCAACGACATCTATCAATATAGGGGAAAACAGAGTGAAACCTCAAAATTAAAACTGTTACTGGAAACGAATGCTTCAACCTAGAAAAACAAAATTTGGGCGTCCAAGTGCGATTGGTGTACTGATCATTACCTGAAAGTATCATGAAGAGAGGATGAAGAAATAGATGTTTAGATTTCAGGAGACTGTAGTTTTTGGGTACTTGGCAACCCATATCAATGAAAGTGATTTTCGTAATTCTCTGCTTAGGTCTACATCAAGAGAAAAAAAAACGTAAAGAAAGAACGTAGAAATACTTGTTTTGTCAAGTTTCAAGAAGTTAGCGCAAACAGAGTTTGATTTATAGTTCCAACTACATGAATCAATATAGAAGAAAATGAAGTGAAACCTAAAAATGCAAACTGTTACCGCAAACCAATGCTTCAACCTTGAAGAATGTAATTTGGGCATCCAAGTGGGATTGGTATACTGATAGTTACCTGAAAGTATCATGAGTATTGGAGGAAAATATACATGTTGAGATTTCAGGAGATAGTAGTTTTTCAAAGCTTCTCAACCAGTTGAAATGAAAGTGTAATTCACCAGTATGTGATTAAGGCTACATCAAGAGAAAACAAATCTCAGTGATAGAACCTAGAACTATTTTTGTATCAAGTTTCAAGAAGCTAGCACTAACCGTGTTTGACTTAGAGTTTTAACTACATCTATCAATATAAGAGAAAACAGAGTGAAACCTAAAAATTCAAACTGTTACTGCAAAGGATGGTTCAACCTACAAGAACAAAATTTGGGCATCCAAGTGGGATTGGTGTGCTGAACATTACCTGAAAGTATCATGAAGATTGGATGAAAAAACATATGTTGAGATTTCAGGAGACTGTAGTTTTATGGAAGCTTGGCAACCCCTTTCAATAAAAGTGTTATTCACCAGTCTCTGCTTAAGGCTACATCAAGAGGAAACAAACCTAAGAGATAGAACGTAGGACTACTTTATTGTGTCAAGTTTCACGAAGGTAGCAAAAACCGTGTTTGATTTAGAGTTCCAAACATCTATCAATATGGAGAAAACAGAGTGAAACCTAAAAATTCAAACTGTTACTGCAAACGAATGCTTCAACGAAGAAGAACGAAATTTGGGCGTCGAAGTTGGATTGTTTTTCTGATCATAACCTGAAAGTATCACGAGGATGTTATGAAAAAATAGATGTGGAGATTTCAGGAGACTGTAGTTTTTTGGAAGCTTGGCGACCCATTTCAATGAAAGTGTATTTCGTCATTCTCTGCTTAGGTCTACACCAAGAGGAAACAAAACATAAAGATAGAACGTAGAACTAATTTTTGTGTATATTTTCAAGATTCTAGCAACAACCATGTTTGATTTATAGTTCCAAATACATTATCAATATAGAAGAAAACAGAGTGAAACCTAAAAATTCAAACTCTTACTGCAAACGAATGCTTCAACAAAGAAGAACGAAAATTGGTCATCCAAGTTGTATGGGTGTACTGATTCTTACCTGAAATTATCATGAAGATTGGATTTAAAAAAGTATGTTGAGATTTCAGGAGACTGTAGTTTTTGAAAGCTTGGAAACCCATTTCAATGAAAGTGTCTTTCTTCATTTTCTGCATAGTTCTACATCAAGACAAAACAAACCTTAGAGATAGAACGTAGAACTACTTTACTGTGTCAAGTTTCAAGAAGCAAGCACAAACCGTTTTTGATTTAGAGTTCCAACTCCATCTAACAATATGGAGAAAAAAGAGTAAAACCTACAAATTCAAACTGTTACTGCAAACGAATGCTTCAGCCTAGAAGAACGAAATTTGGGCATCCAAGTGGGATTGGTGTAGTGATGATCACCTGAAAGTATCATGAAGATTGGATGAAAAAATATATGTTGAGATTTCAGGAGACTGTAGTTCTATGAAAGCTTGGCAACCACTTTCAATGAAAGAGTTATTCACCAGTCTCTGCTTAAGGCAAATCAAGAGAAAAAAAGAAACCTTAGAGATAGAACGTAGAACTACTTTATTTTGTCAAGTTTCAAAATGCAGGCAACAACCGTGTTTGAATTAGAGTTCCAACTACATCTATCAATATAGGAGAAAACAGAGTGAAACCTGAAAATTCAAACTGTTACTGCAAACGAATGCTTCAACCTAGAAGAATGAAATTTGGATTCCAAGTGGGATTGATGTACTGATCATTACCTGAAAGTTTCATGAAGATTGGATAAAAAAATATATGTTGAGATTTCAGGAGACTGTAGTTTTTTGGAAGCTTGTCAAACCATTTCAATGAAAGTGTTTTTCGTCATTCTCTGCTTAGGTCTACATCCAGGTAGAACGTAGAACTCTTAGTTTCAAGAACTTAGCACAAACCCTGTGTGATTTAGAGTTCCAACTAAATCTATCAATATGGAGAAAACAGAGTGAAACCTGAAAATTCAAACTCTTCCGGCAAATGAAAGCTTCAACATAGAAGAACAAAATTTGGGCATCCAAGTGGGATTGGTGTACTGATCATTACCTGAAATTATCATGATGATTGGAGAAAAGAATATATGTTGAAATATCAGAAGACTGTAGTTTTAATGAAACTTTGCAACCCCTTTCAATGAAAGTGTTATTCACCAGTCGCTGCTTAATGCTACATCAAGAGAAAAGAAACCTTAGAGATAGAACGTAGAACTATTTTATTGTGTCAAGTTTCAAGAAGCTAGCACAAACCGTTTTTGATTTATAGTTCCAAATACATCTATCAATATGGAGAAAACAGAGTAAAATTAAAAACACAAACTGTTACTGTAAACGAAAGCTTCAACCAAGAAGAACAAAACTTGGGCTTCCAAGTGGGATTGGTGTACTGATCATTACCTGAAAGTTTCATGAAGATTGGATGAAAAAATATATGTTGAGATTTCAGGAGTTGGTAGTTTTCGGAAGCTTGGCCACCCATTTCAATGAAAGTGTTTTTCGTCATTTTCTGCTTAGGTCAAAATCAAGTGGAAACAAACCTTAGAGATAGACCATAGAACTATTTTACTGTGTCATGTTTCAATAAGCTAGCACAAACCGTGTTTGATTTAGAGTTCCAAATACATCTATCAATATGGAGAAAACAGAGTGAAACCTAAAAATTCAAACTGTTAGGGCAAACGAATGGTTCAACGTAGAAGAACGAAATTTGGGCATCCAAGTGGGATTGGTGTACTGATCATTCACTGAAAGCATCATGACGATTGGATGGAAAAATATATGTTGATTTCAGAAGACTGTAGTTTTATGGAAGCTTGGCAATCCCCTTCAATGTAAGTGTTATTCATGAGTCTCTGCTTAAGGCTACGTCAAGAGGAAAGAAACCTTAGTGATAGAACGTTGAACTACTTCATTGAGTCAAGTTTCAAGAAGGTAGCACAAACCGTGTTTGATTTAGAGTTCCAACTACATCTATCAATATGGAGAACACAGAGTGAATCCTAAAAATTCAACCTGTTACTGCAAACGAATGCTTCAACCTAGAAGAATAAAATTTAAGCGTCCAAGTGGGATTGGTGTACAGATCATTACCTGAAAGTATCATGAAGATTGGATGAAAAAATATATGTTGAGATTTTAGGAGAATGTAGTTTTTTGGTAGCTTGGCAACCCATTTCAATGAAAGTGTTTTTCGTCATTTTCTGCTTAGTTCTACATCAAGAGGACACAAAGCATCAAGAGATACACCGTAGAAATACTATACTGTGTCAAGTTTCAAAATGCAGGCAAGAACCGTGTTTGATTTACAGTTCCTACTCCATCTATCAATATAAGAGAAAGCAGAGTGAAACCTAAAAATTCAAACTATTACTGCAAACGAATGCTTCAACCTAGAAGAACGAAATTTGGATATCCAAGTGGGATTGGTGTACTGATCATTACCTGAAAGTATTATGAAGATTGGAGGAAAAAATATATGTTGAGATTTCAGAAGACTGTAGTTTTTTGGAAGCTTGGCAACCACTTTCAATGAAACTGTTTCTCGTTAGTCTTTGCATATGTCTACATCAAGAGGAAACAAACCTTAGAGATAGAACCTAAATCTACTTTATTCTGTCAAAATCAAGAAGCTAGCAGAAACCGTGTTTAATTTAGAGTTCGAACTACATGTTTCAATGTAGGAGAAAGAGAGTTTAACCTAAAAATTCAAAATGTTACTGCAAACGAATGCTTCAACCTAGGAGAATGAAATTTGGGCATCCAAGTGGCATTGGTGTACTGATCATTACCTGAAAGTATCATGCAGATTGGATAAAAAACTATATGTTGAGATTTCAAAAGACTGTAGTTTTTTGGAAGCTTGGCAACCCCTATCAATGAAAGTGTTTTTCGCCAGTCTCTGCTTAGGGCTACATCAAGAGCAAACAAACCTTAGAGACAAAAGGAAGAACTAGTTTATTGTGTCAAGTTCCTAAAAGCTAGCGCAAACCATATTTGATTTAGAGTTCGAACTACGTCTATCAACATAGGAGAACACAGAGCAAAATCTAAAAATTCAAACTGTTACTGCAAACGAATGCGTCAAACTAAAAGAACAAAATTTATGCATCAAAATCGAATTGGTGTGCTGATCATTATCTGAAAGAATCATGAAGATTGGATTTAAAAATATATGTTGAGATTTCAGGAGACTGTAGTTTTTTGGAAGCTTTGAAACCCCTTTCAATGAAAGTGTTTTTCGTTAGTCTCTCCTTAGGTCTACATCAAGAGGAAACGAACCTTAGAGATAGAACGTAGAACTACTTTATTGTGTCAAGTTTCAAGAAGCTAGCACAAACCGTGTTTGATTTAGAGTTCGAACTACATTTATCAATATAGAAGAAAACAGAGTTTAACCTGAAAATTCAAACTGTTATGCAAACAAATGCTTCAATTTAGAAGAGTGAAATTTGGCCCTCTAAGTGGGATTGGTGTACTGATCATTACCTGAAAGTATCATGAAGATTGGATGAAAAAATATATGTTGAGATTTCAGATGACTGTAGTTTTTTGGACGCTTGGCAACCCATTTCAATGAAAGTGTTTTTCGTCATTCTCTGCTTAGGCCTACATCAAGAGGAAACAAACTTTAAAGATAGAACGTAGAATTACTTTATTGTGTCAAGTTTCAAGAAGCTAGCACCAAACGTGTTTGATTTAGAGTGCCAAATACATCTATCAATATGGAGAAAATGGAGTTTGATTTAGAGTGCCAAATACATCTATCAATATGGAGAAAACAGAGTGAACCCTAAAACATCAAACTGTTACTGCAAACGAATGCTTCAACCTAGAAGAATGAAATTTGGGAATCCAAGTGGGATTGGTGTACTGATCATTATCTGAAAGTACCATAAAGATTGGTAGAAAAAGTATATGTTGAAATTTCAGGAGTCTGTAGTTTTTTTGAAGCTTGGCCACCCCTTTCAATAAAAGTGTTATTCAGCACTCTCTGCTTAAGGGTACATCAAGAGGAATCTATCCTTAGAGATAGAACGTAGAACTACTTTTTTGTGTCAAGTTTAAGGATGCTAGCACAAACCGTGTTTGATTTAGAGTTCCAACTACATGTATCAATAAGAAGAAAACAAAGTGAAACCTAAAAATTGAAACTGTTACTGAAAACGAATGCTTCAACCTAGAAAAACGAAGCTTGGGGGTTCAAGTGAGATTTGTTTACTGAAGATTACCTGAAAGCATCATGAAGATTGGTTGAAAAAATATATGTTGAGATTTCAGGAGACTGTAATTTTTTTGGAAGCCTGGCAACCAATTTCAATAAATGTGTTTTTCATCATTCTCTGCTTAGGTCTACATCAATAAGAAATGAAACATAAAGATAGAACATAGAACTACTTTTTTGTGCAAAGTTTCAAGATGCTAGCACAAACCGTGTTTTATTTAGAGTTCCAACAACATCTATTACGATGGAGAAAACAGAGTGAAACCTAAAAATTCAAACTGTTAGTGCAAAGGAATGCTTCAACCTAGAAGAAAGAAATTTGGGCATCCAAGTGGGATTGGTGTACTGATCATTACCTGAAAGTATCATGAAGATTGGATGAAAAAATATATGTAGAGATTTCAGGAGACTGTAGTTTTATGGAAGCTTGTCAACCCCTTTCAATGGAAGTGTTATTCACCACTCTCTGCTTATGGCTACATGAAGAGAAATCTATCCTTACAGATAGAACGTAGAACTACATTATTGTGTAAAGTTTCAAGATGCTAGCAACAACCGTGTTTGGTTTAACGTTCCAAATGTATCTATCTATATAGGAGAAAACAGAGTGAAACCTGAAAATTCAAACAGTTACTGCAAAAATGCTTCAACCTAGAAGAACGAAATTTGGGCATACAAGTAAGATTGGTGTACAGATCATTACCTGAAAGATTGGATGAAAAAAATATATGTTGAGATTTCAGGAGACTGTAGTTTCTTGAAAGCTTGGCAACCCCATTCAGTGAAAGTGTTTCTCGTTAGTCTTTGCTTAGATATACATCCAGAGGAAACAAACCTTAGAGATAGAAAGTAAAATTACTTTATTTTGTCATGTTTCAAGAAGCTAGCCCAAACCGTGTTTGATTTAGAGTTCGAAATACATCTATCAATACAGAAGAAAACAGAGTGAAACCTGAAAATTAAAACAGTTACTGCAAACGAATGCTTCAAACTAGAAGAATGAAATTTGGGCATCCAAGTTGGATTGGTGTACTGATCATTACCTGAAAGTATCATGAAGATTGGATGAAAAAATATAGGTTGAGATTTTAGGAGGCTGTAGTTTTTTGAAGCTTGGCAACCCCTTTCAATGAAAGTGTTTTTCGTTAGTCTCTGCTTAGTTCTACATCAAGAGTAAATGAACCTTAGAGATAGAACGTAGAACTACTATATTGGGTCAAGTATCAAGAAGCTAGCACAAACCGGGTTTGATTTATAGTTCGAACTACATCTATGAATATTGGAGAAAACAGAGTTTTACCTAAAAATTCAAACTGTTACTGCAAACGAATGCTTCAATCCATAAGATAGGAATTTGGGCATCCAAGTGGCATTGGTGTACTGATCATTACCTGAAAGTATCATGAAGATTGGATGAAAAAATATATGTTGAGTTTTCAGAAGACTGTAGTTTTTTGGAAACTTGGCAACCCCTTTCAATGAAAGTGATTTTCGCCAGTCTCTGCTTAGGGCTCCATCAAGAGGAAACCAATCTTAGAGACAGAACGTAGAACTAGTTTATTGTGTCTACTTCCAAGAAGCTAGCACAAACCATGTTACATTTAGATTTCGAACTACATCTATCAATATAGGAGAAAACACAGTGAAACCTAAAAATTCAAACTGTTACTGCAAACGAATGCTTTAACCTAGAAGAATGACATTTGGGCATCCAAATCGGATTGGTGTACTGATCCTTATCTGCAAGTATCATGAAGTTTGGATGAAAAAATGTATGTTGAGATTTCAGAAGACTGTAGTTTTTTGGAAGCTTGGCAACCCCTATCAATGAATGTGTTTTTCGCCATCTCTGCTTAGGGCTACATCAAAAGGAAAGAAACCGTAGAGACAAAAAATAGAACTAGGTTAATGTTTAAAGAAGCTAGCACAAACCTTGTTTGATTTAGAGTTCGAACTACATCTATCAATATAGGAGAAAACAAAGTTTAACCTAAAAATTCAAATTGTTACTGCAAACGAATGCTTAAACCTAGAAGAATGAAATTTTGGCATCCAAGTGGGATTGGTGTACTGACCATTACCTGAAAGTATCATGAAGATTGGATGAAAAAATAGATGTCGAGATTTCAGAAGACTGTAGTTTTTTTGGAAGCTTGTCAACCCCTTTCAATGAAAGTGTTTCTCGTTAGTCTTTGCTTAGGTCGACATAAAGAGAAAACAAACCGTAGAAATAGAACGTAAAACTACTTTATTGGGTAAACTTTCAAGAAGCTAGCACAAACCGTGCTTCATTTAGAGTTTGAACTACATCTAACAATGTATGAGAAAACAGAGTGATACCTAAAAATTCAAACTGTTACTGCAAACGAATGTTTTTCTTAGAAGAATGGAATTTGGGCATCCAAATCAGATTGGTGTACTGATCATTACCTGACAGTATCATGAATATTGGATGAAAAAATATATGTTGCGATTTCAGGAGACTGTGGTTTTTTGGAAGTTTGGCAACCCCTATCAATGAAAGTGTTTTTCCTTAGTTCCTCTTATGTCTACCTCAAGAGGAAACAAACCTTAGAGATAGAAAGTAGAACTACTTTATGTGTCAAGTTTCAAGAAACTTGCACAAACCCTGTTTGATTTAGAGTTCATACTACATCTATCAATATAGGAGAAACAGAGTTTAACCTAAAAATTCAAACTGTTACTGCAAACGAATGCTTCAACCTAGAAGAATGAAATTTGGGTCTCCAAGTGGGATTGGTGTACTGATCATTACCTGAAAGTATCATGAAGATTGGATGAAAAAATATATTTTGAGATTTCAGGAGGCTGTAGTTTTTTGGAAGCTTGGCAACCCCTTTCAATGAAAGTGTTTTTCGTTAGTCTCTGCTTAGGTCCACATCAAGTGGAAACGAACCTTAGAGATATAACGTGGAACTACTTTATTGTGTAAAGTTTCAAGAAGCTAGCACAAACCGTGTTTCATTTAGAGTTCCAAATGCATCATTCAATATAGGAGAAAAAAAGGGTGAAACCTGAAAATTCAATAGTTACAGCAAACAAATGCTTCAACCAAGAAGAACGAAATTTAGGCATACAAGTAAGATTGGTGTACTGATAATTACCTGAAAGTATCATGAAGATTGGATGAAAAAATATTTGTTGAGATTTCAGGAGACTGTACATTTTTAGAAGCTTGGCAACCCATTTCAATCAAAGCGTTATTCACCAGTCTCTGCTTAAGGCTACATCAAGAGGAAACAATCCTTAGAGATTGAACGTATAACTACTTTATTGTGTCAAGTTTCAAGAAGCTAGCACAAACCGTTTTTGATTTAGAGTTCCACCTACATGTATCAATATGGAGAAAACAGAGGGAAACCTAAAAATTGAAACTGTTACTGCAAACGAATGCTTCACCCAAGAAGAACGAAATTTGGGCATCCAAGAGGGATTGGTGTACTGATCATTTCCTGAAAGTATCATGAAGTTTGGAAGAAAAATATATGTTGAGATTTCAGGAGACTGCAGTTTCTTGGAAGCTTGGCAACCCAATTCAATTAAAGTGTTTCTCCTTAGTCTTTGCTTAGGTCTACATCAAGAGGAAACAAAACTTAGAGATCGAACGTAAAACTACTTTATTGTGTCAAGTTTCAAGTAGCTAGCAAAAAACATGTTTTTTAGAGTTCGAACTACATCTATCAATGAAGGAGAAAACAGAGTGAAACGTAAAAATTCAAACTGTTACTGCAATAGAATGCTTCATCCCAGAAGAACGAAATTTGGGCATCCAAATCAGATTGGTGTACTGATATTTACCTGAACGTATCATGAAGATTGGATGAAAAAATATGTTGAGATTATAGGAGGCTGTAGTTTTTGTAAGCTTGGCAACCCCTTTCAATGAAAGTGTTTTTCAAAAGTATCTGCTTAGTGCTAAATCATGAGGAAAGAAACCTTAGAGATAGAACATAGAACTACTTTATTGTGTCACGTTTCAAGAAGGTAGCACAAACCGTGTTTGATTTAAAGTTCCAACTGTCCACAAAATTACAACTATCTTATATTCGATAAAGGGGCTAAAAGCATGCAATGGAGGAAGGATAGCATCTTCAACAAATGGTGCTGGCAAAACTGGAAATCCATATGCAATAAAATGAAACTGAATCCCCTCTTCTCGCCATGCACAAAAGTTAACTCAAAATGGATCAAGGACCTTGATATCAAACCAGAGACTATGCGTCTGATAGATGAAAAGTTTGGCTCCGATCTACATATTGTGGGGTCAGGCTCCAAATTCCTTAATAGGACACCCATAGCACAAGAGTTAAAAACAAGAATCAACAAATGGGACTTACTTAAACTAAAAAGTTTTTTCTCAGCAAGAGAAACAATAAGAGAGGTAAATAGGGAGCCTACATCATGGGAACAAATTTTTACTCCTCACACTTCAGATAGAGCCCTAATATCCAGAGTATACAAAGAACTCAAAAAATTAAACAATAAGAAAACAAATAACCCAATCAACAAATGGGCCAAAGACCTGAACAGACACTTCTCAGAGGAGGACATACAATCAATCAACAAGTACATGAAAAAATGCTTACCATCTCGAGCAGTCAGAGAAATGCAAATCAAAACCACCCTAAGATACCACCTCACTCCAGTAAGATTGGCAGCCATTATGAAGTCGAACAATAACAAGTGCTGGTGAGGATGTGGGGAAAAGAGTACTCTTATACATTGCTGGTGGGACTGCAAAATGGTGAGGCCAATATGGAAAGCAGTATGGAGATTCCTGGGAAAGCAGGGAATGGAACCACCATTTGACCCAGCTATTGCCCTTCTCGGACTATTCCCTGAAGACCTCAAAAGAGCATACTACAGGGATACTGCCACATCGATGTTCATAGCAGCACAATTCACAATAGCTAGACTGTGGAACCAACCCCGATGCCCCTCAATAGATGAATGGATAAAAAAAAAATGTGGCATTTATACACAATGGAGTACTACGCAGCACTAAGAAATGACAAAATCATGGAATTTGCAGGGAAATGGATGGCACTAGAGCAGATTATGATAAGTGAAGCTAGCCAATCCCTAAAAAACAAATGCCAAATGTCTTCTTTGATATAATGAGAGTAACCAAGAACAGAGCAGGGAGGAAGAGCAGGAGGAAAAGATTAACATTAAGCAGAGTCATGAAGTGGGAGGGAAAGGGAGAGAAAAGGGAAATTGCTTGGAAATGGAAGGAGACCCTCATTGTTATACAAAATTACATATAAGAGTTTGTGAGGGGAATGGGAAAAAAATAAGGAGAGAAATGAATTACAGTAGATGGGGTAGAGAGAGAAGATGGGAGAGGAGGGGAGGGGGAATAGTAGAGGATAGGAAAGGTAGCAGAATACAACAGTTACTATTATGGTATTATGTAAAAATGTGGATGTGTAACCGATGTGATTCTGCAATCTTTGTAATGTTTTGAATAACCAATAAAAATATAAAAAAAAGTTCCAACTGCATCTATCAATATAGGAGAAAACAGAGGTTAACCTAAACATTCAAACTGTTACTGTAAACGAATACTTCAACCTAGAAGAATGAAATTTGGGCATCCAGTGGGATTGGTGTACTGATCATTACCTGAATGTATCATGAAGTTTGGATGAAAAAATATATGTTGAGATGTCAGGAAACTGTAGTTTTTTGGAAGCTTGGCAACCCCTTTCAATGAAAGTGTTTTTCGTTAGACTATGCTTAGGTCTACATCAAGAGGAAACAAACCTTAGAGATAGAACGTAGAACTAATTTATTGTGTCAAGATTCAAGAATCTAGCACAAACCATGTCTAATTTAGAGTTCGAACTACATCTATCAATATAGGAGAAAACAGAGTTTAACCTAAAAATTCAAACTTTTACTGCAAACGAATGCTTCAACCTAGAAGAATGAAATTTGGAATCCAAGTGGTATTGGTGTACTGATCATTACCTGAAAGTATCATGAAGATTGGATGAAAAAATATATGTTGAGATTTCAGAAGACTGTAGTTTTTTGGAAGCCTGGCAACTCCTAACAATGAAAGTGTTTTTCGCCAATCTCTGCTTAGAGCTACATCAAGAGGAAACAAACCTTAGAGACAAAAGGTAGAACTAGTTTATTGTGTCAGGTTCCAAGTAGCTAGCACAAACCGTGTTTGATTTAGAGTTCGAACTACATCTATCAATATAGGAGAAAACAGAGTGAAACCTAAAAATTCAAAGTGTTACTGCAAATGAATGCTTCAACCTAGAAGAACTAAATTTGGGCATCCAAATCGTATTGGTATACTGATCATTACCTGAACGTATCATGAAGATTGGATGTAAATATATATGTTGAGATTTCAGGACACTGTAGTTTCTTGGAAGCTTGACAACCCCTTTTAATGAAAGTGTTTTTTGTTAGTCTCTGCTTAGGTCTACATCAAGAGGAAACGAACCTTAGAGATAAAACGTAGAACTACTTTATTGTGTCCAGTTTCAAGAAGCTAGCACAAACCATGTTTGATTTAGAGTTCGAACTATATCTATCAATATAGGAGAAAACTGAGTTTAACCTAAAAATTCAAACTGTTACTGCAAACGAATGCTTCAAAATAGAAGAATGAAATTGGGCATTCAAGTGGGATTGGTGTACTTATAATTACGTGAAAGTATCATGAAGATTGAATGAAAATATATATGTTGACATTTTAGGAGGCTGTAGTTTTTTGGAAGCTTGGCAACCATTTTCAATGAAAGTGTTTTTCGCCAGTGTCTGCTTAGTGCTACACCTTGAGGAAACAAGTCTTAGAGACAGAACCTAGAACTGCTTTATTGTGTCAAGTTTCAAGAAGCTAGCACAAACCGTGTTTGATTTGATGTTCCAACTGCATCTATCAATATAGGAGAAAACAGAGTGAAACCTGAAAATTCAAACTGTTACTGAAAACGAATGCTTCAACCTAGTAAAACGAAATTTGGGTGTCCAAGTGGGATTGGTGTACTGATCATTACCTGAAAGTATCATGAAGATTGAATGAAAAAAAATATGTTGAGATTTCAGAAGACTGTAATTTTATGGAAACTTTGCAACCCCTTTCAATGAAAGTGTTATTCACCAGTCTCTGCTTAAGGCTACATCAAGAGGAAACAAACTTTAAAGATAGAACGTAGAACTACTTTATTGTGTCAAGTTTCAAGAAGCTAGTACAAACCATGTTTGATTTAGAGTTCCAACTATATCTCTCAACATGGAGAAACAGGGTGAAACCTAAAAATTGAAACTGTTACTGCAAACGAATGCTTCAACCTAGAAGAACAAAATTTGGGCATCCAAGTTGGATTGGTGTTCTGATCATTACCTGAAAGTATCTTGATGATTGGATTAATAATTTATTTTCAGATTTCAGGAGATTGTCATTTTTTGGAAACTTGGCAAACAATTTCAATGAAAGTGTTTGTCGTCATTCTGTCTTAGGGCTGCATCAAGAGGAAACAAACCTTAGGGATAGAATGTAGAACTACTTTATTGTGTCATGTTTCAAGAAGCTAGCACAACCGTGTTTGATTTAGAGTTCCAACTACATCTATCAATATGGAAAAAACAGAGTGAACCCTAAAATTCAAATGTTACTGCTAACGAATGCTTCAACCAAGAAGAACGAAATTTGGGCATCTAATTGGGATTGGTGTACTGATCATTACCTGAAAGTATCATGAAGATTGGATGAAAAAATATATGTTGAGATTATAAGAGAACGTAGTTTTTTGGAAGCTTGGCAACCCATTTCAATGAAAGTGTTTTTCGTCATTCTCTGCTTATGTCTACATCAAGAGGAAACAAAACATAAAGATAGAACGTGGAACTACTTTTTTGTGTCAAGTTTCAAGAAGTTAGCACAAACCGTGTTTGATTTAGAGTTCTAACTACATGTATCAATACAGGAGAAAACAGAGTGAAACCAAAAAAATTCAAACTGTTACCGCAAACGAAGGCTTCAACTAAGAAGAACAAAATTTGGGCATCCAAGTTGGATTGGTGTACTGATCATTACCTTAAAGAATCATGAAGAATGGATGAAAAAATAGATGTAGAGATTTCAGGAGACTGAAGTTTTTTGTAAGTTTGGAGACCCATTTCATTGAAGGTGTTTTTCGTCATTCTTTGCTTAGGTCTACATCAAGAGGAAACAAACCTTAGAGATAGAACGTAGAAATACTTTATTGTGTCAACTTTCAAGATGCTAGTAACAACCGTGTTTGATTTAGAGTTCCAACTTCATCTATCGATATAGGAGAAAAAAGATTGAAACCTAAAAATTCAAAATGTTACAACAAACGAATGCTTCAACCTAGAAGAATAAAATTTGGGCATACAAGTTGGATTGGTGTACTGATCATTACCTGAAAGTATCATGAAGAATGGATGAAAAAATATATGTTGACATTTCAGGAGACTGTAGTGTTTTGGAAGCTTGGCACCCATTTCAATGAAAGTGTTTTTCGTCATTTTCTGCTTAGGTCAACATCCAGAGGAAACACAACATAAAGATAGAACATAGAAATACTTTATTGTGTCAAGTTTCAAGATGCTAACAAGAACCGTATTTGATTTAAAGTCGCAATTACATCTATCAATATAGGAGAAAACAGAGTGAAACCTAAACATTTAAACTGTTACTGCAAACGAATGCTTCAGACTAGAAGAACGAAATTCAGGCATCCAAGTTGATTGGTGTTCTGATCATTACCTGAAACTATCAGAAAGATTGGATGAAAAAATATATGTTGAGATTTCAGGAGATTGTACTTTTATGAAAGCTTGGCAACCCATTTCACTGAAAGTGTTTTTCGTCATTCTCTGCTTAGGTCTACATCAAGAGGAAACAAACCTTAGAGATAGAACTTAGAAATACTTTATTGTGTCAAGTTTCAAGATGCTAGCAACAACCGTGTTTGATTTAGAGTTCCAACTTCATCTATCAATATAGGAGAAAACAGAGTGAAACCTAAAAATTCAAAATGTTAAAACAAACAAATGCTTCAACCTAGAAGAACAAAATTTGGGCATACAAGTTGGATTGGTGTACTGATCATTACCTGAAAGTATCATGAAGATTGGATGAAAAAAGTATATGTTGAGATTTCAGGAGACTGTAGTGTTTTGGAAGCTTGCAACCCTTATCAATGAAAGTGTTTTTCCTCATTCTCTGCTTAGGTCTACATCAAGAGGAAACAAAACATAAAGATAGAACGTAGAACTACATTTTTGTGTCAAGTTTCAAGAAGTTAGCAAAAACCGTGTTTGTTTTAGAGTTTCAACTACATCTATCAATATAGCAGAAAACGGAGTGAAACCAAAAAACTCAAACTGTTACCGCAAACGATTGCTTCAACTAAGAAGAACAAAATTTGGGCATCCATGTGGGATTGGTGTACTGATCATTACCTGGAAGTATCATGAAGACTGGAGGAAAAAATACAGGTTGAGATTTCAGGAAACTGTATTTTTCTGGAAGCTTGGCAACCGATTTCATGAAAGAGTTTTTCTTCATTTTCTGCTTAGGTCTACATCAAGAGGAAACAAACCTTAGAGATAGAATGTAGAACTACTTTATTGTGTCAAGTTTCAAGATGCTAGCAACAACGTGTTTGATTTAGAGTTCCAACTACATCTATCTATATGCAGAAAACAGAGTGAAACCTGAAAATTCAAACTGTTACTGCAAACGAATGCTTCAACCTAGAAGAACTAAATTTGGGCATCCAAGTGAGATTGATGTATCGATCATTAACTGAAACTATCATGAAGATTGGATGAAAAAATATATGTTGAGATTTCAGGAAACATCAAGATTAAACAAACCTTAGAGAATGTGGAACTACTTTATTGTGTCAAGTTTCAAGATGGTAGCAACAACCGTGTTTGATTTACAGTTCCAACTACATCTATCAATATAGGAGAAAACAGAGTTAAACCTAAAATTTTAACTGTTACTGCAAATGAATACTTCAACCTAGAAGAACGAAATTTGGGCATCCAAGTTGGATTGGTTTACTGATCATTACCTGAATGTATCATGAAGATTGGATAAAAAAAATGTATGTTTAGATTTCAGGAGACTGTTGTTTTTTGGAAACCTGGCAACCCATTTCAATGAAAGTGTTTTTTGTCATTCTCTACTTAGGTCTATTTCAAGAGGAAGAAAACCTTAAAGATAGAACGTAGAACTACTTTATCGTGTCAAGTTTCAAGAAGCTAGCACAAACGTGTTTGATTTAGAGTTATAACTACATCTATCAATATGGAAAAACAGTGTGAAATCCAAAAATTCAAACTGTTACTGCAAACGAATCCTTCAACCTAGAAGAACGAAATTTGGGCGTCCAAGTGGGATTGGTGTACTGATCATTACCTGAAAGTATCATGAGGATTGGATGAAAAAATATATGTTGAGATTTAAGGAGACTGTAGTTTTTTGAAAGCTTGGCAACCCATTTAGATGAAAGTGTTTTTCGTCGTTCTCTGCTTTGGTCTACATCAAGAGGAAACAAAACATTAAGATAGAACGTAGCACTATTTTATTGTGTCAAGTTTCAAGATGCTAGCAACAACCGTGTTTGATTTAAAGTCCCAACTACATCTATCAATATAAGAGAAAACAGAGTGAAACCTAAAAATTCAAACTGTTACTGCAAACGATTGCTTCAATCTAGAAGAACAAATTTTTGGCATCCAAGTTGGATTTGTGTTCTGATCATTAACTGAAAGTATCATGCTGATTGGATAAAAAATTTATGTTGAGATTTCAGGAGACTGTAGTTTTTTGGAAGCTTGGCAACCCATTTCAATGAAAGTGATATTCACCAGTCTCTGCTTAAGCTAAATCAAGAGGAAAAAAACCTTAGAGATAGAACATAGAACTACTTTATTGTGTCAAGTTTCAAGAAGCTAGAACAAACCGGGTTTGATTTAGAGTTCCAACTACATTTATCAATAAGGAAAAAACAGAGTGAAACCTAAAAATTGAAACTTTTATGCAAACGAAAGCTTCAACCTAGAAGAACAAAATTTGGGCATTCAAGTTGGACTGGTGTACTGATAATTTTCTGAAAGAAACATGAAGATTGGATGAAAAAATAGATGTTGAGATTTCAGGAGACTGTAGTTTTTTGGAAGCTTGGCGACCCATTTCAATGAAAGTGGTTTTCGTCATTCTCTGCTTTGCTCTACATTAAGAGGAAACAAAACATAAAGATAGAACGTAGAACTATTTTATTGTGTCAAGTTTCAAGAAGCTAGCACGAACCGTGTTTGATTTACAGTTCCCACGACATCTATCAATATGGAGAAAACAGAGTGAAACCAAAAAATTCAACTGTTACTGCAAACGAATGCCTCAACCTAGAAGAACGAAATTTGGGCCACCAAGTGGGATTGGTGTACTGATCATTGCCTGCAAGTATCATGACGATTGGATGAAAAAATATATGTTGAGATTTCAGGAGACTGTAGTTTTTTGGAAGCTTGGCAACCCATTTAAATGAAAGTGCTTTTCGTCAGTCTCTGCTTAGGTCTACATCCAGAGGAAACAAAACATAAAGATAGTACGTAGAACTAATTTATTGTGACAACTATCAAGATGCTAGCAACAACCGTGTTTGATTTAGAGTTCCAACCACATCTATCCATATAGGAGAAAACAGAGTGAAACCTAAAAATTCAAAATGTTACTGCAAACGAATGCTTCAACTAGAAGAACGAAATTTGGGCATCCAAGTTGGATTGGTGTACTGATCATTACCTGAAAGTATCATGAAGATTGGAGGAAAAAATATATGTTGAGATTTCAGGAGACTGTAGTGTTTTGGAAGCTTGGCAACCCATTTCAATTAATGTGTTTTTCATCATTCTCTGCTTAGGTCTACATCAATAGGAAACAAACCTTAAAGATAGAACGTGGAACTACTTTATTGTTTCAACTTTCAAGAATCTAGCACAAACCGTGTTTGATTTAGAGTTCATAATACATCTATCAATATGGAGAAAACAGAGTGAAAGCTGAACATTCACACTCTTACTGCAAACGAATGCTTCAAGAAGAAGAACGGAATTTTGGCATCCAAGTTGGATTGGTGTTCTGATCATTAACTGAAAGTATCATGATGATTGGATAAAAGAATTTATGTTGAGATTTCAGGAGACTGTCATTTTTTGGAAGCTTGGCAACCCATTTCAATGAAAGTGTTTTTGTACATTCTCTGCTTAGTTCTACATCAAGAAAAAACAAACATTAGTGTTACAACATAGAAATACTTTATTGTGTCAAGTTTCAAAAAGTTAGCACAAACCGTGTTTGATTTAGAGTTCCAAATACATCTATCAATATGGAGAAAACAGAGTGAAACCTAAAAATTTAAACTGTTACCGCAAACAAATGCCTCAACTAAGAAGAACGAAATTTGGGCATCCAAGTGGTATTGGTGTACTGATCATTACCTGAAAGTATCATGAAGATTTTAGGAGAAAATACATGTTGAGGTTTCAAAAGACTGTAGTTTTTTGGAAGATTGGTAACCCATTTCATGTAAGGGTTTTTCGTCATTCTCTGCTTAGGTCTACATCAAGAAAAAACAAAAAATAAAGATAGAACTTAGAACTACTTTATTGTGTCAAGTTTCAAGATGCTAGCAACAACCGTGTTTGATTTAAATTCCCACTACATCTATCAATATAGGTGAAAAAAGTGTGAAACCAAAAAATTAAAAGTGTTACTGCAAACGAATGATTCATCCTAGAAGAACAAAATTTGGGTGTCCAAGTGGGATTTGTGTACTGATCATTACCTAAAAGTATCATGAAGATTGGATTAAAAAAATATATGTTGAGATTTCAGAAGACTGAAGTTTTATGTAAACTTTGCAACCCCTTTCAATGACATTGTTATTAACCAGTCTCTGCTTAAGGCTACATCAAGGGTAAACAAACCTTAGAGACAGAACATAGAATTACTTTCTTGTGTAAAGATTCAAGAAGCTAGCACAAACCGTGTTTGATTTAGAGTTCCAACAATATCTATCAATATGGAGAAAACAGAGTGAAACCTAAAAATTCAAACTGTTGCTGGAAACGAATGCTTCAATCTAGAAGAATGGAATTTGGGCATCCAAGTTGGATTGGTGTTCTGATAATTACCTGAAAGTATCATGATAATTGGAGGAAGAAATACATTTTGAGATTTCAGTAGACTGTAGTTTTTTGGAAGCTAGGCAACCCAATTCAATGGAAGTGTTTTTCGTCATTCACTGCTTAGGTCTACATCAAGAGGAAAAAACCTTAGAGATAGAACGTAGAACTACTTTATTGTGTCAATTTTCAAGAAGCTAGCACAAACTGTGATTGATGTAGAGTTACAACTACATCTATCAATATGGAGAAAACAGAGTGAAACCTAAAAATTCAAACTGTTACTGCAAGCGAATGCTTCAATCTAGAAGAATAAAATTTGGGCATCCAAGTTGGATTGGTGTTCTGATCATTAGCTGAAAGTATAATGATGATTGGATAAAAAATTTATGTTGAGATTTCAGGAAACAGTAGTTTTTTGGAAGCTTGGCAACCCATTTCAATGAAAGTGATATTCACCAGTCTCTGCTTAAGCTACATCAAGAGGAAACAAACCTGAGAGAGAGAATGTAGAACTACTTTATTGTGTCAAGTTTCAAGAAGCTAGAACAAACCGTGTTTGATTTAGAGTTCCAACGACAGCTATCAATATGGAGAAAACAGAATGAAACCTAAAAATTCAAACTTTTACTGCAAAGGAATGCCTCAACCAAGAAAAAAGAAATTGATGCGTCCAAGTGGGATTGGTGTACTGATCATTACCTGAAAGTATCATGAAGATTGGATGAAAAAATATATGTTGAGATTTCAGGAGACTGTAGTTTTTTCGAAGCTTGGCAACACATTACAATGAAAGAGTTTTTCGTCATTTTCTGCTAAGGTCTACATTTAGTGGATACAAAACTTAGAGATAGAACGTAGAACTTTCATTGTGTCAAGTTTCAAGAAGCTAGCACAAACCGGGTTTGATTTAGAGTTCCAACTACATATATCGATATGGAGAAAACAGAGTGAAACCGGAAAATTCAAACTGTTACTGCAAACGAATGCTTCAACTAAGAAGAACGAAATTTTAGCATCCAAGTGGGAATGGAGTACAGATCATTAAGTGAAAGTATCATGAAGATTGGAGGAAGAAATACATGTTGAGATTTTCAGAGACTGTTGTTTTTTGGAAGCTTGGCAACCCATTTCAATGAAAGTGTTTTTCGTCCTTCTCTGCTTAGGTCTATATCAAGAGGAAACAAACCTTAGAGATAGAACGTAGAACTACTTTATTGTTTCAAGTTTCAAGATGCTAGCATCGATTGTGTTTTATTTACAGTTCCAACGACATCTATCAATATGGAGAAAACAGAGTGAAACATAAAAATTCAAACTATTTCTGCAAACGAATGCTTCAACCTAAAAGCACAGAATTTGGGCGTCCAAGTGGGATTGGTGTACTAATCTGATCATTACCTGAAATTATAATGAAGATTGAATGAAAAAATATATGTTCCTATTTCAGGAGACTGTAGTTTTATGAAAACTTGGCAACCCCTTTCAATGAAAGTGTTATTCAACAATCTCTGCTTAACGCTACATCAAGATGAATAAAACCTTAGAGATAGAACGTAGAACTAGTTTATTGTGTCAATTTTCAAAAAGCTAGCACAAACCATGTTTGATTTAGAGTTCTAACTACTTCTATCAATATGGAGAAAACAGGGAGAAACCTAAAAATTCAAACAGTTACTGCAAACAAATGCCTCAACCTAGAAAAACAAAATTTGGGTGTCCAAGTGGGATTGGTGTGCTGATCATTACCTGAAAGTATCATGAAGATTGGATGAAAAAATATACGTTGAGATTTCATTAGACTGAAGTTTTATGGAAGCTTGGCAACCCCTTTCAATGATATTGTTACTCACCAGTCTCTGCTTAAGGCTATGTCAAGATTAAACAAACCTTAGAGAAAGAACGTAGAACTAGTTTCTTGTGTCAAAATTCAAGAAGCTAGCACAAACCGTGTTTGATTTACAGTTCCAACGACATCTATCAATATGGAGAAAACAGAGTGAAAACTAAAAATTAAAACTGTTACTGCAAAAGAATGCTTCAACCAAGAAAAATGGAATTTAGGCATACAAGTGGGATTGGTGTACTGAACATTACCTGAATGTATCATGAAGATTGGATAAAAAAATAGATGTTGAGATTTCAGGAGACTGTAGTCTTTTCGTAGCTTGGCAACCGAATTCAAAGAAAGTATTTTTCGTCATTCTCTGCTAAGGTCTACATAAAGAGGAAAAAAACATAAAGATAGAACGTAGAACAACTTCAGTGTGTCAAGTTTCAAGATGCTAGAACAACCATGTTTTATTTAGAGTTCCAAATATATCTATCAATATAGGAGAAATCAGAGTAAAACCTAAAAATTCAAACTATTACTGCAAACGAATACTTCAACCTAGAAGAACGAAATTTGGGCATCCAATTGGGATTGGTGTCCTGATCATTACCTGAAGGTATCATGAAGTTTGGATGAAAAAAATATATGTTGAGATTTCAGGAGACTGTAGTTTTATGAAATTTGTCAAACCCTTTCAATGAAAGTGTTATTCACCAGTCTCTGCTTACAGCTACATCAAGATTAATCAAAACTTCCACATAGTACGTAGAACTAATTTTTGTTTCAAGTTTCAAGAAGCTAGCACAAACCGTGTTTGATTTAGTGTTCCAACGACATCTATCAATATGGAGAAAACAGAGTGAAACCTATAAATACAAACTGTTACTGCAAACAAATGTTTCAACCAAGAAGAACGAAATTTGGACGTCCAAGTGGGATTGGTGTACTGATCATTACCTGAAGGTATCATGAAGATTGGATGAAAAAATATATGTTGAGATTTCAGGAGACTGTACTTTCTTGGAAGCTTGGCAACCCATTTCAATGAAAGTGTTTTTCCTCATTCTCTGCTTAGGTCTACATCAAGAGGAAACAAAACATAAAGATAGATCGTAGAACTACTTTTTTTGTTTCAGTGTCAAGAAGTTAGCACAAACCGTGTTTTATTTAGAGTTCCAACTACATTTATCAATATAGAACAAATTGGAGTGATACATAAAAATTCAAACTGTTACCGCAAACGAATGCTTCAACTCAGAAGAAAGAAATTTGGGCAGCCAAGTGGGATTGGTGTACTGATCATTACCTGAAAGCATCATGAAGATTGGAGGAAAATATACATGTTGAGATTTCAGGAGACTGTAGTTTCATGGAAGCATGGCAACCCATTTCAATGAAAGTGTTTTTTGTCATTCTCTGCTTAGGTCTACATCAAAAGGAAACTAAACATAAAGATAGAACGTAGAACTACTTTTTTGTGTCAAGTTTCAAGAAGTTAGCACAAACCGTGTTTAATTTAGAGTTCCAACTACATCTATCAATATAGAAGAAATTGGAGTGATACCTAAAAATTCAAACTGTTACCGCAAATGAATGCTTCAACTCAGAAGAAAGAAATTTGGGCAGCCAAGTGGGATTGGTGTACTGATCATTACCTGAAAGCATCATGAAGATTGGAGGAAAAAATACATGTTGAGATTTCAGGAGACTGAAGTTTTATGGAAGCTTGGCAACCTCTTTCAATGATAGTGTTTTTCACCATTCTCCGCTTAGGTCTAAATCAAGAGGAAACAAACGTTAAAGATAGAACGTAGAACTACTTTATTGTGTCAAGTTTCAAGAAGGTAGCACAAACCGAGATTGATTTAGAGTTCCAACTACATCTTTCAATATGGAGAAAACAGAGTGAGACCTAAAAATTCAAACTGTTACTGCAAAGGAATTCTTCAACCAAGAAGAACGAAACTTGGGCGTACAAGTAGGATTGGTGTACTGATCATTACCTGAAAGTACCATGAAGATTGGATGATAAAAATATATCTTGAGATTTCAGGAGACTGTAGTTTCTTGGAAGCTTGGCAACCCTTTACAATGAAATAGTTTCTCATCATTCTCTGCTTAGGTCTACATCAAGAGGGAACAAAACATCAAGATAGAACGTGGAACTACTTTATTGTGTCAAGTTTCAAGAAGCTATCACAAACCGACCTTGATTTAGAGTCCCCAGTACATCTATCAATATGGAGAAAACAGAGTGAAATCTGAAAATTCAAACTGTTACTGCAAATGATGCTTCAACCTAGAAGAACGAAATTTGGGCATCCAAGTTGGATTGGTATACTGATCATTACCTGAAAGTATCATGGAGATTGGATGAAAAAATATATGTTGAGATTTCAGGAGAGTGTAGTTTTATAGAAGCTCGGCAACCTCTTTCGATGAAAGTGTTATTCACCAGTCTCTGCTTAATTTTACATCAAGAGGAAACAAAACATAAAGATAGAAAGTAAAACTACATCATTGTGTCAGGATTCAAGATACTAGCAACAACCGTGTTTCATTTAGAGTTCCAACTACATCTATCATTATAGGAGAAAACAGAGTTTAACCTAAAAATTCAAACTATTACTGCAAATGAATCCTTCAACTTCAACCTAGAAAAACGAAATTTGTGCAGCCAAGCTGGATTGGTGTAGTGATCATTACCTGAAAGTATCATGAAGATTGGATGAAAAAATATATTTTGAGATTTCAGGAGACTGAAGTTTTATGGAAGCTTGGCAACCCCTTTCAATGAAAGTGTCATTCACCAGTCTCTGCTTAGGTCTACATTAAGAGCAAACAAAACATATAGATAGAACTTAGAACTACTTTATTGTGTCAAGTTTCAAGAAGCTAGCACAAACCGTGTTTGATTTAGAATTCCAACTACATCTATCAATATAAAGAAAACAGAGTGAATCCTAAAAATTCAAACTGTTACTGCAAACGAATGTGTCAACCTAGAAGAACGAAATTGGGGCATCCAAGTGGAATTCGTGTACTGATCATTTCCTGAAAGTATCATGAAGATTGGATAACAAAATATATGTTGAGGTTCCTGAAGACTGTAGTTTTTTGGAAGATTGGCAACCCATTTCAATCATAGTGTTTTTCGTCATTCTCCGCTTATGTCTACATCAAGAGGAAACAAACCTTAAAGATAGAACTTAGAACTACTTTATTGTGTCAAGTTTCAAGAAGCTAGCACAAACCGACTTTGATTTAGAGTTCCAACTACATCTACCAATATGGAGAAAACAGAGTGAAACCTAAAAATTCAAACTGTTACTGCAAAGGAATGCTTCAACCAAGAAGAACGAAATTTGAGCATCCAAGTGGGATTGGTGTACTGATCATTACCTGAAAGTACCATGAAGATTGGATGAAAAAAATATATGTTGAGATTTCAGGAGACTGTAGTTTTTTGGAAGTTTGGCAACCAATTTCCATGAAAGTGTTTTTCATCATTTTCTGCTTAGGTCTACATCAAGAGAAAACAAACCTTAGAGAGAGAACGTAGAACTACTTTACTGCGTCAAGTTTCCAGAAGCTAGCACAAACCGTGTTAGATTTAAACTCAACTACATGTATCAATATGGAAAAAACAGAGTGAAACCTAAAAATTTAATATGTTATTGCAAACTAATGCCTCAACCTAGAAGAACGAAATTTGGGCATCCAAGTGGGATTGGTGTACTGATCATTACTTGAAAGTATCATGAAGATTGGATAAAAAAATACATGTTGAGATTTCAGGAGACTGTAGTTTTATGGAAGCTTGGCAACCCCTTTCAATGAAAGTGTTTTTCACCAGTCTCTTCTTAAGGCTACATCAAGAGGAAGCAAACCTTAAAGACAGAACGTGGAACTACTTTCTGGTGTCAAGTTTCAAGAAGCTAGCACAAACCGAGTTTGATTTAGAGTTCCAACTATATCTATCAATATTTAGAGAACAGAGTGAAACCTAAAAATTCTAACTGTTACTGCAAAGGAATGCTTCAACCTAGAAGAACGAAATTTGGGAGAGAGAAGGGAAAGTGCATGGAAACGGAAGGACACCGTCATTTTTATACAAAATCACATATACAAGGTTGTGAGGGGAATGGGGGGAAGGGAGAGAATGGAACAACAACACATGAGGTAGAGAGGGAAGATGAGAGGGGAGGGGAGGGGGGATAGTAGAAGATAGAAATGTCAGCAGAATACAACAGTCACTAATATGGTATTAGGTAAACATTGTGAATGTGAAACTGATGTGAATCTGCAATCTGTATTTGGGGTAAAAATGGAAATGCATAACTCATTTGAATCAAATGTATGGAAGATGAAAAAATAAATAAATAAATAAATAAATTTGGGCGTCCAAGTGGGATTGGTGTACTGATCATTACCTGAAAGTATCAGGAAGAGTGGATGAAAAAATGGAAGTTGAGATTTCAGGAGACTGTAGTTTTTTGGAAGCTTGGCAAACCTTTTCAATGAAAGTGTTTTTCGTCATTCTCTCCTTAGGTCTACATCAAGAGGAAACAAACATTGGAGATACAACATAGAAATACTTTATTGTGTCAAGTTTCAAGAAGTTAGCACAAACCGTGTTTGATTTAGAGTTCCAAACATCTATCAAAATGGAGAAAACAGAGTGAAACCTAAAAATCCAAACTGTTACTGCAAACGAATGCTTCAACCTAGAAGGAAGAAATTTGGTCATCCAAGTTGGATTGGTGTTCTAATCATTACTTGAAAGTATCAAGATGTTTGAATAAAAAAATTATGTTGAGATTTCAGGAGACTGCAATTTTTTGGAAGCTTGGCAACCCATTTCAATTAAAGTGTTTTTCATCCTTCTGGCTTAGGTCTATATCAAGAGGAAACTAATATTGAAAATACAACTTAGAAATACTTTATTTTGTCCAGTTTCAAGAAGTTAGCACAAACCGTGTTTGATTTAGAGTTCCAAATACATCTATCAATATAAGAGAAAACGGAGTGAAACCTAAAAATTCAAACAGTTACCGCAAACGAATGCTTCAACCAAGAAGAACAAAATTTGGGCGTTCAAGTGGGATTGGTGTACTGATCATTACCTGAAAGTATCATGAAGATTGGATGAAAAAATATATGTTGAGATATCCCGAGACTGAAGTTTTATGGAAGCTTGGCAACCCCTTTCAATAAAGGTGTTATTCACCAGTCTCTGCTAAAGGCTACATCAAGAGGATACAAACCTTACAGGTAGAAGCTAGAACTACTTTATTGTGTCAAGTTTCAGGAAGCTAGCACAAACCATGTTTGATTTAGAGTTGCAACTACATCTATCAAAATGGAGAAAACAGAGTGAAACCTAAAAATCCAAACTGTTACTGCAAACGAATGCTTCAACCTAGAAGTACGAAATTTGGGCATCCAAGTGGGATTGGTGTACTGATCTTTACCTGAAAGTATCATGAATATTGGATGAAAAAATATATGTTGAGATTTCAGGAGACTGAAATTTTATGGAAGCTTGGCAACCACTTTCAACGAAAGTGTTATTAAACAGTCTCTGCTTAAGGCTACACGAAGAACTAACAAACTTTAGATATACAACGTAGAAATACTGTATTGTGTCAAGTTTCAATAAGCTAGCACAAACCGTGTGTGATTTAGATTTCCAAATACATTTATCAATATTGGAGAAAGTGGAGTGAAACCTAAAAATTCAAACTGTTACTGCAAACGAATGCTTCAACTAAGAAGAAGGAACTTTGGGCATCCATGTGGGATTGGTTTACTGATCATTACCTGAAAGTATCATGAAGATTGGAGGAAAAAATACATGATGAGATTTCAGGAGACTGTAGTTTTTTGGAAGCTTGGCAACCCATTTCAATGAAAGTGTTTTTCGTCCTTCTGTGTTTTGGTCTACATCAAGAGGAAACAAACCTTAGAGGTAGTACGTAGAACTACTTTATTGTGTCAAGTTTCAAGAAGCTAGCACAAACCGTGTTTGATTTAGAGTTCCAACTACATCTATCAATATAGAAGAAAACAGAGTGAAAACTAAAATTTCAAACTGTTACTGAAAACGAATGCTGAAACCTAGAAGAACGAACTTGGGCATTCAAGTTGGATTTGTGTTCTGATCATTACCTGAAAGTATCATGATGATAGGATAAAAAATTTATGCTGAAATTTCGGGAGACCGCAGTTTTTCGGAAGCGTGGCAACCCATTTCAATGAAAGTGTTTTTCGTCATTCTCTGGTTAGGTCTACATCATTGAAGATACAACGTAGAAATACTTTTTTTGTCAAGTTTCAAGAAGCTAGCACTAACCGTGTTTGATTTAGAGTTCCAACAACATCTATCAATATGGAGAAAACAGAGTGAAACGCTAAAATTCAAACTGTTACTGCAAACGAATGCTTCAACAAAGAAAAATGAAATTTTGGCGTCCAAGAGGGATTGGTGTTCTGATCATTACCTGAAAGTATCATGAGGATTGGATGAAAAAATATATGTTGGGATTTCAAAAAACTGTAGTTATTTGGAACCTAGGCAACCCATTTCAATGAAAGTTCTTTTTCATCATTCTCTTCTTAGGTCTACATCAAGAGGAAACAAAACATAAAGAAGGAACGTAGAACTACTTTTTGTGTCAAGTTTCAAGAAGTTATCACAAACCGTGTTTGATTTAGAGTTCAAACTACATCTATCAATATAGGAGAATACGGAGTGAAATCTAAAATTTCAAACTCGTCCCGCAAACAAATGCTTCAACTAAGAAGAACGAAATTTGGGCATCCATGTAGGATTGGTGTACTGATCATTACCTGAAAGTATAATGAAGATTGGAGGAAAAAATATATGTTGAGATTACAGGAGACTGTAGTTTTATGGAAGCTTGGAAAGCCCTTTCAATGAAAGTGTTATTCACCAGTCTCTGCTTAAGGCTACTTCAAGAGGAAAGAAACCTTGGAGATAGAACATAAAACTACATTATTGTGGCAAGTTTCAAGATGCTAGCATCAACCCTGTTAGATTTTAGTTGCAACTATATCTATCACTATAGGAGAAAACAGAGTGAAAAATAAAAATTCAAACTGTTACTGCATTCGAATTCTTCAACTTAGAAGAACGAAATTTGGGGATCCAAGTAAAAGTGGTGTACTGATCATTACCTGAAAGTATCATGAGGATTTGATGAAAAAATATATGTTGAGATTTCAGGAGACTGTAGTTATTTGGAAGCTTAGCAAACTATTTCAATGAAAGTGTTTTTCGTCATTCTCTGCTTTTGTCTACATCAAAAGGAAACGAAACATAAAGATAGACCATAGAACTAAATTTTGTGTCAAGTTTCAAGAAGTTATCACAAATCCTGTTTGATTTAGAGTTCCAACTGCATCTATCAATATAGGAGAATATGGAGTGAAAAATAAAAATTCAACCTGTTACCTCAAATGAATGCTTCAACCTAGAAAAACGGTATATTGGCATCAAGTGGAATTGGTGTACTGATCTTTACTTGAAAGTATCATGAATATTGGAGGAAAAAATAGATGTTGAGATTTCAGGAGATTGTAGTTTTTTGGAAGCTTGGCATCCCATTTCATTGAAAGTGTTTTCGTAATTTTCTGCTTAGGTCTACATCAAGAGGAAACAAATCATAAAGATAGAACGTAGAACTACATTGTTGTGTCAAGTTTCAGGATGCTAGCAACAGCTGTGTTTGATTTAGTGTTCCAAATACATCTATCAATACAGGACACAACAGAGTGAAAACTAAAAATTAAAACTATTACTCCAAACGAATGCTTCAACCAAGAAGAACGAAATTTGGGGATCCAAGTGGGATTGGTGTACTGAGCATTACCTGAAAGTATCATGAAGATTGGATGACAAAATATATGTTGAGATTTCTGGAGACTGTAGTTTTTTGGAAACTTGGCAACCCATTTCAATGAAAGTGTTTTTCTTCATTCTCGGCTTAGGTCTACATCAAGAGGAAACAAAACATAAAGATAGAACGTAGAACTAGTTTTTTGTGTCAAGTTTTAAGAAGTTACCACAAACCGTGTTTGATTTAGAGTTCCAACTACATCTATCAATATACAAGAAAACGGATTGAAAACTAAAAATTCAAACTGTTACCACAAATGAATGCTTCAACTAAGAAGAACCAAATTGGTCATCCAAGTGGGATTGGTGTACTGACCGTTACCTGAAAGTATCATGAAGATTGAATGAAAAAATACATGTTGAGATTTCAGGAGACTGTAGTTTTATGGAAGCTTGGCAACCCATTTCAATGAAAGTTTTATTCACCAGTCATCCAGTCACTGCTTAAGGCTAAGTCAAGAGGAAACAAACCTTAGAGATAGAACGTAGAACTACTTTATTGTGTCAAGATTCAAGAAGTTAGCACAAAACGTGTTTGATTTAGAGTTCCAACGACATCTATCAATATGGAGAAAACAGAGTGAAACCTAAAAATTCAAAATGTTACTGCAAACGAATGCTTCAAACTAGAAGAACGGAATTTTGTCGTCCATGTGGGATTGGTGTACTAATAATTACCTGAATGTATCATGAAGATTGGATGAAAAAATTGATGTTGAGATTTCAGCAGATTGTAGTTTTTTGGAAGCTTGGCAACCCATTTCATTGAAATTGTTTTTAGTAATTCTCTGCTTAGGTCTACATCAAGAGGAAACAAAACATAAAGATAGAACATAGAATTACATTGTTGTGTCAAGTTTCAAGATGCTAACAACAGCCGTGTTTGATTTAGAGTTCCAAATACATCTATCAATACAGGACACAACAGAGTGAAAACTAAAAATTAAAAATATTACTCCAAACGAATGCTTCAAACAAGAAGAACGAAATTTGGGCATCCAAGTGCGATTGGTGTACTGATCATTACCTGAAAGTATCATGAAGATTGGATGACAAAATATATGTTGAGATTTCAGGAGACTGTAGTTTTTAGGAAGCTTGGCAACCCATTTCAATGAAAGTGTTTTTCTTCATTCTCTGCTTAGGTTTACATGAAGAGGAAACAAAACTTAGAGATAGAACCTAGAACTACTTTACTGTGTCAAGTTTCAAGAAGTTAGCATGAACCGTGTTTGATTTAGAGTTCCAAATACATCTATCAATATGGAGAAAACAGAGTGAAACCTAAAAATTCAAACTGTTACCACAAACGAATGTTTCAACCAAGAAGAACGAAATTTGGGCATCCAAGTGGGATTGGCGTACTGATCATTTCCTGAAAGTATCATGAAGATTGGAGAAAAAATACATGTTGAGATTTCAGGAGACTGTAGTTTTTTGGAAGCTTGGGAACCCCTTTCAATGAAAGTGTTATTCACCAGTCTCTGCTTAACGCTACATCAAGAGGAAACAAACCTTAGAGATAGAAAGTAGAACTACTTTCTTGTGTCAAGTTTCAAGAAGCTAGGACAAACCTTGTATGATTTATAGTTCAAACTACATCTATCAATATGGACAAAACAGAGTGAAACCTAAAAATTCAAACTGTTAGTGGAAACGAATGCTTCAACCTAGAAGAACGTACTTTGGGCATCCAAGTTGGATGGGTGTACTGATCATTACCTGAAAGAATAATGAAGATTGGATGAAAAAATAGATGTTGATATTACAGGAGACTGTAGTTTTATGAAAGCTTGGCAACCCATTTCAATGAAAGTGTTTTTCGTCATTCTCTGCTTAGGTCTACATGAAGAGGAAACAAAACATAAAGATAGAACGTAGAACTACCTTATTTTGACAAGTTTCAAGATGCTAGCTACAACCGTGTTTGATTTAGATTCCCAAATACATCGATTAATATAGGAGAAAACAAAGTGAAACGTAAAAATTCAAACTGTTACTGCACACGAATGCTTCAAAGTAGAAAACCAAATTTGGGCATCCAAGTTGGATTGGTGTTCTGATCATTACATGAAAGTATCATGATGATTGGTAAAAAATTTATTTTGAGATTTCAGGAGACTGTGTTTTTTTGGAATGCTTGGCAACCCATTCAATGAAAGTGTTTTTCGTCACTCTGCTTAGTTCTACATCAAGGAAAAAAAAAACATTAGACTTACAACGTTGAAATGCTTTATTTTGTCAAGTTTCAGGAAGTTAGCACAGACCATGTTTGATTTAGAGTTCCAACTACATCTATCAATACAGGAGAAAACGGAGTGAAACCTAAAAATTCAAATTGTTCCCCCAAAAGTATGCTTCAACTAAGAAGAACAAAATTTGGGCGTCCAAGTGGGCTTGGTGTACTGATCATTACCTTAAAGAATCATAAAGATTGGAAGAAAAAATATAGGTTGAGATTTCAGGAGACTGTAGTTTTTTGGAAGCTTGGCAACCCATTTCAATGAAACTGTTTTTTGTCATTCTCTGCTTAGGTCTACATCTAGAGGATACAAACCTTAGAGATGGAATGTAGAACTACTTTATTGCGTCAAGTTTCAAGATGCTAGCAACAACCGTGTTTGATTTATAGTTCCAAATACATCTATCAATATAGGGGAAAAACAGAGTGAAACCTAAAAATTAAAACTATTATGCAAACGAATGCTTCAACCAAGAAGAACAAAATTTGGGCATCCAAGTTGGATTGGTGTTCTGATCATTACCTCAAAGTATCATGAAGATTGGATGAAAAAATAGATGTTGAGATTTCAGGAGATTGTAGTTTTTTGGAAGCTTGGCAACCCATTTAATTGAAAGTGTTTTCGTAATTCTCTGCTTAGGTCTACATCAATAGGAAACAAATTATAAAGATAGAACGTAGAACTGCATTGTTGTGTCAAGTTTCAAGAGGCTAGCATCAGCTGTGTTTGATTTAGAGTTCCAAATACATCTAACAATACAGGACACAACAGAGTGAAAACTAAAAATTAAAACTATTAGTCCAAACGAATGCTTCAACCAATAAGAACGAAATTTGGGCATCCAAGAGGGATTGGTGTACTGATCATTACCTGAAAATATCATGAAGACTGGAAGACAAAATATATGTTGAGATTTCAGGAGACTGTAGTTTTTTGGAAACTTGGCAACCCATTTCAATGAAAGTGTTTTTCGTCATTCTCTGCTTAGGTCTACATCAAGAGGAAACAAAACATAAAGATAGAACGTAGAACTACTTTCTTGAGTCAAGTTTCAAGAACCTAGCACAAACCGTGTTTGATTTA
Organism: Callospermophilus lateralis; assembly: GCF_048772815.1. Taxonomy (NCBI): domain Eukaryota; kingdom Metazoa; phylum Chordata; class Mammalia; order Rodentia; family Sciuridae; genus Callospermophilus; species Callospermophilus lateralis. Next base: position 30,389,119 of record NC_135311.1, on the reverse strand, counting down.
GAGTTCAAATTACATCTATCAATATGGACAAAACAGAGTGAAACTTAAAAATTCAAACTGTTAGTGCAAACGAATGCTTCAACCTAGAAGAACGTACTTTGGGCACCCAAGTTCGATTGGTGTTCTGATCATTACCTGAAATTGTAATGATGATTGGATAAAAAATTTATGTTGAGATTTCAGGAGACTCTTGTTTATTGGAAACTTGGCAACCCATTTCAATGAAAGTTTTATTAACCAGTCACCCAGTCACTGCTTAAGGCTATGTCAAGAGGAAACAAACCTTAGAGATAGAACGTAGAACTACTTTCTTTTGTCAAGATTCAAGAAGCTAGCACAAACGGTGTTTGAATTAGAATTCCAACGACATCTATCAATATGGAGAAAACAGAGTGAAACCTAAAAATTCAAACTGTTACCGCAAACGAATGTTAAAACCAAGAAGAACGAAATTTGGGCATACAAGTGGGATTGGCGTACTGATCATTTCCTGAAAGTATCATGAAGATTGGAGAAAAAATACATGTTGAGATTTCAGGAGACTGTAGTTTGTTGGAAGCTTGGGAACCTTTTTCAATGAAAGTGTTATTCACCAGTCTCTGCTTAACACTACATCAAGAGGAAACAAACCTTAGCGATAGAATGTAGAACTACTTTCTTGAGTCAAGTTTCAAGAAGCTAGCACAAACCGTGTTTGATTTAGAGTTCAAACTACATCTATCAATATGGACAAAACAGAGTGAAACCTAAAAATTCAAACTGTTAGTGGAAACGAATGCTTCAACCTAGAAGAACGTACTTTGGGCATCCAAGTTGGATGGGTGTACTGATCATTACCTGAAAGAATAATGAAGATTGGATGAATGAATAGATGTTGATATTACAGGAGACTGTAGTTTCTTGGAAGCTTGCCAACCCATTTCAAAGAAAGTGTTTTTCGTCATTCTCTGCTTAGGTCTACATGAAGAGGAAACAAAACATAAAGATAGAACGTAGAACTACTTTATTTTGACAAGTTTCAAGATGCTAGCTACAACCGTGTTTGATTTAGAGTCCCAAATACATCGATTAATATAGGAGAAAACAGAGTGAAACCTAAAAATTCAAACTGTTTCTGCACAAGAATGCTTCAAGTAGAAAATGAAATTTGGGCATCCAAGTTGGATTGGTGTTCTGATCATTACATGAAAGTATCATGATGATTGGTAAAAAATTTATTTTGAGATTTCAGAAGACTGTAGTTTTTTGGATGCTTGGCAACCCATTCAATGAAAGTGTTTTTCGTCACTGTGCTTAGTTCTACATCAAGAAAAAAAAAACCATTAGACATACAACGTAGAAATGCTTTATTGTGTAAAGTTTCAGGAAGTTAGCACAAACCATGTTTGATTTAGAGTTGCAAATACATCTATCTATATAGGAGAAAACAGAGTGAAAACTAAAAATTCAAACTGTTCCCGCAAAAGAATGCTTCAACTAAGAAGAACAAAATTTGGGTGTCCAAGTGGGATTGGTGAACTCATCATTACCTTAAAGAATCATAAAGATTGGATGAAAAAATACATGTTGAGATTTCAGGAGACTGTATTTTTTTTGAAGCTTTTCAAACCATTTCAATGAAAGTGTTTTTCGTGAATCTCTACATAGGTCCAAATCAAGGGAAATGAACCTTACAGATGGAAAGTAGAACTACTTTATTGTGTCAAGTTTCAAGAAGCTAGCACAAACTGTGTTTGATTTAGAGTTCCATGGACATCTATCAATATGGAGAAAACAGAGTGAAACCTAAAAATTCAAACTGTTACTGCAAACGAGTACTTCAACCAAGAAGAACGAAATTTGGGCGTCCAAGTGGGATTGGTGTACTGATCATTACCTGAATGTATCATGAAGATTGGATGAAAAAATATATGTTGAGATTTCAGGAGACTATAGTTTTATGGAAGCTTGGCAACCCATTTCATTGAAAGTGTTATAACCAGTCTCTGCTTAAGGCTCCTTCACGAGGAAAGAAACCTTAGAGATAGAACGTGGAACTACTTTCTTGTGTCAAGTTTCAAGAAGCTAGCACAAACCCTGTTTGATTTAGAGTTCCAACTACATCTATCAATATGGAGAAAACAGAGTGAAACCTAAAAATTCAAACTGTTACTGCAAACGAATTCTTCAACCTAGAAGAACGAAATTTAGGCATCGAAATGGGATTGGTGTACTGATAATTACCTGAAAGTATGATGAAGATTGGATGAAAAAATATATGTTGAGTTTTAGGAGAGTGTAGTTTTTTGGAAGCTCGGCAACCCATTTCAATGAAAGTGTTTTTCGTCATTCTCTGCTAAGGTTTACATCAAGGTTCAACAAAACATAAAGATAGAACGTAGAACTATTTATTGTGTGAACTTTCAAGATGCTAGGAAAAACCGTATTTGATTTAAAATCCCAACTACATCTATCAATATAGAAGAAAACAGAGGGAAACCTAAAAATTTAAACTATTACTGCAAACGAATGCTTCAATCTAGAAGAATGAAATTTAGGCATCCAAGTTGGATTTGTGTTCTGATCATTACCTGAAAATATCATGATGAATGGATGAAAAATTTATGTTGAGATTTCAGGAGACGGTCGTTTTTTGGATGCTTGGCAACCCATTTCAATAAAACTGTTTTTCTTCATTCTCTGCTTAGGTCTACTTCTAGAGGAATCTAACCTTAGAAATAGAACGTAGAAATACTTTATTGAATCAAGTTTCAAGAAGCTAGCACAAACCGTGTTTGATTTAGAGTTCCAACTATATCTGTCAATATGGACAAAACAGAGTGAAACCTGAAAATTCAAACTGTTACTGCAAACGAATGCTTCAACCTAGAAGATCGAAATTTGGGCATCCAAGGAGGATTGGTGTCCTGATCATTACCTGAAAGTATCATGAATATTGGAAGAAAAAATATATGTTGAGTTTTCAGGAGACTGTAGTTTCATGGAAGCTTGGCAACCACTTTCAATGAAAGTGTTATTCACAGTCTTTGTTTAAGGCTACATCAAGCGGAAACAAACCTTAATAATTGAACGTAGAACTACTTTATTGTGTCAAGTTTAAAGAAGCTAGCAAAAACCGTGTTTGATTTAGAGATCCAACTACATATATCAATATGGAGAAAACAGAGTGAAACCTAGAAATTCGAACTGTCACTGCAAAGGAATACTACAACCAAGAAGAAGGAACTTTGGGAGTCCAAGTGGGATTCGTGTTCTGATCATTACCTGAAAGTATCATGAGGATTGGAAGAAAAAATATATGTTGAGATTTCAGAGGTCTGTAGTTTTTTGGAAGCTTTGCAACCCATTTCAATGAAAGTGTTTTTCGTCATTATCTGCTAGGTCTACATCAAGAGGAATCAAAACGTAAAGATAGAACAAAGAACTACTTTATTTTGTCAAGTTTCAAGATGCTAGCACCAACCGTGTTTGATTTAGAGTCCCATATATATCTATCAATATAGAAGAAAACGGAGTAAAACCTAAAAATTCAAACTGTTACTGCAAACGAATGTTTCAACCTAGAAGAACAAAATTCGGGCATCCAACATGGATTGGTGTTGTGATCATTGCCTGAAAGTATCATGATCATTGGATAAAAAATTTATGTTGAGATTTCAGTAGACTCTCGTTTTTGGAAGCCTGGCAACCCATTTCAATGAAAGTGTTTTTTGTCATTCTCTGCTTAGGTCTACATCAAGAAAAAACAAACATTAGAGACAGAACGTAGAAATACTTTATTGTGTCAAGTCAAGAAGTTAGCACAAACCGTGTTTGATTTAGATTTCCAACTACATCTATCAATATAGGAGAAAACGGAGTGAAACCAAAAAATTCAAACTGTTACCGATATCGAATGCTTTAACTAAGAAGAACGAAATTTTGGTGTCTAAGTGGGATTGGTGTACTGATCATTACCTGAAAGTATCATAAAGATTGGATGAAAAAATATATGTTGAGATTTCAGGAGACTGAAGTTTTATGGAAGCTTGAAAACCCATTTCAATGAAAGTGCTATTCACCAGTGTCTGCATAAGGCTACATCAAGAGGAACTAAACCTTAGAGATAGAAGGTAGAACTACATTATTGTGTCAAGTTTCAAGATGCTAGCAACAACAGGGTTTGATTTAGTGTTCCAACTACATCTATCAATATCGGAGAAAACAGAGTGAAACCTAACAATTCAAACTGTTACTGCAAAAGAATGACTCAACCTAGAAGAACGAAATTTGGGTATCCGAGTGGGATTGCTGTACTGATCATTACCTGAAAGTATCGTGAAGATTGGATGAAAAAATATATGATTTGATTTCAGGAGACTGTATTTTTTTGGAAGCTTGCTAACCCATTTCAATGAAAGTGTTTTTTGTCATTCTCTGCTTATGTCTACATCAAGAGAAAACAAAACATACAGATAGAACGTAGAACTACTTTATTGTGTCAAGTTTCACCAAGCTAGGAACAACCGTGTTTGATTTAGGTCCCAACTACATCTATCAATATAGGAGAAAACAGTGTGAAACCTAAACTTTTAAACTATTACTGCAAACGAATCCTCCAGCGTAGAAGAGCGAAATTTGGGCATCCAAGTGGGATTTGTGTTCTGATCATTACCTGAAAGTATCAGGATGATTGGATAAAAAATTTAGGTTGAGATTTCAGGAGACTCTAGTTTTTTGGAAGCTTTGCAATCCATTTCAATGAAAGTGTTTTTTGTCTTTCTCTGTTTAGGTCTACATCAAGAGGAAACAAACCTTAGAGATAGAACGTAGAACTATTTATAGTGTCAAGTTTCAAGAAGCTAGCACAAACCTTGTTTGATTTAGATTTCCAACTACATCTATCAATAAGGAAATAACAGAGTGAAACCTAAAAATTAAAACTGTTACTGCAAACGAACGCTTCAACCTAGAAGAACGAAATTTGGGCATCCAAGTGGAATTGGTGTACTGATCATTACCTAAAAGTATCATGAAGATTGGATGAAAAAATAGATGTTGAGATTTCAGGAGACTGTAGTTTTATGGAAGCTTAGCAACCCCTTTCAATGAAAGTGTTATTCACCAGTCTCTGCTTAGGTCTACATCAAGAGGAAAAAAAACATAAAGGTAGAACGTAGAACTACTTTTTTTTTCAAGTTCCAAGAAGTTAGCACAAACCGTGTTTGATTTAGAGTTCCAACTGCATCAATCAATATAGGACAAAATGGAGTGAAACCTAAAAATTAAAACTGTTACCACAAAAGAATGCTTTAAATAAGAAGAACGAAATTTGGGAAACCAAGTGGGATTGGTGTCCTGATCATTACCTCAAATTTTCAGGAAGATTGGAGTTAAAAATACATGTTGAGATTTCAGGAGACTTTAGTTTTTTGGAAGCTTGGCAACCCATTTCGTTGAAAGTGTTTTTCGTCATTCTATGCTTAGGTCTACATCAAGATGAAACAAAACATAAAGATAGAACGTAGAACTACTTTTTTGTGTCAAGTTTCAAGAAGCTAGCACAAACCGTGTTTGATTTAGAGTTCCAACTACATCTATCAATATGGAGAAAACAGAGTGAAACCTAAAAATTGAAACTGTTACTGCAAACGAATGCTTCAACGAATAAGAACGAAATTCGGGCGTCCAAGTGGGATTGGTGTACTGATCATTACCTGAAAGTATCATGAAGATTGGATGAAAAAATATATGTTGAGATTTCTGGAGACTGTAGTTTTTTGGAAGCTTGGAAACCCATTTCAATGAAAATGTTTTTTGTCATATTTCACTTAGGTCTACATCAAAAGGAAAGAAATCTTAGAGATAGAACGTAGAACTACTTTATTGTGTCAAGTTTCAAGAAGCTAGCACAAACCGTGTTTTATTTAGAGTTCCAAATACATCTATCAATATGGAGAAATCAGAGTGAAACCTAAAAATTCAAACTGTTACTGCATACGAATGCTTCAACCTAGAAGAACGAAATTTGGGCATCCAATTGGGACTGGTGTACTGATCATTACATCTAAGTATCATGAAGATTGGATGACAAAATATATGTTGAGATTTCAGGAGACTGTACTTTTATTAAACATGGCAACCCCTTTCAATGTAAGTGTTATTCACCAGTCTCTGCTTAAGGCTACATCAATAGGAATCAAACCTTAGAGATAGAACGTAGAACTACTTTATTGTGTCAGGTTTCAAGAAGGTAGCACAAACCATGTTTGATTTAGAGTTCCAAATACATCTATCAATATGGAGAAAACAGCGTGAAACCTAAAAATTCAAACTGTTACTGCAAACGAATGCTTCAACCTAGAAAAATGAAATTTGGGTGTACAAGTGCGATTGCTGTACTGATCATTACCTGAAAGTATCATGAAGGGAGGATTAAAAAATAGATTTTTAGATTTCAGGAGACTATAGTTTTATGGAAGCTTGGCAACCCATTTCAATGAAAGTGTTTTTCGTCATTCTCTGCTTAGGTCGACATCAAGAAAAAAAAAAACATAAAGACAGAACATAGAACTACTTTTTTTTTCAAGTTTCAAGAAGTTGGCACAAACCGTGTTTGATTTAGAGTTCCAACTACATCAATCAATATAGGAGAAAATGGAATGAAACCTAAAAATTCAAACGTTTACCGCAAACGAATGCTTCAACTAAAAAGAACGAAATTTGAGCATCCAAGTGGGATTGGTGTACTGATCATTACCTGAAAGTTTCATGAAGATTGGAGAAAAAATACATGTTGAGATTTCAGGAGACTGAAGTTTTATGGAAGCTTGGCAATCTCTTTCAAAGAAAGTGTTATTCAACAGTCTCTTCGTAAGTCTACATCAAGAGGAAACAAACCTTAGTGACAGAAGGTAGAGCTACTTTATTGTGTCAAGTTTCAAGATTCTAGCAACAACTGTGTTTGATTTAGAGTTCCAACTACATCTATCAATATAGGAGAAAATGAAGTGAAACCTAAAAATTCAAAATGTCACCGCAAACGAATGCTTCAATTAAGAAGATCAAAATTTGGGCGTCCAAGTCGGATTGGTGTTCTGATCATTACCTGAAAGTATCATGAAGATTGGATGAAAAAATATATGTTGAGATTTCAGAAGACTGAAGTTTTATGGAAGCTTGGCAACCCCTTTCAATGAAAGTGTTATTCACCAGTCTCTGCTTAAGGCTACATCAAGAGGAAACAAACCTTAGAGATAGAAAGTAGAACTACTTTATTGTGTCAAGTTTCAAGATGCTAGCACAAACCGTGTTTTATTTAGAGTTCCAACTACATCTATCAATATGGAGAAAACAGAGTGAAACCTAAAAATTAAAACTGTTACCGCAAACGAATGATTCAACTAAGAAGAATGAAATTTGGGCATCCAAGTGGGATTGTTGTACTGGACATTACATGAAGGTATCATGAAAATTGGATGAAGAAATATATGTTGAGATTTCAGGAGACTGAAGTTTTATGGAAGCTTGGCAACCAATTTCAATGAAAGTGTTTTTCGTCATTCTCTGCTTAAGTCTACATCAAGAAGAAACAAACATTAGAAATAGATAGTAGAAATACTTTGTTGTGTCACGTTTCAAGAAGTTAGCACAAACCGTGTTTGATTTAGTGTTCCAACTACATCTATCAATATAGGAGAAAATGGAGTGAAACCTAAAAATTCAAACTGTTACCGCAAACGAATACTTCAACTAAGATTAACGAAATTTGGGTGTACAAGTGGATTGGTGTACTGGACATTACATGAAAGTATCATGAAGTTTAGATGATAAAATATATGTTGAGATTTCAGGAGACTGAAGTTTTATGGAACCTTGGTAACCCCTTTCAATGAAAGTGTTATTCAACAGTCTCTGCATAAGGCTGCATCAAGAGGAAACAAAACATAAAGATATTACGTAGAACTACATTATTGTGTCAAGTTTCAAGATTCTAGCAACAAACGTGTTTTATTTAGAGTTCCAACTACATCTATAAATATAAAAAAAAACAGAGTGAAACCTAAAAATTTAAACTGTTACTGCAAATGAATGCTTCAACCTAGAAGAACGAAATTTGGGCATCCAAGTTGGATTGTTGTTCTGATCGTTACCGGAATGTATCATGATGATTTTATAAAAACCTTATGTTGAGATTTCAGGAGACTCTAGATTTTTGGAAGCTTGGCACCCCACATCAATGAAAGTGTTTTTGGTCATTCTCTGCTTAGGTCTACATCAGGAGAAAACAAACCTTAGAGAGAGAACGTAGAACTACTTTATTGTTTCAAGTTTCAAGAAGCTAGCACAAACCGTGTTTGATTTAGAGTTTCAACTACATCTATCAATATGGAGAAAATAGAGTGAAACCTAAAAATTCAAACTGTTACTGCAAACGAATGCTTCAACCTAGAAGAACGAAATTTGGGCATCCAAGTGTTATTGCTGTACTGATCATTACCTGAAAGTATCATGAGGATTGAATGAAAAAATGTATCTTGAGATTTCAGGAGACTGTATTTTTTTAAAGCTTGGCAACCCATTTCAATGAAAGTGTTCTCCGTCATTCTCTGCTTAGGTCTACATCAAGAGAAAACAAACCTTCGAGATAGAACGTAGAACTACTTTCTTGTGTCAAGTTTCAAGAAACTAGCAAAAACCGTGTTTTATTTAGAGTTCCAATGACATCTATCAATATAAAGAAAATAAAAATTCAAACTGTTACTGCAAACGAATGCTTCAACCTAGAAGAACAAAATTTGGGCATCCATGTTGGATTGGTGTTCTGATCATTACCGGAAAGTGTAATGAAAGTTGGATAAAAATATATATGTTGAGATTTCAGGAGTCTGTACTTTTTGGAAGCTTGGCAACCCATTTCAATGAAAGTGTTTTTCATCATTCTCTTTAGGTCTACATCAAGAGGAAACAAACCTTAGAGATAGAACGTACAACTAGTTTATTGTGTCAAGTTTCAAGAATCTAGCACAAGCCGTGTTTGATTTAGAGTTCCATCTACATCTATCAATATGGAAAAACAGAGTGAAACTTTAAAATTCAAACTGTTAATGCAAACGAATGCTTCAACTAAGAGGGACGAAATTTGGGCGTCCAAGTGGGATTGGTGTACTGATCATTACCTGAAAGTATCATGATGATTGGATAAAAAATTTATGTTGAGATTTCAGGAGACTGTCGTTTTTTGGAAGCTTGGCAACTTGTTTCTAAGGATGTAAGACCATTCACAGAGATCTATCTCTTGATCTCTTTTATTCTTTTCTCCTTGTTTTTTTTTCTTATGTTATTTCCTTTTGCTCTAGCTCTTGTTCTTGCCCTTGTTACCCTTCCACTATCTCCAGATAACACAACTGAAATAATAGGCCACAGTTCTTTTTTATTTTGCATAAAATATATGAAAGGAAAGTGAGGATACTATTCACATCTAAAGTGTGCAATACAATGATTAAGGTAAGGGTTACAGGACAATCTCCACAGTGTCTCAACCCTTATTTTACCATCTTGAAGCAAGGTCACTTGAATTCCAGTGCTTGTCCAGAAAATCACCAAATAAGTGCTGACATTTCCAAACTCATCAGATGAGATCAGTATTACCCGGGCACCAAAATGAGACAAGGATATTATAAGACATGGATACTATAGACAAACTTCCCTTAAGAATATAGACTCAAAAATTCTCAATAAGATTAGCATGTAAAATCCAACAATATATAATAATAATAATATGTCACAACCCAAGAGGGATATATTCCAAGGATATACTGGTATAATATTTAAAAACTAACAATCTAAACTTCTGTATTAATAATATAAAAAGGCAATTAGGTCAATTGATGCAGCAAAGGTTTTTGGAAAAATTTAATGTCGAATCATGATGAAAATTTTCAGTAGGAAAAAAAATGTTATTAGTATCCACCTATAATAATGAAAGAATAATTTGTTCCCCTTAAGTTTGGAGCAAGGCAAGAATTTCCTCCTGTATATCCCTACTCAATATTATACTGGAATTCCTAGATAATATAATAAGGCAAGAAGAGAAAATACAGTAACAGAGTTAGAAAATTACTGTTCTTTATTCTCACTCCTATAACTAATAAGTGATTTATTGAAGTTGCAGGGAATAAGACCAATATACAAAATTCAATTAGCTTTATGTACACTGCCAATGAAATCTGAAACATTTTTAAATTTCCATTTAAAATAAAATACTCAGATAAAAATTCAACAAAATATGTAAAGAAATTATATGCTGCATCTATAAAATACTCTTAGAAGAAATCAACAGAAATACAAATAATTAATAAATCTATCTTATATATGAAGATTTATAATTTTAAATTGTCAGTTAACCCCCTGTTGACCTATAAATTCAATCCAATCTCATTCCAAACTCTTAAAGGATATTTTTGTAAATATTTTCAAACTGGTTATAGCAATTATATGGAAAGTCCAAGTATCTAGAATAAAGTCAATTTTGAAAAAATGACAGGACTCCATTATCTGATTTCAAGACATAGTTTAAAGCTGAAGAAAACAAAATAATTTAATAATGATATCAAGATAGAGAAATTGATCAATATGACAGAATAAAAATGCCAGTGATAGAGCCACATCAATATGGTCATTATTTTTATATAACATTTTTATTGAGATGTAATTCACACACCATGAAATTCAATTATTTGGAATATATAAATCAATGGCTTTTAGTAAATATACAGAAAATGGAACCATAATTACAATTAATTTTAGATTTTATTTTTTTGTTTTGGTGCCAAGGATTGAACCCAAGGGCACTTAACCACTGAGTAATAATCCCAGCCCTTTTTGAAAATTATTTGAGACAGGTTCTCAATAAATTGTTTAGGGCCTCACTAAATTGAACCTGCAATCCTCCTGCCTCAGTCTCCCTGACACTGGAAATATAGGCATGTGCCACCGCAGGCATCTGGCATTTTATTGTCCTTTTAAAATAGTATGTACTCTTTAATAGAAAATCTCCACTTCTCCCCAACCCTCTGAACATTAAGAAACCACTAATTTGTTCTGTCTCTATAGATTTTTTTATTTTGTGCCTTTCACATAAATGAGAAGTTGCAGTATGTTGTCTTTTGTGACTGACTTCTTTCACTTAACAAAATGTTTTCAAGGCTCATCCATTATGTGACATATATCAGAACTTTATAGTACCAAATTAATATTCTACCTTTGGATATATCACATTATATTTGTCCTTTCAGCACCTGATAGACCTATGGTTTACACTTTTTGGCCATTTATAAATAATGCTGCTATGAACATACATTTACAAGTCTGTGATGCTGACATCAAATTTGTTTTCATTTCTCCTGGGTATAAATGTAATCATGAAATTGCTGCATCATATGGTAAATCTGCATTTAATTTTGGAGGAATTGTCTAACTGTTTTCCAAAGAAACAAGACTATTTTACATTCCTAAACAGAAACATTTCTCCACATCTTCACCAAAACTTATTGGTCTTTTTATAGCTATTCCAGTAGGATGAAAGTGCAACTTATTATGGTGGGCAATTGATTTTTGACAAAGATGTTGAAGGTAATTCAATGAAAAATAATGCTACACATTTATATACACCATTGCATTAACATGAGGATTAAATTCACCAATGTACATAAAACATTTATCACAGCCTGTGCTAGTACATATGGAACAAATGGTAGGTTTAATTATTGTACACATTTTGCCTGAAAATAGCTATAGTTAACCAGAAAAGAGACAAAGAATGACATAACTGAAACTGAGAACTCATCATCAGGATAAATAAAGCAGAGAAAATAGAACTGAAAACAGATATGTACAAGTCACCTGAACATTTTGACCACTTGGGGTAAAGGTGTAATATCCTCTCTGTCAGGACTGTGCTGAAACAGAAGCAAAGCAGAAAGGAAGGCTCCCTTCTTGCTGAACAAAAGGAAAAATAAAACACACTTAAGACTGTGAAGTTAAGGGATCGTTATTATCAGTCAGGTCATCTCAAAATGCCACTACAGTCTACAGGTATACACTCATATAATTTCTGTCATTCTTTTCAATCAACTCTGACTAAAATCAGGAAGATAAATTTTAATTTTAAAGAATCCTGTAATAATCCAGGACAAGATAGCCTTAAACAATTCATTCTCACTGTCAGGAAAAAAATAAAAAATAAAAATAAACCTTTTCAAGCAGCTGATCTGATCATAGTTTCCACTCATTTTTTATTCTATACATGTATTAGTCCCAGTCTCCATCATTGTTTTCACAAACCCTAGCACTTGTATTTTTATATTTATTATATATCATTTTAGTTATTTGTTAACCTAATTTATCTCCCCAAATTTGACTTAAGGGTGGCAACTTTATCTTTTATATCTGCAGTTTAATCATATAGCATAATGCCTGTCATATAACAGTGAATATTGATACTTTAATGAGTTATAGTGTCTGCATTAATATTTCCCATCTCTGATAATAATAATTATAGTGATAGTTCTTCAATATAAATACTGAATGCTGACCAAAAATCAGACTCTCTTCTTTTAACTCATTAAATCCTCACAATTGCTAGATTGATACAATTGTCTTTTTTCCAACCAAAGAGTACCTGTAAATGTCTAAACTAATGGCCATTTATATTTACCTGCTCACTGACAGGGCAGGAAAAGTTTGCATTTTTTTTTCTTTTCTTTTCCTTGATAAGTGTTTTATTATGTTCTGGCTGTGTAATAGTCAGCATTCTCTAAAAGATGAAAACTAATAAATATACGTATGCTTGATGCTACAAGGGGATTTATTAGATTGACTTACATGATCAGGAGTTGGATTGTCCCACATGGCTGTCTACACAATGAAGAGCCAGAGGAACCAGTATCTGCTGGGCCCAAGAAGCCAGAGACTCAGAACAAGAGGAACTAATTATGTAACCCCAGTCTGAGACTGAAGGCCTCGAAACTTCCTGGAGAAACACTGGTGAGAGTTTATGTTGGAAGACTGAAAAAACTGGAGTCCAATGTCCATAGTTGATGGCGTCAGCACTAGACACACACATTCAGGAGGAGTGGAGCTTGCATCTACCTTGGCTTCCTCTTTTTTTGCTTTCGTTCCATCTGGGCCTGAACCTATTGGTTTGTGCTGCTCACATTCACACAGGTCTCCCCCTTTTCAGAGTTAGCTCTCCCACATGCCTATGGTCTCTGGAAACACCCTCATAGACACATGCATAAATCTCGCTGGGCATTTCCTAGGCATCTCTTGATTCAATCAAACCAATAACCTATATTAACATCACACATTTCTATGACAAAATATCATAGACTTGGTGGTTTAAATTAAAAAAAAATTACTTTTCACAGATCTGGAGTTTGAGAAGTCCAAAATCAAGGCAATGGCAGATTTGCATCTGGGGAATGCTTGTTTTCTGTTTCACAGACAGCTGTCTCCTATCTGTGTCCTCATATGTTAGAATGGAAAAAAAAAGGAGTTCTCTGTCATCTCTTCCATAAGAGCATGGGAAGAAAGGGGTTCTCTGGCATTTCTTTTATAAGGGCAGTAGTTCCATTTTCAAGGGCTCCATCCTTAAGACCTAATCATCTCCCAAAGACTATATCTGTGAATAAATCCCACAGGAGATTAGAATCTCAATAGATGAAATTTGAGGTGGGGAAACAAAAAACAAACAAACAAAAAGACCACTACAGAACAGAATTCCTGAAGGGGAAAAAATTTGGACTTGATTCCTCCTATGGTACCACTTAACTTCCCCCTTTGTCTCTACTCTGAAGCAAGAGGTACTAGCAGACCCACAGTCCTAAGCCAAGCATCCTCTCATCAGGAATCATTTATGTAAGAGCTTTCTCCAGGACACCAATTGTAATATTGTGGCACAGTAAGTGGATTGGTTTTTGAATTTGTCCAGAGTTCAGATATATCCATAGAAGTGCCAGAGTGAGGTTTAAAAAACAAAATTAATTGCCTGAATAGGTCCAAATCATCTATCACAATACTAAAAGATGTATTTTACATTCAATTAGCTGCCCTCTTTTCTCTCACCACAGGGATTTATGTTAGAGTTGTGATTTTGCTTTTGGTCCATTTCTCATGATAGTATGCTCCTTTTCTTATAACACCTTTGGTTCTTGTTGCAACTGCTTTGGTGTTTTCTGCATCCAGATATCATCTCAATATTAAAATTTGGTGTGAGGCTATTCTACATTTAACTATTAAAACCTCTGCTGCATTCATCTCTCACACTTATGTGTCTTTTACACTTTCTCTTTGTAATTGCACAGTCTGTCTGATGCCAACACCTCATTAACTACTAAAAAGAAATTCTGGTCTGCAGAAATTTGGGGGCTGTTTGTTTTCATCTTGACTAGTATAGACTTTATTTACAGAAGATGATTGTAAATGGATCAGGAAAATATTACTTAGAATCATTCTAAACTGATCTTCTTATCCATTGTAAAATCTGCTCTGATCAGTTCTCCAAATAACTTATCTTCAGGACTTCCTTGAATCTAACAAAGCATTTGATAAAATGACATGAAAATTTGCTTTAACCTATTTTGTTAAAATATTGAAATAGATGAAACAAGGATGCCAAAATCTAAATTGTTAAATTCGAGTATGGTTATTAGGTTAACTTCTAAATATACTTGAGTTTTTATAAAAGAAAATTGGAGGTGAATCCTCAAAAAATACATTTCTAAATATAACCAATATGAAGGAAACCTACAATATACATATTTTGATTGGCATGATATTATAATAATAGTCATGGTGATAAACTTTTAAAGTATTAAAATAAGATTTTTCCAGGGTTATTTTACTGATGTGGGACACATATACTATACGACAAACATAATTCCTTTTTCTTTTATTGACCTAGATAAAATATACCTAAACATCATTTCTGAACTGATTTTATAATTATTAATTTGGCATTTTGATATTGTGATTGGGTAGCTATTCTGGTGACAGGAAAAATTTACCTCTTTTTTATTTTTTATTTATTTTTTTAATTTGCTGTAATTAGTTATACATGACAATAGAACACATTTTGACACATTGTACACAATTATTTTCTTTTAAAAATCAATATATTGATACAGTATTATTGTCAAAACCAAACTTCGAAGAAAGATTAGCATAGCAACAATATTAAGACTTTAAATGTAAAACATTGGAGGAGGTATAGCTTACAAAGCTCTAAGCAACTAGCAAGACCCTGTCGTAAAAGTGAAAAAATAAAAAGGGCTCGGAATGTAGTTCTGTGCTTAAGGGCACTGAATTCAATTCCTGTTACCAAAAAAATTTAAAAAAAAAAGGCAAAAAAGTATACATATGTTGAATTATAAAAAGTGCTCTATAAATATGTATAAATATTTTATATCAATAAAAATCATTTAAAAATATTTTAAAGTTGTTGATAGACCTTTATTTTATTTATTTGTATGTGGTGCTGAGAATCTAACCCAGTGCCTCATGCATGCCAGGCAAGTGCGCTACCACTGAGCCACAACCCCAGCCCCTCAAATTTATTTTTTAAAAAGAGAATTAACATCCCAATGGTTTGCTTCCAGTATGTTGCCACTAACAAATTCTACATCTTTTGGGAAATAAACTAATTTCTTTGAGGTTCTCTTTCTTATCTAAAAATGGAGGTTAGTACTGGCTACTTTATACAAATCTAGAAATTAAATATGATATAGTAGGAAGTATCAAACAGAGAGTCTAGAACATACCAAAACTATTTTTCCTTTCTGATTTATAGATAATTCTTTTGTAATGATTTTGAATCTTACTACTTGATGTTGAATTAATGAAGAAAAATCTCTGGTCCAATAAAGTTTGGAAATGTTTGGTTATTGTTTTTTTTCAAATTTACATTCTTGTTATTTCATCCAGTTAAATGAGTGAAACTATAAACCTTCTGTTAACTCAAGTACCATATTATATAGGCTACTTGTCCTGAAAGTTCTCTTTTGGAAAATTATAAGAATATTTTCCTTTCTTTTGTTTGAAGTTGTTAAATAATTTATTTGGTATTGGATATACCTAATTGCCTTTCTTTAAACATTAGTTTTTGTTATCATATTCTAAATAAACTTACCACAAAAATTTTTCATATAAGCAGTATCAAAAATATGGCTAAAACTAAAATAATAACTAAGAAAAAATTCCCTTAAATGTTGTCAAATATGTGAATATTTGCATGTTTACAATTTTTTTGTTTTCAGACCTAGTCTTGTTAAATAACCTCAAATAAATCTCATTTTAAGTAAATTAATTCTAAGATCTTTCTAGATTTCCATGAAAAATATATTATATTTTCTTTATCAAAACAAGGCAATCACCTCTATTTTACAAAATGATCTTCAAATGTTGTTTTATTGCCCCCTTATCTGAGATCAAACCCATTCCCTGTATCAAAATAGTGTGACTCCCTGACCTTCTCGATTCAGCTCTCTTTTCCCACAGAGAATAACGCTAAGCTCTCGGCTTATTCCTGGTTGCCATGTATCTGCCTGATGCATGGTCTTCTTCAAACTGAATATAATAGATTGCTTTGATAATGTGACATTTTTATTATTAAAAGAAGAGAGAGAAAAAGAGTTTTCAATAGCTAAATAAGACTTTCTCCTAAGATCATATATAAAGGAAACAACAATGTCTACATTCATATCTCATCTGAGTAGTCTGGAAAATCCCATAATGCACAGTAAGCTTATTGACAGCACCCTCTATTTTTCAGAGATAGAAAAAAAAATCATCTCAATAATCAAAAATATAAATCAGTCTCATAATTGACTAGTACAAATGCTTAGAATGTTAGGTATTTTCTCCCAAACTGCCATCTTGACCAAGTACTAACTGGTGTTCTTGTAGCACAGAAAAAACCTGGAGAGAATAGCTCACATTCAGTGTTGTACAAGTCACAGAACCACCATGTACCTGCAATCTTAGAAGATGACATAGACCATAGTAACAAATAAAGTAAGATAAAAGGTAAAATGACTGGTATCTTTCTTCTAACAGGATTTCCACCCTTCTAGAGATTGTTTAAACCATGAAGAGCTCTCTGAACAGGTTTGTGTAGTGGAAAGTCCTGGAATTTTATTTGTACTTTGATGGTTGGTGTCAAGCCACATATTACTGTATGTGTGTGTGTGTGTGTGTGTGTGTTTGTGTGTGTGTGTGTGTGTGTGTGTGTTTGGGGAATAGGCAAGAGGAATTCATTGAATTTAGTCTGAAATTTTTGGTTAAGTCTTTATTTGAACACTGAAAATAATAATACCTACTTGGTTAATTATACTAGGTAGATGTGAAACAAGAACATACTTTGTAAACTGAATGACAATAGGGCTTTGTTATTAAACTAAGGAAAACAAGTTGAGTGGTAGCTGACTTCAGGAGTTGTTCAGAATGAATAAAGAACACCAATGGTTTTGTTTGACAAAGGGGAAAAGAAAAATCAATTTTCATGGTGCTTGCAGCTTAGGTAACAAATTTTGCACTAAAACTACCCTAAAATGGCATCAAACCAGAGGAAGATGTTTATTGTGGCCATAAAGTCTATATAGGCAAGTCTTGCTGTTGTTGTTGTTGGCATGTTTTCTTCAAAAGGCCAGTTGTTGAAACAATGAAAACAAAACAAAACAAAAAATAGACAGGCAACCATATTGTGTTTTGTTTTGTTAAGTTACTTTGTTTCCTCCTATACTTAGGGACAGCACTTTTCTGAAAGTCTACCCTGTTAAGATTAGAAAGAGCCATGGTTGTGAGTAAATAATAGCTTTTTAAGTGGGTTAGGTGAAGAACCCTTACTACATAAGCAAAACTGTTCCACCCTAAGTTCCCAGTTTTTCCTAAAAAATTACCCAGAGACAGCAAAAATATCATAATAAATTCCTAATATTCAAACCACCCTAACATGGAAAAAGGATGGCTTTGAACAATCATTTTTTAGGGAAAGGCTGAGCTAGCATTCATGCTTTCTGTTGGAGATGCAGGTCTTTTGGATAATATTAGAATCTAAGTTGATTTAATTATTTCTTCTTACAAAGAAAAAAACACAAAACTGTTTATGACAGAGTTTTACTGAATTGATAAAATTAATTCAGGGTATCTTAGGTACCACATACTTGAAGTGGCACCCCTTCTCTCCACAGAAAAAGTCTTAACTGGGCTTCTCCAGGAATTCTCACCTTGGCTGATTTTGGGACTGTCAGCCAAAGAGTCTCTGAGAAAAAGTTCAATATGGATAAATTTCCTATTTTCCTGTTGCCCTGTTTAGCTTGGCCACTGGCCAGGAAGATACCAGCACTCCAGGTGCTGGGCACTCCCTTAATAATTTTTCACAAATGTATCCAGTATAGTAGTTTGTAAAAATGTGCTAATGAGGCTTCTGGCTTTGAGGTGGGCTTCACAGAGATGTATACATTTTTTAAGATAAGAAGAAGATACCAATTGGGCTCCATGGTAACAACTGGCAGGGGAAAAAAGAAAGTGGAGAAGAAGCTCTCCCTTTCTCTGGTGTTGTCCTTGAAGTATTTACTTGCCTAAAAGTGTGAAGGAAAAAGCTGCTTTTGTGTGAACTTCTGCAGACTGAACTTCTGAGCCCCACCCCTTACATGCTGGGTATAAAAACTCTGAAATTACCTGTATTCGCGGCTCAGGGGATTGATTGATTACAGCAAAGGCTGTACCCTCTGAACCTGGCTGCAGCCAAATAAAACTGTTTCCTGCTATCTTCGGTGCCTTGCCTCGTTTGTCCCTACAACATACTCACAAATAATAGGCCAACATTTTAACTTGAAACTATACTAGTAAATGCATGTCAAAAGGAAGAAACTCTTCTCACTTTGAAAGAATAAAGTAAAAATTAAGATTATGTGATTTAACACATAGACACTCAAATTATCAGAAAATTGTTGGTTTTCCAGCTTATTCGGTTTAACACAAATTTCCCTCATCTTCGCTACTATTTTCAATATAGTCATTTTGACCAAACTCATGAATGACTTGCCATTGCTTACACACTAATCATAACTTTTCAACTATTTTTTTAATAGAATACCTCAAAAAAACACAGCAGTGTGAGTGCATGAACTTCTTCTTTTAGAAGCAAACAGGATTTATGATTTCACTTCCTTGGATTACTTTAGTTGAAAAGGATCAGGGGAGAAAACTGCAGATTAGCAGTAAGAGGTTTAGGAAAAACTAAAACATGAAAGTAACGTGAAGTGTGAGCAGAAACCTTGAGAGTCACATTTCCTTGAAAATGCCTTTGTAGTATTTTGTATTTCTATCTTTTCTTTAGTAAACTTTCACATAACGTGTGTGGTGTTTGTTAGAATAACAGGTCCCAATAAAACACTGACAGCTCTGCTGGTGAGATTGCCCCGTGTTGCCTGTTGAATTTCATAGGTAGGACCAAACCCATAGAGATGGCATAGGACTCTACAAAATGAGCCTTTTAGAAAGTATTTATAGAAATTAAATGGGGGAAAGAAGAAAATTGTGAGACTCAAACTCCTTTTGCATATCCATCTTTACTAGTTCTAGTTTTGATTTTATACTGTTACCCTTTAAAATTAACCCATTCTCCTCTTTTAAAAGCATAGATTCTATTTTCTGTTGCTTTATTAAGCAGCAAAGAATGACATTTTCAAAAGAAAACTGGCCACCAACTGCAATAAGGGTTCAAGTTTTATAGGACCATAGCATGGGAGGAGTTTGTCAGATACTTTAGGTAGGCAGTAGAACTTTGGCAGATAAAAGAAATTGAGAAAGGCCAGAGTCCTCAGTTTCATTTTTCTCCTAAGGGGTTTAAGTTTCTACCTCCTTCAATCCCTACATATATAATATGCACTTGGAAAAATATTAGACCACATGCATTACCCTTTAATATGCATTATATGTTTAATGATATAATTTCATGCTTAAAGGAATTTCTTAAAGCATGTTGATTTTGTATCCTGCTACTTTGCTGAATTCATTTACTAGTTCTAGAAGTTTCCTGGTAGAATTTTTGGGGTCTTCTAGGTATAGAATCATATCTTAGGCAAATAGTGCTAATTTGAGTTCTTCTTTTCCTATCCATATCCCTTTAATTTCTTTCTTCTAATTGCTCTGGCCAGTGTTTTAAGAACTATTTTACATAGAAGTGGTGAAAGAGAGCATCCCTGTCTTGTTCCAGTTTTTAGAGAAAAGGCTTTCAATTTTTCTCTATTTAGAACGACATTGGCCTGGGGCTTAGCATAGATAGCTTTTACAATGATGAGCTATGTTCCTGTTATTCCTAGTTTTTATAGTGTTTTGAACATAAAGGGGTGCTGTATTTTGTCAAATGCTTTCTCTGCATCTGTTAAGAGGATCATATGATTCTTATATTTAAGTCTATTGATGTGATGAATTACATTTATTGATTTCTATATGTTGCACCAACTTTGCATCCCTTGGATGAACCCCACTTGATCATGGTGCACTATCTCTTTGAGATATTTTTGTATTCAATTTGCCCAAATTTTATTGAGAATTTTTGCATCTATGTTCATTAAACAAACTCTAGATAGGGCAAAGGGGTAGGAGGGGGAAAGGGGGTAAAAAATATGGTGGAATGAGATGAATATCATTACCCTAAGTGCATGTATGAAGAAACAAATAGTGTAAATAAAATTTGTATACAACCAGAGATATGAAAAATTGTGCTCTTTATGTGTAATATAAATTGTAATGTATTCTGCTGTCATATATAACAAATTAGAATAAAAAATTAAGAAAAACAGTAAATACTAAATTTTTTAAAGAGAAATATTGTTCAGTATTTAAAAGATACACTTGCTCTTAAAATTATTTCAAAGTGTCTTATAAACATGCCCTCTTTCATAAAAATAACATATTTGCAAATGAGATATGAATGGCAATTTTATTTGGCTATTATACAGACAGCAGTATCAGCCCCTTGATGGAGGGGTATGTTTTCACCTACACAACTTATTTCCTTAAAACACTTTGTGCTATGTTGTACTATACTCCAAATGTCTTCAAACTGCGATTTTTTAAAAAACAAAGACTGAAAATGAGGGTTTTTTTGTGTATGAAGTCCTATTTACAGACATGTTGAATGCCATTATAAAGTTCCTAAGAACTCAAAAGAAGCTTTCAGAAAGTATATTGCTGGTGTTTTTCAACTGAAGTACTTAAAGAATCATTCCTAAGTAGATGGACTATGACAAGCAGAAAAATAACTTACATTTGAAACAGCAGGCCATATTGTGTATGTCAGGAGGGTTCAATAGACTGAATTAATGTATGATGTTTTTCTCTCTTCTCTCCTTAACACCTGCTGTCATGAGTTTGAAACCTGAGTATTTCTAGCTTTCAATATTAGAAGATGGCAAGTTTAAATAATAAATACTTGCCTCTCAGAGCATGTCTGAACATTTTGTTGATGCTCTATCCATGGTTTCTGTCGGTAGGAAGCAGAGAAACCCAACCAGCCATACCAAGTGGGAAATTTAAACTACTATCTTGATAGAAAGAAAAAATTATGTTTATGAAGGGCAAAATTATTTACTGAGATTTGCCATCTGCCTAGTATTGAAGTAGTAAATTATATGTATTCCCTCTAGATATTATGAATTCAAAGCATCTTTGAAAATAACCATTTGACATTTCCCTGTACATATAAATATATAAACTAGTGAAACCATGAGAAGAAACTCCTCCCAAATCTGATTTGTTTTCAAACACAATTGGCTTCACAATTTTGAATTTTTCAACTAATTGGTTAAATGTTTATAGTAAATGTGAATGAGATTTTATTTTTAAAATTCAATCTTTTAAACCGTCCACTGGATACACAGCCTTGTGTGACCCAAAGTACATGTTGAATTCACTCTTCTTCCTTTATATACCAGTACTTGGCAATGGCATTACAGCATTAATATTCTGGGAGTCTTAGAAACTTGACTCTTGAATGGCAAGACAATGTCAGATGCAGAAGGTTTGATTCATTTATGATATAAATGGTGCAAGCTTTCAACATTTTAATTAAAAATACTTTTATAGACTACCTCTCCATTACACCCCACTCCCTCTTTTAACAAAGTTTTAACATTAGAATTTTCTCTTGGGGAACATACTTCAGAGCTTGAATTTTGTACAAATTTTAACTGTAAAACACAGATTTATCTTGTATCTGTTCATGAAAACATAAATCAAGGCTGCTAATTCTTTTTATTTTAATGAGATATGTAAATCATGTTTTCAACTCAATTTCTGTCATTTAAATTATTGGCAAAATAACTGATTACTAGACATATTGTAAAACCAATAAATTGGTTATATAATAAAATATCAATTCACTGGTAGGTAGTCTAAATCAATTATTTCAAGTGTAATTTATTAACACAAGTATCAGTGGGTCCAATGTAAAATTTTGTATTACTAAATGTCAAACATAACTGTAAATTTTGTTGTATATCTTAAGTTTATAATAATCAATGTTCTCAAGCTGTCAACAAAATATATGTACTTAAAAACTATAAATTTTCTAATTAAATTTTACATGATATAACATGATTTTTACATGATACTTGTTTAAACTATTGAATGTCTGTATTTTACTACAATTTTATTATAAAAAGGACATTATCACTAAATGAACTTTGATTTGAAAAATCAAATGAGCTTCAGTTGTATTTTTTTTACAAATATAGACTTGCATAAAAATGTCAGTCTTTTATAACCAAAGTATTCATAATTAGATAGAATTATGAGTAAAGATATTGAATAGCATCATGGTGAAAAAAATCCAGTGGAAATGAACAAGATTTTAAATACAGGAATTTATTGATGCCAATTTCAATAGCTGTTTTTCTTTTCCAGTGATATTACCAAGTCAGTGAGTCTCTATCCATAAGACGTCTGTGCTCACCACATCAGTGTCACTACTTTTTTCATTGTCACCAATTACTTGCATGTTGCCCACATGGTGACCACTGTTATATCTACATCTCAGTGCACCACTCCACCACATATAGCATAGATAATCATTCCTTCTCATCTTCTCCAACTTCATATCTGCAGGTTTTCTTCCTACCTCATCAGTTATTCCTTTCCAGGAGCCCCATATGGTTCCTCCTCTATTCAATCACCGTCTATTAGCCTAACCTGTTAACTATACATTTTTTTAAGTAGGCACTTGCAATGGGTTTAATGCCTGTTTATAGGATGACTACTCCCTAAGTTGCATCATTATCAGTTTAGTCATAAATTCACCTGCCAATCTCACTTCCCTACTCAACTTTTGTTTTTTTTTCCTACCTAAATATCTTCTGCAACCATTCCACCTTGGCAACACCATGAATAAGTACCTCAATCCAAACTCCAAAGATCTTACTTTGAGTTTTTCCTTAGCCTTTACTTTCTTCATTCATTAGCAATTTTTAGTGAATCAAACTTCAAATTATCACTTAAATCCACCCATTTGTGTCCATTTTCATTGTTTCAACCCTTCTTCAGGACATCATCACATCTCCAACCTTTGCAACACTTTTATTATCATATCCTTTAAAAACAATGCCAGGCAAATCACTAGGGTGACCTGTGCTTAGTAAGTCAGATCATGTTATTCACTTGCTTAAAAAAGAAAAATAAATCAATGCTTTTTTACTTTGGCTTAAGAAGCCATATATGAATTAGGTCTGCTTATTTCTCCAAAATCATTCCATACAATGCTATCACTTTATATTTTGTCCTAACCCACCTGCCCTTTATTACTTAAGTGTAAGTAAACTTAAGTGTAAGCTTTTTTCCAAAAGCAAAACTTTATACCAGCTATGTTCTTGGTTTGAAAAGGTTTATGCTCAGATTTTTGCAGATTGTATTTTTATTCTCATGCACACCTAGGATTAAATTTGTTCTGATTAAAAAAAAAATCTTCAAAGGGTAACAAATTTATAATGGACCCCTCTTCACACCACTCAGTATGATACCATCATGTTTTACAACATTTGTCACCAACTAATACATTTATGTACTTTAGTATTTCTCAACTAGGAGACAAATTTCAAACAGACAGGATTCTAGACCATTGAGTTAGTTGCCAAGAGCCAGTATTTGAAACAGGGCTTGAAACATAATATGCACTCAACAAATGTTGTTAAATAACGCAAGTTAGAATGCCAGGAGTATCCAAAAGACAATTCAATAAAGGAAAGATGTAGTCATCTTGGGAAACTGTTTCTATATATGAAATGACCTTTCTCTTTGTTAATCTCCTCTCTTTTCATCACTTAGTTGCTATGCCTACAGGCTTGGGCAAATGTTTATTCTCTCTAAATGAATTTCTTTAAATAAAAAGTATAGATTTATATTAGTTCCTTTCATAAGTAAAGGAATGTACACCTACTACCTGCCAGATATGGTCCTTAGCACTTGGGATACAATAGTAAACTATGTAGATGAGAATCCCTTCCTTCATGAATTTATATTCTATTGGAAGACAGACCACAATTCAGAAAAATAAGCCTTGTATACAGTATGAAGTTGGTTGTAGGTGTTAAACATAAAATTAAAGCAAAAAAAAGGAGTATAGGGATTCCCTACTTTGTGGTTAAAAGAAGTGATTTTAGTGGAATTGCCAATAAAGGTGGCATTTGAGTGAAGCTGTAAATGAGTGAATGGAACAATGTCACCTGAGGAAGAGCAGGAGGCCAGTGTGACTGGAGTGGAGTGAGCTAGAAACAAAGCTGCAGGAAAGAGGCTTGAAAGGGAGTGGGAGGAGCAAATCACAGGAAGTCACAGAAGCAAATCACAGGTGTTTCCCCACTGAGATGGGGCAGGAATGGGGGACATATGGAGGATGGCCATGATCTGACTTCCCCTTTAACAAGCATCTCTGTGGCTGCTGTCTTGAGAACAGCTGGTAGAAAAAAAGCCAGGTTGAAAGCATGGAGAACAGTTAGGGGTTACAACACCTCTACCTTGTAGGTTTTAGTGACAGTATGTGAAAGATAATATGTGCCACTAGTTTTTGACAGGTTCCTTCTCCCTTGTGAATGTTTAGGTTAGACAGCATTAGAGTGATGGCATGTGCATCTAATGCTAGAACTCCCCAATCAATAGCCAGCCACAGAACTCATACTTCCATAAGGAGAGGGAAAAAAGGAAAAAAAAAAGGAAAAGAGAGAAGGGGAGAAAGACAGAAAGAAAATTCAATATATTAATATTATAGGCCCAAATGCAATACTCAAAAACATATCTGAAAATGAAAAAGAAATGTAACTCCCAATTTTTGGTAGAAAATTAATTTATATAACTTTTATAACTATATAGAAACACATAAAACATTTTCACATATACTGAATACATATAACTTAAAAGAGTATTGCAAAATAGATTCCAGCAACACAAACACTGCTCCATTGTATTTTCTTTATCTGAATGATATCATAACTCTGACATATATATTTATATGCAATAAATACATATGACATATAGAAAGTTACATACAATTAAATTTTCATTAAGTAAACCTAGACTTTTGCAACTTCCTGCAAAGAAGAAAAGCAAAATCTTTTAATCAAAATAAGCTCTTTTTCTTAGAAAAGGTATTGAAATGAGATTGCACACAGGTCACTGAGCTTTTTTTTTTTATTTATCAAGTGGGCACTGGTGTGTTCCATTGCAGATAATAAGTAAAGGCAACTTTGATGAAGGGAGAAAAGGGTCATTCTTTGTAATCCAATTATCTCAACAGCTTTCAAGGTAGACGAAACTGAAACAAATATGCAAAAACAATGCAATAAGAAAATATTTATACATATATTAATTTTTTATAAAATATTTTGACATTTGCCATAAAAACAAGCAACTATTATTGAATATTCACATAATAAGCATACTTTAGATTTATAGAGTCACATTTTTCAGAATACATTTTATACAGAAACCTCTTAGCCAAAGAAGGTCATTACATATTCACTGTCTTAAAAGCTTAGTGAAACTATTCTAAACAAATTTTTGGAACCAAAACCAATTTAATAACTATGTGTAGTAAGAATTATTATCAATACTTTCATTTGAGGACTGATTATTGTTGCTCTGAGCAATGGGTGGGTGCGATGCAATGTAGCTGCTAGACAAGCTGGAGGATTAGAGACCTTCCTCTGTGCACACTGTTAGTAGTTTGCCTGTGCTGTGCATTGATTTCTATTTTAAAGCTTATTCACCAAAGGGTTGTTTGTGTTTTTTTTTTCTACCCACCTTCATGGAGAGGATTTCTGGGTTTGGGGGATATTCTGTTTTAAATTGTATTTTCTTAACAACATCAATAATACAAACTGGTTTTCAGAGCATGTTTTACTTTACCTGGGTATAATACACTTTTATACAAAGGTGGAGGCTGGAATTGTGATTAAAATGCCATTGTGCTTACTCACCATTTGGTATCCATTGAAGGGAGATGTGACTTGTTATCTAATCAGGAAGGTGGTAAACTATCAAATAAGGCATAATCATTAAAGACGTAATTCAAGAATAAAATGTTCATTTAAGAATTAGATGAATTAAACAATTTCCTTTGACCCAGTAATCAAATAGCCCTCCTTATATCTGGAAGGCTACACTTGTTATATATTTTTAACAATCAAATTCCTATGTGAAACAGAGTGTGAAGTATAGGCCTTTCTCAGTTTCCTCTATCTACATATCTGACCTACCTGTGCCACTTTATCCTTAATCACTCAATGGTTTGGTACTGACTTTGCACTGGGCCATTCCATTTTCATCTTTCCTTGTTCCTTTTCCATCTGAAGATGTTCATTCACCTAAAATAAATTTTATTCTTCACTTTTCAAATTCCCATATTTCTAGCTCAAGTAGGACACTACTTCTTTTCCCTATAAAGTTTACCTAACTAATGTTATCCTTCTATTTTTAATTTCAGAATTCTTTGTATATGTTATTTTGAAACAATGTCCCTGATGTTTTATCTATTTGTCTTAATTCTGAATTAGAATTATTTCCTTGATCAAACAGCTACATATCTACTAATTTATTAGAACCATTTTTAGTTATTTTAATTCTTAGATTATTCTAAAACATACACATTTTATTTCCTTCCTACTATCTTATAAAACATCAGCATGACTCAAGTACTTAAACAGAGGCTTTTTGTCTTCTAAATTGCCGCTTAAACCAGGAAAAGCAT
Source organism: Callospermophilus lateralis (assembly GCF_048772815.1). NCBI lineage: Eukaryota > Metazoa > Chordata > Mammalia > Rodentia > Sciuridae > Callospermophilus > Callospermophilus lateralis. The sequence continues at coordinate 30,361,842 of NC_135311.1, read as the reverse complement.
AAAAATCTTTTGTCAGGTCAGAGATCTTTATTTGTCATTTAGAAAATTCAACTGCCACTCATGATGGGCTAAAGATCCACCTTTCAGCACTGGTAGTGATGTTTAAGGTAGACTAAGCTAAACTTTTCTTTTTTTTTTACTTATAATATTTTCAATTTATGATGGTTTATCAGGATATAAAACCATTCATTCTAAGTTGAAGAGCATCTATATTTTACACACAGAATTGAAACTAAGTTGTATAGTGACAGGGAGCGATATGAATGTTACAAACCTTGTCAAATTGAAAACAAACACAAAAGCTGTAGTTAAAAATTGGGAGAAATCAGTATGAGGTAACAATGTTATTTTTATCCACCATTATATCAGAATAAATCCCAAATTTAAATGTATGGTTAAAATGAGTCAAATTTTTTTTCTTAACTTTGGGAATAAGTTTAAGAAATAATATCATTTGGGGGCTGGGGTTGTGCTCAGCAGTAGAGCACTCACCTAGCTTGTGTGAGGCACTAGGTTCTATTCTCAGCACCACATAAAGATAAATAATAAAGGTATTGTGTCAATCTACAACTATTTTTTTTAAATGTATCACTTTATTTTTTATCTTGTTAATTTACAGTTTATGTCTTAAATGTGCTTGCAACATCCTTGAATGTTTCTTTGAAGCTGCAATATAGTTCCTACAGTTTTTTTACCAAAAAAAGTTAATTATGTCAAAGAGATTTTAGTTGCATTCATCACTAAGAAGTTTGAACATTCTCTGAAAGAGCCACATATAATTACCCAGGCTTATTTTTTAAAAAATCTTCTAGACAAAACTTATTTTTCCTAAGCATAGTTTTTATCTCTACTCCATGGATTATCATTGCTCAGATTCAGATTTTTTAAGTGACCTGATGAAAATATCTCTACTATTTCTCCAACTTTGTCATCTATCGTGCAAGGCAAGATTTAAAAAAAAATTCCATATACAAAGTAAGCATTTTGAAAATTTTCAAAACAAAAAATAATTCTGCTCAATTCAACACAGCTTATGTGATTATATACTATATATGTACATATATATGGCATGTATTATATATAAAAGAGCAATAATTCTTAATTTATTAAATGTTATTTTCTTAGTCACATCAATTATTGTATTAATTAGGTTTTTTTCATAAGAAAAACATAACATGTAGTATTTTTTGTTGGCCATGTTTGAAATCTGCATAAATGTTCACTATAGTATCAAATTTGCTACAATTCCTACCAAATTGTGACATTCCCATAATTATGCTCATAAAGTTGCTCAACTGAACTAATAATGTTAGATGTTGCATCACTGAAAACTAAACCATGCATTCAACTGCCACATGGCATTATATTTTCTCATTTGCATATCATCTCTGTTCTGCAACACTGGTACTTATACAGTATTTTTTAACTCAACTTATAAATCTAAATATGTAATTTTATTATTTAACAGGCATTTTGATCTCTTCCTGTATGCCTGAAATACACAAGCAAAATCTAACATCCTTGTATATATTTCTCCTCTATCTCCAAATAGTTTGAAAGATACACAGAATATTTTGAAATAGAACAAAGTAACCTGATTCTAGTAATTTCTTTTGTCATTTGAAATATTCACATAATACTGATTTCCAAAATTCATACAGTTGGGAAAATTAGAATTTCTTATTTGAGATCAATAAATTTCAAAAAGAGTAATTTCATAGTCAAATTGCATAAACATATACTTAGATTTTCAAAAATTATAAATGAATTCTTTAAGCTTTTTTTGTTTTTAACTTTTTGGAGAAATTTATTATCTATGGTTGATATTTCTGAGATATGTATTACTGAAACTAAAGCATTTTAATTTTGCCTGGCATTCTATGTTTTTCTTCCAAATGTTTTCGTATGATACAAAGATTTCCCTTTATTTTCATTTCTAATGTCTTTTCATATTATACTGTTGGTATTTTGATATAGTACTGACTGTAGTATTTTGTTTTTAAAAATTCTTAAAGTTTCTATTATTTAAAGTAATATGCAAGAAATTTTCATTAAATTTAACAGCAGTCAGTATATGTACCAGTAAAAGCATTATTAAACACAAAAAAATGCAATAATACAATTAATAGATAATAACATATTACTTATTAATTTATTTCAATGTAATATATGCCTTGTGGATTAGTGTACAAAAATTATTAGTTATTAATGGTATTTTATGAGTACCATTTATGATAAAAAATTCCAATTAGGAACTAATTTCAGTAGTCTTTTTTTTTTTTTTTTTTTGGTACCAGGGATTGAACTCAGGTCCACTTGACCTCTGCCACATCCCAGCCCTATTTTGTATTTTATTTAGAGACAGTATCTCACTGAGTTGCTTAGCACCTCACCCTTGGTTGAGGCTGGCTTTGAACTTGAGGTCCTCCTTTCTCAGCCTCTGGAGTGTTGGGATTACAGGCAAGCGCCACCCTGCTGGGCTTCAGTAGTCTTAATAATCATTTGTAATACAATCTTTGTAACATAATATTTTCATATATTAACTATCAGTATTCTAGACATGTTAATATTTGCACAAATTTAAAAATTATTGATCATTCATCTAACCAATGTTTATTGGGCACCTAAGTGGGTCAGGGCATAGTACCACATGACACATTCTAGATGTTCTAAGGGATTAAATTAGAGCCACAAATATAAACATTATTCTTTTAATTTAAAATAATATTACTTGAGAAAATCATATAGAACATAAAAACTAAGTAATTTAAATTTTGTTACTTTGGATTTTTTCTCTTTATATTTCTATAAAAACCCTGATATCAAGACTATTGCTGTCAACTTTTCAATATTGTACATCCAGTCTGACATAATCTTATAAAATTATACAAATACCTCACCAATCTTCCTCTCCACTAGACATATGAATGATTTCCAGATTCTTGCTACTGTAAAAGATGTGACTATATATAGGTTTCCTTTTGTATATTGGCAATATTTTTTCTCAAATACATGCCTATAGATTCTTTTGTATCATAGTGTGAGTATTCAACTTTACAAGATAAAGCAGCCCCACTTTTACAGTTTAACTTCTCATAGTTTCAGTTATCCATGGTAAACCATATTTCCATTTAAAATATTAAATGGAAAATTCTAGAAATAAATAACTTGTGTAGTCATCCTAATTATTGTACCTATCATGGTAGCATGGTACTAAATGTTCAAATAACTCTTACCTCATTTGCTGGCCCCAATATATATTTTAAGTATAGTAAGGCTAAAAATGTGGATATGACAAGGAGAAAAATACGAAATACTTTTTTTTAATTGAAAAGATGAAAATTCCTCATTTAATAAAAAAAGGGGGAAAAACTCATGGTGCTTGCTAAGATCTATGGTAAGAACTATCTCTGAAACTGTGAAGGAAAGAAAGGATCAATGGCAATATGTTGCACCAGAAAGCATTGAGACTAAAAGAATCTTTGGTAGGGAAACTCCTGAAATGAAGGGCACTGAACCATTTACTGCAAGTATGTACTGGGAAAAATTTAACTATTTTACAATAGTGTTCACATTTGGGGGGACCTTTGGAGGGGGATTGGGATGAATCCCTTGAAGATATAGGGCAACTACTATAACACCAAACTGTTTGCAAAATTTCTCATGCCATTTAAGCTTCCCACCAATAAAGTTTAAGAAAGCTGATATGTGCAAACCTTTTGATCAAGAATACTCCTTTTTGTGGTTGTTGTTGATGTTGTTGCTGTTGTTGTTTTTTGCAGAGTTTATGGGGACTGATCTTAGGGCCTCAGGCATGCCTTGTCAGCGCTCTACTATTCAGCTTCATCTTTAGTCCATTGATTTTTTTTTTTTTTTGCCTATCGACAGAGTGTAAAAATTAATCTCAATGTAATCTTGTTTTGCATTTCTCTCATCACTAAAGATATTGAGTTCTTCTTTCATTTATTAGTTATTTGTATTTCTTCCTCTATGAAATGTTTTTGCATGTCTATTATCCATTCTTCTATGAAGTTTTTTTATTGACTAGAGTTTAGTTATTTTTGATAATTATATATTGTTGCTTGTATGTAGCAAGAATATTCTTCTCTAGTTTATATGACATTTTCACTTTGACAAGTTATCTCCTAATCAAATTTCTTCCTTTTAACATTGTAAGATTTATCAATATTTCATTTTAGAAGTATATTTTGTATTTTGTTTATGAAATATTTCCTACTAAAATCAAAGAGACATTTTACCTTTATTTTTAAGCTTTGTTTTTCACATTTAATGGTTTAATTACCTAAAATTGAGTTTTGTATTTAGTTGAAGGTGGGAATCCAATTTAATGTATTTAAACAGTCCCAGCTATTTTTCTATTCTATTCTCATTTTGCCTATGATTTAAAATATTACTTGTATGACATAAAGTTTTATAAATTCATGGGTATATTTCATTGACTAATTATATTTTTTCTTTTTAATCTCTGTATTAGTGCCACAGTATTTTAATCATAATAATTTTGTAAATCCCAAGAATTAGTAGGATAGATGCCTTCTCACTACAGATTTGGTACTGTTGGCTATTTAATCTTTGATAGAAGATCTGGCTACTCTTGGCTATTTAATCCTTGATAGAATTTTCAGAATCATTTGATAAAGTTCCTTGTAAAACCTTGTAGTTTTCATTAATGTACTTTTTATAACACTTTGGTTGAGATTATAGAGTCCATATATCAATCAGAGAGAACTGACAACTTTATAGTATTTAATTCTGCTTATTCTGATCATGGCATAAATTCAGATTTACTTAAACATCATTTACTCCCCCATAATAGAATTTCACACTTTTCTGTGTAGAATACTTGCAAACCATCTGTCAGCTCATTTCTAGATATTTAATATCATTTATTAATACTTTAAATGATGTCACAGACTATGTATTTTTTGTTTGCTTTTCATATTTGAAAATAAGCTTTGTTTTAGATTGAACCACAACATATAAAATTTTATGCCAAAATCATCAAGTACTGCAAATTTAATATGATTCCCCCTTGTATATTTCATCTTATTTTTAGTCACTTTGACAAAGTCTCACTATATTTGATAATTTATTTGTAGAATCTTTAAGATCTTCTATGTAAATGATTATGGCATGGGTAGCCATATATTCTCCATTTCCAACAACTATTTGTAATTTTTTTCTTCATGTTCTGCCTACAACTCCCACTATTATAATAGGGTATAAGTGGTGACTATATAATTCATTGCACAATTCAAGGTTTTCAAAATAAGTTTTCCACTGTTTAACAATTAGAATAATAATTGTACTTTTAAGGAATAGAATCAATTTGTCAGGTAAACAAACCTAAATTCTAATATCAATTTCATAATTATTTTTGTGTATTAGGTTTGAATTTTATCAAATTTTTCTTAATGAATTGAAATAATAATATGATTTTTTTGTGAACATTTGGAATTACACTTATCAGTTTCCTAAAGTTAAACTATTCCTTCAGACATGAAAGGAGCCTAACATTATGGAGGTATTTCTTTTCATGGATTTTCTTTAATAATATTATCTTTATAATTTTGCTTTCATGTGTCTGATTGAAATGGATATGTGGATTTTGTTTTTGTTTTTGCTTTTATTAAATGAGTTAGAGAATAGCGATGAAGACTTTTTCTCCATTTTTTTCCTATTGTCTAGAAAATTTGATCAAAGATGGGGATGAAGTACTGATTGAATCAGCATAGTTCAGAAGCCTATGGCCAGTCAAAAATAAAGAGAAAAAATGTGAAAATGTTACTGTGATCAGAAAGCTCTTCAAAATTGAAAGTAAGTATCGAATATACCTAGGACTACTCCCCCAGAAAGGAGTGAGAGGAGTGGAAGATTTTCCCAGTGTCCTATGGGGCTGGTTTCCACCTTAACTTGAGTATTGATGCAACTACCACAGTTGGGTGGAGGTAGGAAAATGAGTGGGTGAGCATCTGTACCCAGCATAACTCAGGGAAATCAGGAAAGGTACACAACACAAAGCTTCTCTGTGGGGAAGGAAGGAGAAAGATGGAGAATGCCCCCAATATCCTGGCCCATGGTTTACATAACTGCAGAAAAGAAACTTGAAGAAAAATCTCATGAAATTTTCCAATGAAAATAATAGATATTTTTACTTTAAAAACAATTAAGAAAGCCTAGGGCATTTATGGAACATCATCAGACAAATTAAGAGAGCATTAAATAAGAGCAGAAAGCATATTTAATTAATGAGTAACAGCTGAAAACATATTAAAATGGGGATCAAGGAGAAAGGAAATGGCTAGTTGCTATTCAGTGAGTATGAAGTTTCAGTTATGCAAGAGATTTTTCTAAAAAAATAACAACAAAGGAGATTAAAATAGTTTTTTCCCCCTTTCTTATTTGATGTAACTTGTAAAATCATCCTGGCTGATATTTCCTTTGAATAATAACTTCTTAACAACTGCTTCAATGGCTTTTAACAGTCTTAGAACTATTACTATTTTCATTTTGTTATGAGCCAGTTGTCATAGCCTCATTTTTCTAGGCATTAATTGTTTCTAATTTTTCAAAATTCTTCACATATAATTGTTTAGACTGTTTTACTTTTTTTATAATTATATTTTTGCTCTCTTTATTGACCATGCTTATTTATGTCTTCTTAATTTTCTCTTCTGATCAATTATAACAGAGGTTTGTTTCTTATAATAGGTTTTCATAAAAATATCAAACTGTTGGCTTTATTGAACATCCTTTATTTCTATTTTAATGATCTCTGCTCTAATTTTCTTCATATCTTTAATTCTTAAGACTATTTCTATGTATTGTTAGTGCTTTATTCTGTATCTACTAAATAAAGCTAAAGATAGTGTTACATGGAGATTTCTGTTGTCCTTCATCTCTGTCCTTACTCTCTTTGCAATAATTAAGACTTTTCCAGTTTATAATCCACAACTTCCCATGCATAACAACGAAAATTGATTCTAGTCTCCAAATATTTTAACTATAAAATTTTTTTGTAACTTTTCTCGTGTGATTGTTTAGGTTAATTTGTGCTACTGAAATATTTGAAACTAGAAAGTATTGAGTAAATATTTGTGGAATAAATAAATCATTTGAAAAGGTAAAGCTGAGAGTAGAGCGTAGAGCTCAGTGATAGAAAGCATATTTAGCATTCATTATACCCTGGGTCAGATCCACAGCTCTTCAAAATAAAAAAGGTGCAATTTAACTATATATGTATAAATTACTTTACTACCAATGAAAAGCATTTTTCCTTAGAAAATCATTGTATTTCCTTACTTTTCTCTGTTTTTTTAACATTTTTAAAAATATTTCTTTAGTTGTAGATGAACAAAATATTCTTATTTATTTATTATTATGTGGTGCTCAGGATTTAACCTATTGCCTCACATGTGCAAGGCAAGCGCTCTTCCATGGAACTAAAGCCCCAGCTCCTGTTTTTTAACATTTTAACATCTAAGTGGTTGTCTCTTTCCTACACTTCCAAATTGCAATCAACCTGTTTTTGTTTTTTTTTTTAATTAAGACCTTGACAAATGGCAAGTGCTGTTTAACCTGTAAGTTATAATATCTAATATTATATAATATGTAATATATAATTTATGTATTAACAAACAAACTAAAATTTAAGAACGTGTTTATAAAACTGAAATGGTAATATGAATGCAAATTCTGGCTTTAATTTAATGCAACTATGTCACTAAAGTGTTTTTTAAATTTTTGGCAATGTAAAAAATGAGAATAACTCATCTACATTTTCTGGTTAATATTTTGGGCCAATGAGATGTCCTTTATTCAGACTCCTGCAGGGTTTCCATTCAAAAAGAAATAAGCCAGTAAACTATTGAAACAAAAAATGTAACATTTGTTTGCTTGTAGTTTACTTGTAGATAATATTGGCTGAAAGGAAAACAGCATTATACTATAAAGTAGCACAGGAGACTCTCATGCCTGCTTTTTTGAAATGTTTGGCCAATATCAATTAAGCTATAAATGCAGTTGTAGTACAATAGTGATACAAGACTCTATGCAACCAGGAACAGCTTGAAGGTCATATTGCTGATCCATGATACAGAAATCATAGTTATTTAATTTCAAATTAGACATACATTTCCACAAGAACAGTACTATATTTGCTAAGATATTTTAGAACAGACATTTTAAACAATTCAGAAGGATTCGGGGTATATAGAATGTGATATCATTACTTTTCAAATCTTTTAAATAAGGTAAGTACAGCCTAACCAGTTTTCAGTCCCCTGGAAGCACTTTTGGAGAATTATTTTGAATACCAAACAGATTGACATGAAGCAAGAGCCTTATTAGGAGTAACTGGAAAGAATAATAGTTTTCATTGGTGCTACAGATAGCAATTGCTTACTCACGGGTAATAGGTGTCATGGCTTGCAGGTCTTCTCTTCTATTCATTTTCCCCAAATTGAAAAATTGTGAGATTATTGGATGAGAAAAAATATTTGATGAGTAGGAGAAGCAGAGAAAATTCACAAGCAAAAACACGCATGTCATTAATTCATTATGAATTCAGTGACAATTACATCTATCTTTTTACTTCTTTTAAACAATAATATTCACTATTATACAATAATTAATAAAGTCAGGTTCTCTACAGAGAATATCACATTTAATTCTCAAAAATCTTTTGAGATATGTACACTTAGATCTTTCTATTCCATTTCTATCTCACTATTCATTTGCTATAATTACTTGCAAAAATTTTACCAGAAATCACTGCTAATATATAAGGTCCCTAAATAAAGCTGCATGCACATATCAGAAAAGACATCTATATTGAACACTTGTTCTCTTATAAGAGAACTTTGACCATTTCACAGTTCTATCTCTGCTGTTCTCTTGATGTGATTATGACTTGAAGGTGTTTGAATCTATTGTATTTTGTTACTATGGTCTTCTCTGCCTTTTAGTTAGAGGTTTTGCTGTCATATATGCTGCTTACTTGTGTCAATACCTGAGGGCATTACCAACAAGTTTCAATTTAGCTAGATTCTTTTCATATTTAGGATGTCATTTCATCATTTCTTTTCATCGGAGCATGAACTCCATGTTGTAGAAAAGAAAATTCATAGTAATATTGTACACTGTGTAGAATATATCAATGATTTCATTTTTTAAGAAATAATTAGGTCATTTTTATTTTGAATGCTTTATGTTATCAAGAGATCATTTGTGGGTGGTTATTTTTATATTTAAGAATGTTTTCATAACATTTGGAACACCTCATTTCTCCCATTAAAGATAATGGAATAAAGGCTCTGCTAATTTGCTATCAAATGACTTCTTTAGTAATGCAAAAGATATGACCAGTAAGAGCTGCCTCTACTTTCATTACTAAACATTTACAAAGAAACAAACTCCCAAATAAGTTTATTGATTAAACAAATGTTAAGAGTTTTCATTATTAAATATTCCTAAGCAAGGTACTATACCAAAAAATCAAGTATTATTCTCTGATAAGTTTTGTAAATGGTACTTGTGGATATGACTTTTAGAGGGAGAATAAGATTCAAGTAAGGAGTTAATCTTTGATAAGGACAGTAATTGAAACAGAATGAACACACATGAGTAGAATAAAGCAGCCATTAAAAACAAAGATGCAATAAACATTTAGCAGGCAATATGATAAATCTACAACATCTTGGACCACATAGATCCTGAACTGAGTTATTATATTTGGAAGCCAAACTGTGGCCAAAAAGTAAATATTCAGATTAAAAGAGCACTATTAATTTCAGCAATTGTTATTGTTCCACTAAGTGTTTTTCCTGACTACATTTTTTCCTCTGTCATGGTCATCATGTTTCTTAAAATGAATAATAATGCACAGTCCTATTGCAGTTTTCTCAGGAACCTTTCTTCAGCAGATTCTCTAGAGAATTATTCAGTGGCAATCACAGAACCACGTTTGGCCTTTGAACTGATCTGGCAGGTTTTTCTTTGACTCTTTTTGACATCATGGAGATATCTTGCCACTACAGGTTGAGAAGCCACAACAACTCAGACACAGTGTGAAGGTTAGATTGAAAACATCCTCCCTATATACTGCAAATCTTGCTCTCTAAACTTGTGTTGGATTTCTTCCATCTCATTTTAATTAAGAACTGACAGAGAACATGGCGGCCGGCGAGGAAGCTGCACTTTCAATATCTCCACATTAACGGGATCAGAAACACCAATTAAAACAGCTACATTCTACCTACTGAGGATCTTCTAGCAAAATTCCGTTGAAAGGAGACCTGCCGAGAATTAGTAAGTTTATTAGACGTGACAGTTTGCCCCAGACAAGTGAAACTTGACCGGCAGCGCGGGCTCAGAGTCCAATCCCGCGGCCACCCGCCGCTTCTGCAAGTGGCAGGCGGCCCAGAGCAGCGCGGCAGAAGGGTCCCCGCCCAGCCAGCAGACAGCTCCCGCCATCCCGGCTACCCTGGCGGCCCTGCTTTCGCTCGGCGAACAGCCACCCCACCCGGCTGGTTCTTAGCCACGCGGCTGCAGTCACCCGGCTTTACAAGCGGCCCCCGGCGGCCCTGCTCGGTGAGAAGGGTCCCCGCCCGGCCGGCAGACAGCTCCCGCCAGTCCACTCTTGTTCTGCAAACAGCCACCCCGCCCGCCTGGTTCTTAGACACGAGGCTGCAGCCGCCCGGCTTTACAAGCGCCCCCGGCGACCCTGCTCGGTGAGAAGGGTCCCTGCCCGGCCGACAGACAGCTTCCGCCATCCCGGCTACCCTGGCGGTCCCGCTCTTGCCCTGCAAACAGCCACCCCGCCCGCCTGGGTCTTAGCAACGTGGCTAAAGCCACCTGGCTTTGCAAGCACCCCCGGCGGCCCTGCTCGGCGAGAAGGGTCCCCGCCCTGCCGGCAGACAGCTCCCGCCATTCCGCTCTTGCTCTGCAAACAGCCACCCCGCCCGCCTGGTTCTTAGCCACGAGGCTGCAGCCGCCCGGCTTTACAAGCGCCCCCGGCGACCCTGCTCGGCGAGAAGGGTCCCTGCCCGGCCGACAGACAGCTTCCGCCATCCCGGCTACCCTGGCGGTCCCGCTCTTGCCCTGCAAACAGCCACCCCGCCCGCCTGGGTCTTAGCCACGCGGCTGCAACCACCCGGCTTTACAAGCGCCCCCGGCGGCCCGCGGCGAGAAGGGTCCCCGCCATGCCGGCAGACAGCTCCAGCCATCCTGCTCTTGCTCTGCAAACAGCCACCCCGCCCGCCTGGTTCTTAGCCACGAGGCTGCAGCCGCCCGGCTTTACAAGCGCCCCCGGCGGCCCTGCTCGTCGAGAAGGGTCCCTGCCTGGCCGACAGACAGTTTCCACCATCCCGGCTACCTTGGCGGCCCCGCTCTCGCCCTGCAAACAGCCACCCCGCCCGCCTGGGTCTTAGCCACGTGGCTGCAGCCACCTGGCTTTGCAAGCGCCCCCGGCGGCCCTGCTCGGCGAGAAGGGTCCCCGCCCTGCCGGCAGACAGCTCCCGCCATTCCGCTCTTGCTCTGCAAACAGCCACCCCGCCCGCCTGGTTCTTAGACACGAGGCTGCAGCCGCCCGGCTTTACAAGCGCCCCAGCGGCCCTGCTCGTCGAGAAGGGTCCCTGCCCGGCCGGCAGACAGCTCCCACCATCCCGGCACTCCTGGCGGCCCGCCCGCTCTGCGAAGGGTTACCCCGCCCGGCTCTTAGCCACGCGGGCGCCATCTGCCTGGCTCTGTGGGCACCCCCGGCGGCCCAGCGCAGCCAGAAGGGTCCCCGCCTGGCCCGACAGAAGGCACGTGCCCTTCCGGCTCTGCTAACGGCCCTGCCCACCCAGGAAAGGGCTCCCCCCCTTGAGAGGATGGGAAGGAAATCTAACCAAGCCTCTATGAATTAGCGAACTGGGATCTAAAACCAGAGATTGTGTCAGACCAGAGACAAGCCAGTTCCACCTCTCCCTTCGGTCACTCCTGCAAGAAGCCAGGGGCCCGCCATAGCAGAGAGGGGAAGTCACCAAAGATCGGCCAAAGAGATTCCTTCCCAGCGGACTCTAAATTAGCAGGAGCGGCGAGGGAGCCGGCCGGAGCTGGTGGGAACCGCGGCAGCGGCACGGGAACCGGCGGGAGCTGAGGCGGCGCTGACGCAGGAGCCGGCGGGAGCCGCGCAGTGCGGGTCTCCCAGCTACAGCTCCCACCAGTGCTGACAACTGAGGTCTCTTGCACCGGATACGGGGGCGTGGCTACCAGAAGGTAAGCAAATTTGCTGGGGGTTCTCAGCCCCAAGCTCTACAAACTTAGGGCCTGAGGGAGGCAAACAAGGAGAGTGTGCCCAGGCACTAATGAAACAGCTGCTCCACGCGTGTGCAAGGTAGGCGGAACCGTGACCACCGACAAAACAGGCCCAGTGGCCCGCCAGATACATCGCCCCGGTCGGGGGAGGGGCAGAGCCGCCACCAGCGCCTTTTAGGTAGACAGATCTGCAACCGACAGACAGAACAGGCCTAGTGGCCAGCGGAGGGGCAAAGCCACTGCTCACGCCTGCAAGGTAGGCGGACCTGTGACCACCGAAAGAACAGGCCCATCGAAAGTACAGGTACAGCGGCCTCCTGGCGTGGAAGGCACATTGCCTCAATTGGAGGAGGGGCAGAGCCACCGCCAAAGCCAGCGAGGGAGACTTTGCAGCTATACAAGAGCAATATAAATATATAGGGGGAAAAATCAATAACACAACAGTTTCACCAAGCAGAAAGAAATGCGATCAGTATGAAAAGACAAGGAAAGAAAGGACCACAAGCAATGCAGGTCAACTCAACTTTAGAAGAGGTAATATCTGCAGCAGATGGAATTTCAGATAAAGAATTCAGGATATACATGCTTCAGATGATCTGGAGTCTCAAGGAAGACATTAGACAGCAAAATCAGACAATGAAAGACCACTTCGACCACTTCGACAATAAATTACATAAACAAATCCAAGAAGCAAAAGATCAATTATACAGGGAGATAGAGGTTATAAAAAACAAACAAACAGAAATCCTGGAAATGCAGGAAACAATAAACCAAATTAAAAACTCAATTGAGAATACTACCAGCAGAGTAGAACACTTAGAAGATAGAACATCAGACAATGAAGACAAAGTATTTCAACTGGAGAAGAACATAGACAGCTCAGCAAAGCTGTTAAGAAACCATGAGCAGAACATTCAAGAAATATGGGATAACATAAAGAGACCCAACTTAAGGGTCATGGGGATACAGGAAGGTATTGAGGTCCAAACCAAAGGAATGAGCAATCTATTCAACGAAATAATACGAGAAAACTTCCCAGACTTGAAGAATGAGACAGAATCCCAAATCCTAGAAGCCTACAGGATGCCGAATGTGCAAAATCATAAGAGATCCACACCTAGACACATTATAATGAAGATGCCCAACATACAGAATAAGGAGAGAATTTTAAAAGCTACAAGAGAAAGGAAGCAGATTACATTTAGGGGTAAACCAATCAGGATAACAGCTGATCTTTCAACACAGACTCTGAAAGCTAGAAGATCCTGGAATAACATATTTCAAACACTGAAAGAAAAGGGGTTCCAACCAAGAATTGTGTATCCCGCGAAATTAAGCTTCAGGATGGAAGATGAAATTAAAACCTTCCATGATAAACAAAAGTTAAAAGAATTTGCAGCTAGAAAACCAGCTCTTCAAAACATCCTCGGCAAAATATTACAGGAAGAGGAAATGGAAAATATCAATGAAAACCAACAGCGGGAGGTAGTACAGTAAAGGTGGGGGGGAATAATCAAAGAGGAAAACAAACCATGTTTAGTAACATAAATAAACAAATATGGCTGGAAGAACAACCCATATCTCAATAATAACTCTAAATGTTAATGGCTTAAACTCACCAATTAAGAGACACAGGCTAGCAGAATGGATCACTAAACAAGACCCAACAATATGCTGCCTTCAGGAGACGCATTTGATAGGAAAAGACATACATAGACTGAAGGTGAAAGGTTGGGAAAAATCATATCACTCATATGGACTTCGGAAACAAGCAGGAGTGTCCATACTCATTTCAAATAAAATAGATTTCAAGCCAAAGTTAATCAAAAGGGATGAAGAGGGACACTACATACTTCTCAAGGGAACCATACACCAACAAGACATAACAATCATAAATATATATGCCCCAAACAATGGTGCAGCTATGTTCATCAAACAAACTCTTCTCAAGTTCAAGAGTCTAATAGACCACCATACAATAATCATGGGAGACTTCAACACAACTCTCTCACCACTGGACAGATCTTCCAAACAAAAGTTGAATAAGGAAACTATAGAGCTCAATAACACAATTAATAACCTAGACTTAATTGACATATATAGAATATACCACCCAACATCAAGCAGTTACACTTTTTTCTCAGCAGCACATGGATCCTTCTCAAAAATAGATCATATATTATGTCACAGGGCAACTCTTAGATAATATAAAGGAGTAGAGATAATACCATGCATATTATCTGATCATAATGGAATGAAATTGAAAATCAACGATAAAAGAAGTAAGGAAAAATCATGCATCACTTGGAGAATGAACAATAGGTTACTGAATGATCAATGGGTTATAGAAGACATCAAGGAGGAAATTAAAAAATTCTTAGAGATAAATGAAAACACAGACACAACATATCGGAATCTATGGGACACATTGAAAGCAGTTCTAAGAGGAAAATTTATTGCTTGGAGTTCATTCCTTAAAAAAAGAAAAAACCAACAAATAAATGATCTAATACTTCAACTCAAAATCCTAGAAAAAGAAGAGCAAAACAACAGCAAAAGAAGTAGAAGACAAGAAATAATTAAAATCAGAGCTGAAATTAATGAAATCGAAACGAAAGAAACAATTGAAAAAATTGACAAAACTAAAAGTTGGTTCTTTGAAAAAATAAATAAAATCGACAGACCCTTAGCCACGCTAACAAAGAGAAGAAGAGAGAGAACTCAAATTACCAGCATACGGGATGAAAAAGGCAATATCACAACAGACACTTCAGAAATACAGAAGATTATCAGAAATTATTTTGAATCCTTATACTCCAATAAAATAGAAGATAGTGAAGGCATCGATAAATTTCTTAAGTCATATGATTTGCCCAGATTGAGTCAGGAGGATATTGACAACCTAAACAGACCAATATCAATTGAGGAAATAGAAGATACCATCAAAAGACTACCAACTAAGAAAAACCCAGGACCGGATGGGTATACAGCAGAGTTTTTCAAAACCTTTAAAGAGGAATTAACACCAATACTTTTCAAGCTATTTCAGGAAATAGAAAAAGAGGGAGAACTTCCAAATTCATTCTATGAGGCCAACATCACCCTGATTCCTAAACCAGACAAAGACACTTCAAAGAAAGAAAACTACAGACCAATATCTCTAATGAACCTAGATGCAAAAATCCTCAATAAACTTCTGGCGAACCGGATACAAAAACATATCAAAAAAATTGTGCACCATGATCAGGTAGGATTTATCCCTGGGATGCAAGGTTGGTTCAATATACGGAAATCAATAAATGTTATTCACCACATCAACAGGCTTAAAAATAAGAACCATATGGTCATCTCGATAGATGCGGAAAAAGCATTCGACAAAGTACAGCATCCCTTTATGTTCAAAACTCTAGAAAAACTAGGGATAACAGGAACATACCTCAACATTGTAAAAGCAATCTATGCTAAGCCTCAGGCTAGCATCATTCTGAATGGAGAAAAACTGAAGGCATTCCCTCTAAAATCTGGAACAAGACAGGGATGCCCTCTCTCACCACTTCTGTTCAACATAGTTCTCGAATCACTGGCCAGAGCAATTAGACAGACGAAAGAAATTAAAGGCATAAAAATAGGAAAAGAAGAACTCAAATTATCACTATTTGCAGATGACATGATTCTATACCTAGCAGACCCAAAAGGGTCTACAAAGAAACTATTAGAGCTAATAAATGAATTCAGCAAAGTGGCAGGCTATAAAATCAACACGCATAAATCAAAGGCATTCCTGTATATCAGCAACAAATCCTCTGAAATGGAAATGAGGACAACCACCCCATTCACAATATCCTCAAAGAAAATAAAATACTTGGGAATCAACCTAACAAAAGAGGTGAAAGACTTATACAATGAAAACTACAGAACCATAAAGAGAGAAATAGAAGAAGATCTTAGAAGATGGAAAAATATACCCTGTTCATGGATAGGTAGAAGTAACATCATCAAAATGGCGATATTACCAAAAGTTCTCTATAGGTTTAATGCAATGCCAATCAAAATCCCAACGGCATTTCTTGTAGAAATAGAGAAAGCAATCATGAAATTCATATGGAAAAATAAAAGACCCAGAATAGCAAAAACAATTCTAAGCAGGAAATGTGAATCAGGCGGTATAGCTATACCAGACTTCAAACTATACTACAGAGCAATAGTAACAAAAACAGCATGGTACTGGTACCAAAACAGGCAGGTGGACCAATGGTACAGAATAGAGGACACAGAAACCAATCCACAAAACTACAACTATCTTATATTTGATAAAGGGGCTAAAAGCATGAAATGGAAGAAGGATAGCATCTTCAACAAATGGTGTTGGGAAAACTGGAAATCCATATGCAACAAAATGAAACTGAATCCCTTTCTCTCGCCATGCACAAAAGTTAACTCAAAGTGGATCAAGGAACTTGATATCAAATCAGAGACATGGCGTCTGATAGAAGAAAAAGTTGGCTATGATCTACATACTGTGGGGTCGGGCTCCAAATTCCTCAATAGGACACCCATAGCACAACAGTTAATAACTAGAATCAACAAATGGGACTTACTAAAACTAAAAAGTTTTTTCTCAGCAAAAGAAACAATAAGAGAGGTAAATAGGGAGCCTATGTCCTGGGAACAAATCTTTACTCCTCACACTTCAGACAGAGCCCTAATATCCAGAATATACAAAGAACTAAAAAAATTAGACAATGAGATAACGAATAACCCAATCAACAAATGGGCCAAGGACCTGAACAGAAATTTCTCAGAGGAGGACATACAATCAATCAACAAGTATATGAAAAAATGCTCACCATCTCTAGCAGTCAGAGAAATGCAAATCAAAACCACCCTAAGATACCATCTCACTCCAGTAAGATTGGCAGCCATTAGGAAGTCAAACAGCAACAAGTGCTGGCGAGGATGTGGGGAAAAGGGTACTCTTGTACATTGCTGGTGGGACTGCAAATTGGTGCGGCCAATTTGGAAAGCAGTATGGAGATTTCTTGGAAAGCTCGGAATGGAACCACCATTTGATCCAGCTATTCCACTACTCGGTCTATTCCCTAAAGACCTAAAAAGAGCACACTATAGGGACACTGCTACATCCATGTTCATAGCAGCATAATTCACAATAGCAAGACTGTGGAACCAACCTAGATGCCCTTCAATAGACGAATGGATAAAAAAAATGTGGCATTTATACACAATGGAGTATTACTCTGCATTAAGAAATGACAAAATCATAGAATTTGGAGGGAAATGGATGGCATTAGAGCAGATTATGCTAAGTGAAGCTAGCCAATCCCTTAAAAACAAATGCCAAATGTCTTCTTTGATATAAGGAGAGTTACTAAGAACAGAGTAGGGAAGAAGAGCATGAGAAGAAGATTAACATTAAACAGGGATGAGAGGTGGGAGGGAAAGGGAGAGAGAAGGGAAATTGAATGTAAATGGAAGTATGCCCTCAGGGATATACAAAATTACATACAAGAGGAAGTGAGGGGAAAGGAGGGAAAATATAAGGGGGAGAAATGAATTACAGTAGAGGGGGTAGAGAGAGAAGAGGGGAGGGGAGGGGGGAGGGGGGATAGTGGAGGATGGGAAAGGCAGCAGAATACAACAGACTCCAGAATGGCAATATGTAAATCAATGGTTGTGCAACTGAAGTGATTCTGCAATCTGTATATGGGGTAAAAATGGGAGTTCATATCCCACTTGAATCAAAGTGTGAAATATGATATATCAAGAACTATGTAATGTTTTGAACAACCTACAATAAAAATTAATTAAAAAAAATAAAAATAAAAATAAAATTTATTGGGGAAATTAATGGAAAAAAAAAAAAAAAGAACTGACAGAAATTGACCCCCTCTCTTCAATCTTGCCTGTTTTGCATTTCTATCCTTTTTACTTTCTGGAAAATTTTCATACTGAAAACTCCAACTTTGTGAACAATCATCATTGTAGATGTATATGAGTAGAAAAATTATAGGAAATGTTCAATAACTGACAAAACAGCTCCTGATATTCCCACACTGTGTTGCTACCTTCTCTATATATAACCTACTTTCAGAGGTAACAAATTAATTTACATTAGAGACCTTGAAATATTAAATATGGTCAAAAACTTGTAACAGCTGAAGACAAGCTTATGTTTATAAGCAAATAATAATACTTCATTAATGTAGAGGACAAAGTGTAAATTAGTAGACTCTATTAGCTGTCCTGAATCCAAATTTCTGTTATTTTCTAGCTATGAGACAATATGTGAGTCACTTAGCATCTGCTCTTCTCTTGTGTCCAGTGAAAAATATGTATATAACCTCTTCCACCTGACTTAATCTCATGAGATAAGTCCTGTCAGGTTTGAACAAAACTGTACTTTAAATATAGCATTATGAATACCCATTTTTGTAGGCTAAAAAATGGTCAAATATCGGCAATTTCATAAAGTTTGAGCCAATAAAAACCCATTTAGTATTTTTCTTCACTTTAAAAGAAAATTTTACAGAGCTTTCTTGAAAAGCAAAGTAACCTTTAATAAGTGACATTTCATAGTTGAAGAGAAATTAGCAATACATATAAATACAAAAAGAAGCCAGACCTCCACTGACAGGAAATGCAGATTGGGCAAATGTCACACATATCCAAGGTCAAGCTAGTATTTACTAGATAATTCTAAATAAACCAGGAAAAATAAACACATGATGATCACTGAAATTGTAAATTAAGACAAAACTTTATGGATAAACACAGTGGTAGGCAGTCCTTGCTTCTGGAGAATAGGCATGAGTCCTGAGTCAGCACTAAGTAATACTAATTCACATCAGTGTTGTAACTGGCATTAGTAATGGTGACACTGCAACTTTTCTACTAAAAGAAATATAGTTCAAGGGATGCACATCTCCCCACTCAGATCCTAAACTGACTTTCTTGCTGGGTCATCAGGAGAAATTCAATGCATTACAAAAGTTTATTTTGCCATTGGGCTTTATATTTAAAAATGGACAAAAAATGGTATAAGTATCATGATAGTTGCAGGATATTAGCCCATTTTAACCAGATAAAAATAAGCCAGGGACATTATGATTTGTAATTTCAAATTAAACACAGATTTGAGAAAATATGGCTATTTATGGCAATGAACATTACTCCCAGAATTTAAAGGTTTGCAATAATATTCTCTCTTAGAATTCTATGGGATGACTCTAATAAGCTGGGTTTTCTCCTCTGGCAATTTATGCTATTTTAGACCCACAGAGGTTGAAGCTGAGGTCTACAGAGGGCTTCATTGCACAATTGTCCAAGATGACTTTACTCACATACCTGATATAACCCCTACTCCTTCAGGTAGCCTCTCTCTGCAGCCTGAGTTTTTACATGGCCATTCAGATTTTCAAGAGATAAAAGGCAGAAGCTACTAGCCCTCTAAATGAGTGAAGCTGCAGCAGCTTTGTTTCTGCTGTATTCTCTTAATAGGCATAGATCGGTGAGGTAGAGGAACAGATTCCACCTCTGGATGGGATGGGATGTTATTGATAGTAGCCATCTGTAGAGATAAGCTAACACAAAAATATCAGCAGAGAAGAGCTCAAAGCCCCAGTAGTAAGATTTGAGAAAGAATCAGAAAATCAGACCTTCCCTGTTGACATTTTATGTATCTCTTTTCAAATCCTAACCCTGCCACTTCTTGGCTGAGAAATATTGGCCAAATCAGTTAATCTCTTGAGCCTATAAAACACAGTAAATTGTCATTAACTTAGAAACTTGTGAGAATTCAAAGTGTAATGTGCTTAAAGTGATTAACACACTTCTTGGTACAGTAAATATTCGCTATTACTAGATTTTTATTTGGGACTTAAATTACATTAAAAGTACGAAAATGAGTTCATAAGAAATGTTATGTATTTTAGAGAAATATGAAAAGTGTTTTCATGGTGTGTTTCATTCATTAATTGAAAATAATTCTTAAGCTGAGAATAATTGCCAGAGTACATGCTGGGCCCTAGTATAGCACAGATAAAGATGGCATTTTCTCATATTTTGTTCACACACCATTGGGGGACAAAAGAATTTGAACTAATAAGTTAGGATAAGGTATTGTAAATTCTGTATGAAGTGATAAAAATGAGGGTATGGCAAGTACTTTGGAAATTAGGAGAAGAGGCAAGAGAAAGAGACACATTTGAAAGAACTATTAAAAATAAGTAGGAAAATTATAGAAAGTCAATTCAAAATAGCTCCTAGTAAAATGGGATAAGAAGCAGAACTGTGTCATAAAATCATCAATAAATTAGGAATTGGGCAAAATGGATGAGAGGTGAGGATTTATGAACAATGGCAGTTATTTTCCTTTGATTAGCTCCTCCATCTCCTCCAACTCTCAAATCCACAGCTTGACCTAAGTCAGCAGTCCCTTGAGCAACTCTCAGGTTCTATTTAAGGCATAGAATATTGTTTAATATCTTTCATCACAAATAGCAAGGGCATAGAGAGGGGAGTTCCTCCCCCATGGAAGCAAAGAAGCAAAGAGATATGGAGGGGGACACAGGAAGAACAATCCTTTCAGTCCATGTAACCCACATCCTTCAGTCATGCCCCATCTGCCTACAGTTACCACCCAGTCAGTCCATTCAAACAAGGATGGACAAATTGGGTTACAGCTCTCACAATCTAATATCTTTACCTCTGAATATTTCTGCATTTATATGAGCTTTTGAGAGACCTCATATGCAAACCATTACAAGAGCCTTCTCCAGTCTTTTGACATTCAACAAACTGGAAATGTAAATGATTAAAATAAAATAGAAAAGTAGAAGGTATAATGTTTGACTAATCCTATATATTTCAGGGTTCACCACTCCCTACCTACTTCAGTGACCAGCTATATGGATATCATGTCATTCTGATAGAATATTTTAGTGTTTTATCTCTACCAGCAAGTCCATTTACAGATTTATAGCACCATAAACAGACAGACCACTCTAGAAAGAGAGACAGAGAGAAAACCATCATGTTTTCTACTTGAAATCTTTTAATAATTTATTCTTTCAAGGAAAAAAAACTATCCTAGAGCACTGCCTTTGGCTTTTTGGTCTGTTATCTCCCCCAGCTCATATCTTTGATTCTTTCCTTTCCTTCATTGTCTCAAATCTTACAAGGAAGACCTTCCTACCCCCTGCCCCTAAATTCCCTGAGCTTATTCTTATTTACTATTGAATATTTAGCTCAGAATTTATATCCCCCTCTGGGGAAAAAAAAACTTCCTAGAGAGGCACAGGTGGTTCTACTCTGTGCTTCCAAGTTATCCTGAGCTTTTCTTTTATAACTCATTTGCTTACAAATGTATTCATCTCTCTGAGCCTGTCCCTGATACCTCTCAAGACCACAGACTATTTGCTTCTGTATTTTTGCATCATGCAAATTACCTACCACAAAATATGTACTCACAAATTGAGTCTTTTGAACTAGTGGATACTGTGAACTTTGAATTTCAATTTAACTTTTGTCTTTTTGTTCTTTTTGAATAGAGAGAGAGAGATGTAGCAGGAAGATTAAGAGATCAGACTTCAGAATCATGCAGACAAATCTCAATTCTGCTAAAATTCTGACTTTGACATTTCTTGTTTATGTGAGCTGGAAAGAACATCTCTGAACCTTAGTTCAGGCAACTTTCAATGCAGCAACAGACCTTATATGTTTGATGAAAGGATAGAATATGTAAAATCACAGCATTTTGAAGATACATTATAGAAATGCATCTAGTGAGCATTTATCCCTTTTTAAAAAGCATTTTCCAAACTGGGAATTTCAAGATATTAGGGTAGACAGCTTTATTTAGTTCTTAATTTGTTCATTTAGATTGTTGTCCAGTATGTGTAAGATGCTCGGCAAGCCTTTAAAGTATTTGTTTCATGTAATCATCTCATTGGAGGTTTGGAACTTATCTCTGTTTTATTAAAAAATGTTATTTACCTCATCTCATTTGATCCAGGGATATTTTAAAATCTTCTCTTTGTTTCTTTTATTTAAATGTATCTTTTCCAATCTGAACTACAATTTTTCTTCTACCAGATCTTTTTCTCTATTTCTAAAGTCATGATTTTTTATTTCAGTGTCCTGCATAATTTTTTTTTACTTGTATTTAGAAATTGTACCTAATTACCCATAAAGTAGAGCCTTTATAATATTTCAAGTACTTTATTGTAGGCCATTGATTTCTGTAGACTACTATTTTAATATTTCTCCAGTTCGATTTTTTTATCTTTTCACCTAGAGAAGCACTGAAGCTAATATGCCATCCTGTAGTTGGTTTGAACCCTCCTGTGTACATCATCTATGTTAATGCCTAACCAAAGATATAACCATTAAAAATAAAAGAGCTACTAAGGCTAGAAGAATCAGTGGTTTATCTGGCATGGCATTCTGTATCCCTCACTGAGTAATGTTTAGTGCTTAGGGGAATGTATAGAAACCCATCATGCTCCTAACTGTGAAAAAGAATTCCAAGAAAAAATTACTTTCTTCTATTAGCTAATCATCAGCTTGAGGCCAAAACATAACGCTTGGGAAATATTCTCCATGGTAAAATTGCAGAAGCGATTCTTATGCTTAGGTGTCCGCTAATAGTCAACAGCTTCCAGTATTCAGCTTTATATCACACCCTGATGACAATTATTTTTTTATAAACAAACAAGTAATTCTTTTCCTTCTTTCTCTTTATGTCCTAACTTTGGTTGAAGGTTACCTTTGAAATAATTGATCAAGTTATACATCTACAGAATACAGCAGCAGGGATTTAAGACTCATGTTTAATTGACATCGTGCGGTTTTTTCCTACTTTTTATACTTTCAGCACAAACTTTTATAAAAAAGGGCTAGAACCTAGTCAATTTATGGATAATATAGCAAAGCATGAAAACCACAAGACCGTGAACAAATTATTCTATAAAATTCATCAAGAGACTACAGACACATTACATGAATCCTTGGTCATATCTCACTGTCTGTAAATTAGGTTGGGGGTTCCACTAAATTCCATTTCAAGCCTTGGATTATTCTGACTATGAGCTTAGAAGTAGGTTTTTACCAAAATAATAACTTGTAATATGGAAATGTTCTTAAGCAACAGCTTCAATCATATTCACTACAATCAGCAGACTCTGTATCTGTGCTATAAACATTTGATTCCCTTAATTCTGAACTGTGATAACACATTACTTGTTTTACAGCTTAGCATTAATGAAACCTAATGTTTGAGAAATATAAGTTGGCATTTTTATTTAAAACTAAGTTAAACTGGCCAAACACACACCAAGGTAGACTCAATCTCACTTCCAATCAAATACCACCAAAAGAACAATCATTACCAACAGAGATATGGAGAGACTTCTTGGCATTTGTAGTGTGTTGAGTCAAAGGGTAATACATGCTAGATGATTTTACTGAGAAGTGGTCATTCTTTAAAAAATAGAAATTTTATTTTTATTCAATATGAGCTACTCATTTAATCCTTACTACAATTCTACTAATGATGGGTATTATTATCTCACTTTTTAATGGGAGAAAACTGAATCTGAGAAAGATTTGATAATTTTCTCGAAGTCAGTGTGCTTTAAAACTAGTTTATTTTTCAGTTGGCCAAAAGTTCTTCTTGCCCAAAGTTTCTTAATAAATTCTTCAGTGATGTGCTTTGTGTCTACAATGCAAAGCATTAGATGTTTGGAAGGACTTTGCTAAAGTAAAAAAGACTGTAAATATTTTCTTGAAATAAAAAGAAGACAGATTAGACTATTAATAAGATAGCATTAAACCAACATTTATTGGGTCCCAAACACATACCCATGTCTTGGCCATATCACACATACAAAATATACCACACATAACACATTTATTCACTCATTCTTTCAATGTTAATTGACTGTCTTTATATTTAATTTATATTATTGATATCATGAGGCTTCTGTTCTTATCTTGCCTTCACAAATTAAGAAACTGAAGTTTGACAACTCTAAGTAACATGTTTATAGCTGCACAGCATCATGTAAGGGAGTCCATTTAGAGCTGTCTAGAGATAGGGCTCCAACCAGCAAGCCTCACAATTTTGTTGAAAGCATTCAGAAATTATTCATGAAAATTATGAAGGATATCTTAATAGAAAAAGGTGAACTGCTCCAAAATATGTAGATACCAAAGGAAAGCATGGAACTCCTCTTACCCAACATGCATATGATCAGATGACTTTCACTTAAAAATGTCTTAAATTCAGGTGAGACACAAAAAACTATCAATTAGAATTCCTTGGCTCTTTATCTTTCTCAAATGTACATATCATTTAATTTTTATTCTCTTAATTTCTTGCTTCATAACTTTCTATCTATATATAAACTCACCCAAATATGCTCTTGCTAGTGTTCCCTGTCAGTAGGAATCTATTTTTTAAGTGGAAGGATGATAGTGACTTTTTCACATAACCACAGAATCTGATATTTCACAAAACAGAAACCTTAAACCTCAAGAAGAACAACCTGCCTACCTTCAGGGTTCGTGAAAAGCAATCAGATTTGTTCTTCAAGTTACCATGTTTTGGCTGATAATGCTGTTCTCCAATAAAATGGAATAGAGCTCCTGAGTAATAGTGGTTTAAATGTCCTGTTCCAGGAAAAAGCAAAATGAATATGGAATTTTTTTAAAGACTTTATTCTTTTAGAGTTGTTTTAGGTTCACAGCAATATTGAGAGGAATGGGACTAGGAATGTAGCTTAGCAGTATAGCAATTGCCTAGCATGTACAAGGCCCTGGGTTGAACTCCAGCAACGCACACACACACATACACACACACACACACACACACACACACCCCACAATTGAGAGTGGAGAAGAGGTCACAGAAATATACAATAAACTCCCTGACTCCACACATGTATAGCTTCCCCCATTATGCACATCCCCTACCACAATAGTACATTTGTTAAAATTGATGAACCTGTGCTGACATATCATTATGCCCCAAATCTATAGTTTACAATAGAGATTATTTTTAGTGGTATTCTTTGTGTTTGTTTGAAAGTAGAATGTCATGTGTCCATATCATAGTATCATAGAGAACATGTTTGTTGGACTAAAAATCCTCTCTGTTTGGCCTATTCAACACTCTCCCCATAATAACAGGCATTGACAGCCACTGATGTTTTTGTTATTTATATTTTTGTCTTTCCCAGTTGTCATGCAATTGGAATTATATGATATACAGCCTTTTCAAATTTATTTCTGTCACTTAATAACATACATTTACATTTACTCAATTACCTTCATGGAATATTGGCTCGTTTCTCTTTAGTGCTGAATAATATTCCATAGTTTGGATATATGATAGCTTATTCATCCATTCATCTACCAGTGGATCATGGCTTCCAAGTTTGGGCAATTATGAATAAAGATTCTATTAATGTACATGTGTAGGCTTTTACAAGTACTTTATTTCCTCTGGTTAGGATCTGGGATATATTTTTGTAAAAGAATGCTTCCAGAGGACTCTGTAGTGTAAACAATAATAATGATAGCTGACAGAAAGGGTAATCTAGAACAAAAACTAGTGGTCAACTTAAAAAGAAGAGTTGAACAACAATGTCAAAAAGTTGATATTGATTCTTACAGGGGTAAGTTACAAAAATTTTGCTTAAAAAGTAATTGCATGCAAATGTGTGTTTCTCATTGTCTTTTATAAAGCTTTATATTGAACAGCTAAAATACTACAAATATGATACTTAAAGTTTAGTCAATTGCAAGATGATAAAATGAAAACACAGACTTGTTTTAACAGGGAGATATAGGAAGCAATGTAAAAGGAAAGTAAGTGCTTAATAAAAATTACTCAACTGAGAAATTTTAGTGATCAGCATGGAGATGAGAGAAAGTCATATATCCTGTACATTTGTGGTAACCTCCTAGATGCCTCTTAATGTTTCTTGCCCCCTGGGTAATCACATCCTGTGTTGTTCTCTTATGCTGAATAGGACTGACTGGGTTAAAGTTATGTTTTCTGATGCCAGGTTCTAAAGACACTGTAGCTTCTGTCTTGTTCTGCATGTACTCTAGAAAAACTGAGCAGCCACATAAAGAATTCAAACCACTCTTTAAAGAGAAATACTTACCAAGGGTCTGAAGCTTCTTGCAAAGAGATGGCAATAATTTGCAGGGAATATGGCTAAGTCCTCAGGCCTCAGTCAAGCTTTTGCTGACTTGTTGCCTGGAACACAAAAGAGATTCCACAGTGAGAACTACCTAGGAAATAGGAAATAGTTCCCTAGGAAATAGTTCCTTAATTCCTGTTCCATAGAAACAGGGTAAGGTAATACACAGCCATTGTACTAACATGCTAATTATAGGTGAATATGTTATGTAACAACAAGTAAACTAATCTGTGTCAGTGGAAAAAAAAATGTCCAGAAGAAATTTTAAGAAAGCACAAAATTTGATAAGTCCTTGAAAATGGAAAATTACGTAGAATAAAGAAATTATATAATGTTTTGAAAAGACACATAATCCTTCACAGAATAAAAGAAGCAGCAAGTCAAAGCAAGTGAAAGGGAGAAAGGAAAGAGTAAAAAAGAGAAAAAGTCAAAAGATAAGTAACAAAAGTCCATTTAAAAAAATGGGAAGAAGTCAAGAATGACATCATTTTTAAAAGAAATTAAAAATAGTAACCTAACAAAATCCAGGAACATAGCAGAAATAAATTGTCTAGCTCTTTATATTATAATTACAATACAATGCAAAGAATCAGATATACTAGCTTAATGTGATTTCAAGTGGGGCAGCTTTAAGAGACATATTGGACACTAATTAGGGTAATGAAAGAAAGCTAAAGAGGAAGGATTATTTTAATTGCCTTGTATGTATAAAAAATACATGAATCCAAACCCAATATTTAAGAGTATCATGAGTACCATAGCAAGGTATACTTGTTGACCTTAATGTTGCCCATACAAGTAATAAATCATTTATTCTTGTGCTACTCCAGCCAGTTGGCTCTGCTACAGAGAAGAAGAGTGAAACCTTGGTTTTGATTTCCATCCACTGACATGTCTCTTCAGCACATGAATGCAGAAACATTTGCTGTGCAATCAAGCACTGGGTTGTATATTCTGTCTTTTTCTCAATTCCAAATAAAATTCAAGCAGACATATGTATCAATGATGATTTAAATATTAGGTAAAGATTATTTCTCTTTTTCAAATATGTCATATAATCCAGTGATTTCAATTGGTATTTTCTCCAGAAACCAATTGAGAAAGGCAGACATGCTTGAGGTCAAATAAAATTTCATGTAGCAATATTACTGTAGTTTATTTCCTTTCTATGCAATTTTAATGCTAGTGAGTTTCTTTTGAAGTAAAGCAAAAGACTATTTGTCCATTTCAGAGTATGTATAATAAAAAAATAGCTTAGGTAAATAAATGACAGAATTGTCAATTTTGATATTTGGTTTGGTTTGTATCATTCAATGAATTGCTCGATAAAGTATGATCACTGATTTGGAGTAAGTCTGCAAAACTTCATTGTAGAAATCTCTCTAACTCTTTGCATATATTCCTAGAATCATTAGCTTCATTGAAGAATCAATCAAATCAGAGCACTTTGAATATTTCAGATTTATCTCCTTTACATTTTATAAAGAATAATACTTTATAAAACAAAGTTATAAATTCTAAGTACGATTTAATGCAAACTGATAGCTATTTGGTATATATTCTAATGATAATTGCTTATTCCAATTAGTTCCTAATAACAACACTAATTGTTTTGTAGAAGAAACGTTCTGTGCAAAAGAAAGTCATACTTTTCAACATCACGAACAAGTAAACACACAGACTCATTCACAGTCCTCTGCTATTCTATTATGGATTTCCACTTCTTCATTCTGTAAGGCTTGGAGAGCCAAGCCACTGTCTAACCTTGATTTTGAATCAGAGTACTCAAAATCCCAGAGTGTAATAATCAGGTTGGCTGCATTATAGCCTCAACATTTTTCTCTCTACATCCTTAGGGTGTTTTATTCAATATTATACAAATGTACTTAATTTTTCTTATTTCTTAATGAAAAAGCATTCTACTTAAAAAAAAGAAAAAAGAAAAAAAAAGCCCTACACCTTAATGCAACTTGTTGGTCTATATTTCAGTAGTGCACAGACTGAAGTTTTAATTTCCCTCCTCTTTTTCTGGACCTGGATTTACTTACCTAAACTAGATTTAGAAACATATTCCAAAATGTTAACT
The DNA here is from genome assembly GCF_048772815.1 of Callospermophilus lateralis. Taxonomy (NCBI): domain Eukaryota; kingdom Metazoa; phylum Chordata; class Mammalia; order Rodentia; family Sciuridae; genus Callospermophilus; species Callospermophilus lateralis. The sequence continues at coordinate 30,333,210 of NC_135311.1, read as the reverse complement.
CAAAGTTCATCCTAAGCAAATAAATCAGGTTTCTAAAGTTTAATCCTTAAGCAGTATGCAAATTTCATCTGGTCATTCAAGTACCATGGTTTTCTAATGCATGGCAACAGGGCAGTCACTAATGCTAATCCTTACACAAGTCACTGAGAGCACCTGTGAGGTCAAACAAAAATTCCTACATGAATATGTTTGAGTATTTTTATTAAGGCATATATTTGAAATAAAGTCTGATATAACCATTTATATAAAAATATATCTACTGACCAATGAGTTGCTAATATTTCTATAAACTTTTCAGTCTTTATTCACACTATATCTCTTGCTAAAATTAATGAACTGTGTGAATGTTAACAAATGGTACAACTACAACGCAGATAAAACACAACTCTTCAAAATTCTTATCTTCAATACCTTCTTGCTATGCCTTAGGCTTTCAAGTTCTGCTTTTCTATATCCTTTTCAAGTATGAGTTTTAGAACAATGATTCTATAGTCAACATTTGTATTAATTAGACATAACCAGAAGTATTTCAATAATAAGCTATGTCATATAATTGCTAAATATAGTATTTAAATAACTTTGAATATTTAAAGTTTTTTTGAGAAATGGGCAATAGCAATATTTTTTTACCTTTGCTTTTTAAAAAATTCTAATTTGTTATGTATGACAGCAGAATGCATCCTAATTCATATTACACATATAGAGCACAATTTTTCATCTCTCTGATGTCCATCGCATTCCAACATCTTTCCTACCCCCATACCAACTACCTTCCTCTCCCTTCCCTTTGCCCTATCTAGAGTTTGTCTATTCCTCCCATGCTCTGCCTCCCAACCACATTATTAATCAGCATCCTTATATCACAGAAAAAAATCAGCATTTGTTTTTTTTGGGGGTGGGGATTGGCCAACTTCACTTAGCATTATATTCTCCAACTTCATCCATTTACCTGCAAATGCCATGATTATTCTCTCTTAATTCTGAATAGTGTGTATATATTATTGTTATCCATTCATCAACTGAAGGGCATCTAGGTTGGTTCCACAGTTTAGCTATTGTGAATTGTGCTGCTATAAACATTGATGTGGCTGTGTGCCTGTAGTGTCCTGTTTTAAAGTCCTTTGGGTATAGATTGAAGAGTGGTGCAGCTGGGTTAAATGGTGCTTCCATTCCTAGTTTTCCAAGGAATCTCCATATTGACTGCACCCATTTGCAGTCCCACCAGCAATGTATGAGGGTGCCTTTTTACTCCCAACACAGTGTTTTATTGTATTGATGATTGGTTGTTTAACCTAAAAGAGAGGTAGATATAATGAATAATATTGACTTGAACTATGCCATACCAAATGTGCACTCCTCTTTAACCAGTATTGTTTGATATAAATACTGGCACCAGTAATTATATCATTATTTTTAAAGTAATTATTCCTTAAAAATTGGAAAGTATTAGACAACATGACTCTATATTTAGGAGATCAAAAAAACTCCATTAGAAAATTTCTAGAACTAATAAATGAATTCTTAAAGTAACAGGATATAAAATCAACACCCATAAATCAAAAATGTTCCTATACATCAATGATGAATTCACTGAAAGAGAAATTAGGAAAACTACCCTGTTCACAAAAGCCTCAAAAAAAAATAAAACAATATACTTGGGAATCAATCTAACAAACAAAGTGAAAGGTCTTTACAATGAAAAGTGCAGAACACTAAAGGAAAAAAATTTAAAAAGACCTTAGAAGGTGGAAAGATCAACCATGCTCTTGGATAGGGAAAATTAATATTGTCCAAATGGCCATACTACAAAAAAGCATTATACAGATTTAATCCAATTCCTATTAAAATTCCAAAGACATTCTTCATAGAAATTTTTAAAAACATGAAATTTATTTGGAAAAATAAGAGACCCAGAATAGCCAAAACTATCCTCAGTAAGAAAAGTGAAGCAGGAGGCATCACAATACCAGACTTGAAACTATACTACAGAGCCATAGTAACAAAAGGGACATGGTATTGGCACCAAAACAGACATATAGACCAATGGTACAGAATAGAAGACACAGAGAAAAGCCCACATAAATACAGTTATACTAGACAAAAGTGCCAAAAACATTCACTGGAGAAAAGATAGCCTTTTTTCAAAAAATAGAGCTGGGAAAACTGTAAATTCATATGTAACAAATGAAATTAAACCCCTATCTCTCACCCTGCACAAAAATCAACTCAAAGTGAGTCAAAGACTTAGGGACTCGAACAGAGACCCTGTTCCTAATAGAAGAAAAAGTAGCCCCAAATCTTCACCAGGTGGGCTTAGGAACTGTCTTCCTTAACAAGACTCCTAAAGTGCAAGAAGTAACATCAAAAATCAATAAATGGGATGGATTCAAACTACAAAGCTCCTTCTCAGCGAAGAAAACAATAATGTGAAAAGAGAGCCTACGGAATGAATGGGAGAATATCTTTATCACACACATATCAGAGAGAGCATTAAACCCCAGGATATATAAAGAACTCAAAAAACTCAACACAAAAAAAAAATAGCCCAATCAATAATGGGCTAAGGACCTGCACACATATTTTACAGAAGAAGAAATACGATCGATCACAAATATACAAAAAAATGTTCAATATTTCTAGCAATTAGAGAAATGTAAACAAAACTACTCTAAGATTTCATCTCACTCTAGACAGAATGGCAATTTTCAAGAATACAAACAACAATAAATGTTGGCGGGGATGTGGGGAAATACATACATTGCTGGTGGCACTGCAAATTTGTGTAACCAATCTGGAAAACAGTATGGAGATTTCTTGGAAAACTTGGAATGAAAGCACCATTTGACTCAGCTATCTCTACTCCTCAGTCTATACACAAAGGACTTAAAATCAGCATACTACAGTGATGGCAGCTACATCAGTTTACAGCATCTCAATTCACAACAGCCAATCTATGGATCCAAACTGGATGCCCTCTAATAGATGAATAGATAAAGAAAACATGGTATATATACACAATATATTATTACTCAGCCTTAAAGAAGAATGAAATGATGACATTTGCAGATAAATGGATTGAGCTGGAGAATATGATGCTAAGCAAAATAAACCAATCCCCAAAACCAAAGGCTGAATGCTTTCTCTGATATGTGGATACTAATTTATAATGAGGGGCTGGGAGCTAGGGAAAAATAGAAATAATTTGGATTAGGCAGAGGAGATTGAAGGCAGGGGATGGGGTATGGGGAAAGGAAAGATAATAGAATGAATTAGACATTATATCTCTATGTATATTCATGATTGCACAACTGGTGTGATTCTACATCACATAAAAGCAGAAAAATGAGAAGTTATACTCTGTTTATGTATGATGTGTCAAAATGCATTCTACTGTCATGTATAACTAATTAGAACAAATTAAAAATCAATCAATTAATAAATGAATAAATAAATAAAAATATGAAAGTACTAATAATCATTAATTTTATTATTTCAATGGGTTTAATATGACTTTTGTTTAACTTAGAGGAAAAAAAAATCCTACCTTACAATTTTCTTTAGAATTTCTTGATAAATGTTTATCAGGATCCCAGTTGTCACTGTCAGTGATCTATGAAGTTTCTGAAAAGTTAGCAATTATATTTCATGTGTTTCTGTGTCCCAATGTCTCTAATTATATTTCTTGGAAAATTCTTTGTATCTAGAGCTAGAGATGTGGCTCAGTGATAGTGTGCTTGACTAGCATGTGCAAAGCCCTGAGTGTGATCTCCAGTACAAAAAAAAAGAAGAAGAAAAAAAATACCTTAGTTCTTTCTTTATTTATTTTGCTTTATGCTTTTATATTTTTTCTTTTTGGGTTCTGAAAGTTTATTGTTTATATAACAAAGGTTTTTAATACAATAATTAACTCTTGGTATTTTAAATGTATATGGATGGTACTCTAACACTTAAGTATAAAAACTGAATTGTAATATACATTTATTAGTTATATTAAAAATTTTGTATTGCCTGAAATTTTCCTGAACCTAGATACTACACTTTATTAGACTAACACACACACACACACACACACACACACACACACACACACACATCTATAAGCCCTCTAGTTTACTGTTTCCTGAAGACCCCACATTTCAGTGACTAACTGTATCAGCTTACATATGGCCTGCACCTTATGAGCTCTGGGCTTTGTGTTCATTATTTAATTGTATGTTGTGTGTATTTCCCCTAGAGCATGACATTGCAATTCTGTCTGACTTCTAAAGGCTACTTCAGCAGATGTTCCACACAGAGCTGGAGAGGAGTTGCCTGGTAGTTCGGTTTCTATAATTTTAATCAAATGTTCAGTCATGCGAAGCCAGAGGGAGTTTTTGTTTGAATTACTATAAATTTCACACAGAGCTACTGTGTGGTGCAGGGAATCTAAAACAATGTTTTCTAAAAGGTTAGAAAGTCAGTTAAAACACAGCTGAATACAAATAAAACTATGCAAGAGGAAGTGTCCTAACTCCCTTTCATGCTTTGTCTGAACCTCAAAGCCAGGCTTTCTCATCTGTAGGCTGTAAAGTTTCCACCACAGGGTATGATTTGAGAAGTTCTAAAAAGTGTTCCTTGTTCTCTGAAACCTAAAATTTGCTTGTTCCCTAAAACCCTGCCCATCTGGCCTCTGAATTTTTTGCAGAGGATATACAAGGCCCCTCTTACCATCACAGGCACGTTTGAAATGCATGTATTCCCCAGAAAGGGAAAACTTGGAACTTCAGTTTGTGCAAAGCTGTAAATTACTGGCTTTAGACCGAAGAGTTAAATCTGTGAAGTGTTGACAGAAAACAGGGCAAAGGATAAATAAATGAGTCAGAGATAGCAGAAGTCAAACTTTCTCTAATTTACAACTTCCCTTAAGACTAAAGCTCTACCCTGAATCTTAGATAACAGACTGCAAAAAAAAAAAAAATGGAAATGAAAAATTGAAATGAAAAAACAGGAAAAACTGAAGTGATTAAAGTCAGGTTCATATACTAATTTTATAGTTCTTAGGGCAGCAGCTGTATCATTATATTGTTCTGCTTTATAGCCATGCACAGATATCAATTTAATGAGAAAAACTTAAAACTTCAAAATGGTAGAAAATATATTTCAAATTTACACAGATTTTCCCTAAATTTTATGGTCTGATTATATGATATACAGTTTAAGCTAATATAATAGTTTTAAGAAAATAATAGGATGTCAGACTCTTTTTTTTTTTTGAGTGCCTATATACACTTTTGTTTTAACACTTGGCGTTTTGAATAACTTTAATTGCTATTTTCACTAATGCTTTAAAATCAAAATTTTTGTGAAGATACAATTTGTATTAGACAAGTAGACCTTGCAATGTATATGGTAAATTTTAAAGTAAAAAATAAATAAATAAAGTGAGTTTCCATCACACACACACACACACACACACACACACACACACACACTCAAAGATTTAACAAATTTGTTTCCTGTGATTATTAAATGATAATGTTCTGTATTTTTTAAAAAGAAGAAAAAAGAAAAATAATATTTTTTTGGAAATTAAATTGTAGACCCATAAACATCAGCTACATCGAGTAAAGCAGTCACATTCAGTGCAGAATCAACTGTGTAAAGTTAGGACAGGTTGTTGTACCTTGATAATAAAGAAGTTTAAAATTTTCAGTACACTAAGGCTCCACGTGCAATGCATGAGAAAGAGTGAAGTGAGTGGCCAATCACTGTCACCTAAAGGCTTCTGCTCAGCATTTTGTTGACCAAGGCAAGTTAGATGAGAATGCCTCATTATGTAATTATGCAATTATGAAATGACCTGATGACCACCATAAGAGAGAACGTAGACAATAAAATAAAGAAATTAGGGCATGTGTTAAGCTTAGGCAAAGCACAGGCTTGAGCAGAGATAGTCAAAATGCAGGTGGGTATGCAAAGTAAATTTTGTTTCATGAGAAAAGTGATTTGAACTTTTCTCATGATATAAAAATGACTTTTAAGGCCACAAAAATAGTTGTACCCTAAGGCCCTTGATGCCACTAATTCTCACAGACAAGTTAACTTTGATATATAAATAGAACATGAGAGCTCAAAACACATGTTCAAATGACCTGTATATATCAGTGTCAACTACATTAGTAGCTATTTATTGGTTGCACATGGATTTCATTTTCTTTTTCTTTGTTCTATAATGAAAAATCACATTATTTTATTATTGGCATATTTTTTATTTTCATGAAAATGGACTGAGTATTTAACACATTGTAGGTTTGAAACCTCATTCAGCCTGAACATAATCTCCACTAATTTTGGCTTCCTAGGCAGTGCTTATCAGCCATACTGCTGCACACCAAGAAACAGATGCAAAGACTAGAAAAATGTTCTTGTCTCTACCTCTGAACACTAATGGAAATACATGAATATCAATTTACTCATCTCTCTATGAATCTACATAAAGTTATAATTTTCATATAAGTCTAACATTTAGCTTGTTTCATCATAGAAAAGAACTGTCTAATATATCCTACTAGAGTGAAGTTGAACAGAAAGCAAAAGAATGATAACAATTCTTTTCTCTATAAACTTGAAAAATAAAAAGGAAAAAAAAACTGACCATACCATTACTAGAGCTCCTTGATGTGTATACATCTGTCTTTCATATGTATCACTGTATATCTAAATTTTCCTAATCCTTCTCTTTATTACTTCAAATCATCCTAAGGTTCAGAACTTTGTCAATAGATACTATTGAATTTTACTGAATTTTTGGCTTACAAGATATATTGGTGACAGTAGAATGTGGTCTTACTTATAAACATCTCCTAGACCTCACAAGTGTTAGTAAAATCTTAACTCCTTCCATTTTATCACTGATGGTTACATAAAGACTTGAAATAGACTTTGATAAGATTCTCTTTCTTCAATCAAAGGTATGTGCTAATTAAATTTTGGGGCAAATATGAGTGGCATTGAATTCTATGTCAGAAAATCACATCCTGGCATGATATTCTGGGTTAGTATTATGGTAATTACAATGTATTTATCTTGTAACTATACTGCTCAACCCTCAATAAATTTATTATAAAAGTTTAAATTGTATATGCTCTAAGTTACCTTTTTCTTTTGGAATGCTAATCAAATTTTTCACAAAATGTACAACTCCCTGTTAATATGAAGAAAGAAACAGAAGAAAGTATTATTGAATATTATGTTTATTCATAGTAATCTTTAATGTAATGATTTTACTATATTCCCCAATTTTTAATTTATCTTTCTATGGAAAAAAACACACTTATAGAGATTTTTAAAAATCAAAGGGGAACATTATGTTTTCTTGGATTTTTAAAAATTCTTTTCTTTGTATTCTTGAAAAGAATAAAAAAAAAACCTCACCCCTACTCTTGAGTGAAAATTAAGAACAAAAAGCACACTTGATTTCTTCCTTCTATGATAATTCTATTTTCTTTCACAATCTCTAAATGTAAGTAGCTTAGGGGGATTTTCTTTTAAAATAAATAACATTGCCCACAAGCATTCAGCTAACTTTAGAGCAATAAACTATGTTAGAAAAGATTAAAGCTCAATGTTAAACAAAATAACAGTAGATTTAAAATTGAGAGGATGGTTTACAAATTCAATGTCTTATCTAAAACAACTATGAAATTTTAAAATACCTTTATTTTGAATATAAATTCCAATTTATCTTTTTCCACTAGCAGTGGTAGAATATTAATTAGTTTATTGTATGATTCCTGTTATCTTTAATAAGATAAAAAAACTGAATGTGGGGGCTGGGGTTGTGGCTCAGAAGTAGAGCGCTTGCCTCAAACGTGCGAGACCCTGGGTTCGATCCTCAGCACCACTTACAAAAATAAACAAGTGAAATAAGGGTGTTGTGTCCAACTATAACTTAAAAATAAATATTAAAAAAAACTGAATATGCTCCTATCAAGTTTGGAAAAGGTCCCTGGTCGCTCCATGATGATATAATTACCTCTTAACACACTTCAACCCTGAGATCTACAATACTGATATCAACAAAGGACTATAATACTGACTTTATTTGAGTTGAAAGCAAACATGAAAGGAGCAAGTTGGGTACTTGCAACGTAAGAAGCATCCCAACACAAATAACTAGTATTGCAATGCAGGTAATGACTCACACCAGAAATCTCAAATGATCCCTCAATTCTCTTTTACCTCACATTCTGCCCCAATCCAGTTAATCATTGAGATAAAGCCTACATTTAATTAATCTTTAAGTTCCACTTGAGTACCATTTGAATCTACTCACTTCTCTCTACTTGCTCTGTAACTAGTTTATTCCAAGCTTAGTTTTTCACCATTTATTCTTCACGAATATCTATTTAGTGAATAAATATTTGGCCACTAATTTCATCTAAATTATGTTATTCTCCTCTCCCCAAATCTATCCTGAATCAGATTGTGTTGTGAGTGCTCATTTTATTGCTCATGCTTGGAATGCCTTCTTCACGTGGAGCCTATTAAGACAAGTAGTTTATCAAGGCCCTGTTCAGAGAGCTGCCTCAATTATTCTTCCCTCTCCCAAAGGGGAAGCAATCTGCTCTCACATTTAATGTGATGCTTTACCTTTTTTATGGCACTGTTATTGCAACTTTCTTTCAATACATTAAGTCCTTTAAGAACAGAATCTAGAAAAAATGAATGTTTATATGTTTGCAAGAGCCTACAACAGTTTCCCTTTCTGTAACTGAAGCACAATACACATTTGTCTTATGATTAATGATATTTTTGCCTGTTGCAGTATGTACCAAACTAGTTGCAAATTATTGGAAGAAATGTTTTTAGTTTGCATATTTCCAGACCTTATCCTAGCCTAATAAACTCAAAATCCTGGAAGTGTGCTATGGAAAGAAACCTCCAGGTGACTCTGGTCCATTCTTTATGTGGATCCATGAGCTGAAACACTCACATGCCCATTATGTAATGCCAACAATGTTATATGCTCATTGAGAGAAAACATTGTATCTGTTCTCTCCAAGTCCTCTTTTTTAAACTACAAAAACTACTACTGTTTTTTTTCTTTGATTAATTAAGATAAAAGATTTAAACAGAATCAAAAAAACCCACATCACATTTTCATTTCATTTTAAGGTTCCTAATGCCAGTTAATATAAAATATGAATATTTTATAATCTGTCTCCTTAACACGTATTTACTAATAATGCATTTTCTCTCATCTCCATTGTTTTACCTTCTTTTCATTTTATTTTCACCTTTGTTCATAATCATTAGAAATGTTTTCATAATTCAGTATTATCACTGATTCTTTAAGAATCATTCTCAGCTAACAGTTTTTTACCTGCTTTTTCTAGTATTCAGTCTCATATTTATTCTTACATTTTGTAATTTATTTTCCAACCAAATCATCTATTCTCTCTGCCAAAATAGGAATAGTGACTTGACAAACACAAGGCTACTTAGGTCATCATTCTATTCTTAGTTTGAAATGATGAATACAAATTTACCTGGTGAGAAACATCCATGGTTTTCTGTCTTTTCCCCTTTGGAAAATTATGTATTTTAGCACATTCTGATGTAATTCAATCCAAAGGAGTCAAATGAATTAATCATGAAAGTACTATTAAATCAAAACAACTTCATATCAAAATTCATTCTAAAAAACAGAAAAAAGTATGCATCTGTGTGTATATATGTATATTATATACATATATACACACATAATGTATCTTGCTTTCTTCTTATCAGTATTGGGATATTGTATTTAAAGTCTCCCAAACCCCCTGTAGCACTGAAAGTATAAAATGCTAATGCAGAAATCTGTCACCATTTCATCTGTGCTTTCCTATGAGGTAAAGAGGCATTATCATCTCACTGCAATTCTGACTTCCTTTGACTTTCTAATTCATATAAATTCTAACTCTTATTTATTTTCTAAGAATTCTTTAATCTATTAATGGAATCATTAGTTAAGAGAAAATGGAAATTTTGCTCTCAGTATGGTATTAACATATGTTATGTTTTATTTGCACATTTAGACAATTCAAGATCTAATTTTTCATGTGTGCCAATTAATAATGTGTTCTCCTGATGCTTTTGTGAAAACAATGATCTCGATATCAGTGCATTAAACTGCCTTCTGTTAGTTAATTAAGTAAAATATTTCTAATGAAAAAGTGAAAAAACAAACTCTCCCATTATAAAAATGGACATTTGATTTCCTTCAGTTAATACAATATTTGAAACATTGGCCCATAAATCTGTTAATGTATTTCATGGATTTCTATCTAAAGCTGGAGTGATATGCTTTCAATGAAGGGTTTAATTAGGTGGGTTTAAATATGAATTTGAATTCTATGTAATGAGTTGGGGGCATTATGTAGGGATGTTTTTAAACTAACTTTTGGAATTGTCCTCTAAAATCATTGATGAAATAGGAATGTATCAATAGTGATTTTACATATTTGGATATGACAACATCATGGATGAAAAGAACTCAGGACTTAGAATTAAATGGTTTAGGTTTAAATTCTGGTTCTATTTTTTTTGTTGTTAAGCATATGAACAAATTACATAACTTCTTTAGATTTTAGTATCTCCTTCTGAAACTGAAAGTAGAAAGCACCTACATTTTTGATAGTATAATCCTTCAAACCATCTATGGAACTACAAAGTCTTAATTTCAACATATCATTTAAAATTGTGTCCCCCCCACTAGGAAGAATAACTTATATGTCAACTAATTCTGTTGTTTAGTAAAGAAAAATTAAGATGTGTGTGTGTGTGTGTGTGTGTGTGTTTTAGTAAGAGAAGTGTCATTATTCTTATAATAGGAGTCTAAAATAAGAAAAAATATGAAAGAATGAGAATATTTTAAAATATGAGACTACAATTGGCTGGGATTATAGCTCAGTTTGTTTAGAATGTGTGACGCCCTAGCTTCAGTCCCCAGCACTGAAAAGTGCCGCAGTCCGGCTGCAGCAAAATAACCGGGGGTTGGGGGGTGGGGGGTGACGAGCAATTTGTGTACATTGATACAGCAGGAGTGGGAGCCATTTATTGTAGGACAGGAGGGGTATATATACATTACACACAGCTTATCTTGATTAACATAAACTAGATACAACAGTCAACCAATAAGGAATCTCCACACTTCACAAACCACTCCCTCTGGCAAAATGCCAGGTGCCATCTTGACTTGTTTACAGACCCTAACAGAAAACAAACAAAATATAATAAGACTACAAATTTCCCAGAATTACAAAGCAATAAATGAGGTCAGAATGAAAGTTAAACAAGTATCAAATAGAGTCCCACATCTAGAAGCTCAGAAAAAGAGCCTGAATCTTTTAACAAAAGGAGAAAAATCAAATTGATAACTGCTACTCAAAATTAACATTTTAAGAGGAAAAAAAAGTCAGTGTTTTCAAATGTACACGAAGTTATTTATAGCAAAACTAGAAAGCACGAAGGGCGTAAAATGAAGTATTCTCAGGCAAAAATACCTTACGTTTTATCACATAAATTTTTCTTTAAAATATCCTGGAAATAGACAAATAAGTCAAGAAAATACAATAAATCAAGAAACTGCTAAAATGCATAATGAAAAAAGGCTGGAATAAATAACTTGGAACATTTTATCATTTCCTAAAAAGGAATACACAAAATCCACCAAGAAGAAAAAAAAATAACAAATGAAACCACAATGGCAAGGGTAAGACATGGGGAGCAATTAAAAACTTAAGAGAGTAGAAAGGGGAGGGTGCTGAGGACATTACCTAAAAGCATAAGATACTGATATGTTCCAGAACAGTATACAGAAAGGTAAACTGAAGTATGATTCTTAATAAATAAGAGATTGCCTCCAGAATATTAATAGACATTTTTTAAAATCTCAGATTAAAATTAAATATAAAACAAATAGAACAAAAAAGCAAAACTTAAATACAAAAACACAAAACATAAATATAAAATAAGATAACCAGAAATATAAAACATAAATATAAAATAAAATGATAGAATAAGACCAAATATTGTCCCATTTCCATAATACATCAAATATAAATATTAAGTATTCTAATAATAGAAATATATATGTATGAAATGTATTAATTAAAAAATAGGACCCTCAGCCTTGATACAAAAAGAGAAAAGAAATATTTTATCTATAAGAGACAAAATTTACAGCAAATGAATGCCAAAGATTGAACTTAAGTCAAGGAAAAAATGTATAAGAAAATTTTAAAAAATGAAAGGAAGCCAGGTGAGAATTTTAGGAACAGACAAGATAGTAACACATTATTTATATTAACTTCTGATAGGTTATTTTTATTTTCATGGAACCAATAACAGTTTTTAAATTTTCTGTTATAGTTTCTAATACAAAAGATATCACCACACATAAATGAAAGCTTATTGCTAATTTTGACCTCAATAATTTGGGGATCAACATGTGTAATTACAATTAGTAAAAAATCAAAAAAGGAAAAGAGAAAAAAAGTTTAGAAAGGAGTAAATATTTTTTAAGATTATAAGGGGATCCTGAGATCAAAAAGTTTGACTGCTGGTATATACGGGCAACTTGAAAATATCAATAATAAAAATCTATAGCAGAAATAACTAACTAGATAGAATGACAGATATAAGCCACTATTCACAATTTCATCAAACCCCAAGAATTACCTAGATGTTAACATATGAAAAACTGCTTAAGACTCTTTATAGAGAAAAATGTTAAACTAACTATGGAATATTTTTAAAAGATGTAATTAAACAGACAAATAAATCATATACACATATGTGACAACTAAAAGGAAGCAATTCAGAAACTAAATATATTAAATACACAAATTTTCTAAAATCCATCAGAAAATACAATGAAATCAAAATTTGAAAGTAAAAAAAAAAAAAAAAAACTTCTGCAAATAACCAATAATTTTTTATAAAAGAAATAGGGAACAAGTCCAAAAAGATTTTTAAGACATACTAAATCCTGATAATAGAAACAGAGATGGAAATAGTTGAGCAATAGATGGGATTTTTACTCTGTTCCAGATAATAGCTTATGAAGCTCGCTGATACTCATGTTGCATTGTATATCTCCCCTCACAGAGCTGGTCCCAATTCCAGTGCCTATATCATTTTAAATGGAGGCATTCTCTTGCCAAAAGAGTTTATTGGCTACTTGCACAAATGCTGTGAACTTAATCTTGATAAACAACCCTCAATCAATAGCTGCTAGTGGGGTTTTCAGTGTTGGATTCAGCTCCTGTAAGCTCAAAAGAGCCAATAGTTAAAATGTTAGGAATTTCACCAACTAGTTGAAGTCATTTAGAAGATTGTAATTATCCATGGTGAAGATATTCGCAGTGTAGATATCAGCAAAGACAACAAAATAAAGGTTCTTCATTTATTTCCTAAAAGGCTGTATTTAACTCTTTACCAGCATACCAATGTTTGGGGGCCTTAAACACTATTGATGGGATTATAAATAAGCACATTCTCTATGGAAATCAGTTATAGATGTTTCTCAAAATACTAGAAATGGAACACTACATGTCCAAGAGCTGTACACTCCTAGGTATTTATCCAAAAGAATTTAAGCTGACATACTATAGTGACATCAGGCCTACCTATGTTTATAGTAGCACAATTTATAATAACCAAGTTATAGAACCAGCCCAGCTGCCTGTAAAGAGATGAAAGAATGAAGAAGATGTACTATATATATACAAAATAGTTTTATTTAGTCATAAAGAAGAATGAAACCTTGGTATTTACAAGAAAATGGATGGAACTGAAGAACATTGTGTTGAGTGATATAAGACTCAGAAAGTAAGAATCGTATTTTTTTCTCATATATGGAAGCTGGAGAGAGAAAAAAAGATAAAAAAACAATCTCACAAAAATAGAAAGGATATGAGACACCACTTAACTTCAATCATATTATCAAAACATTAAAAATGAGTTAACACCAAGTGATGACAAAGAACTGACATATAGAAAAATGTAAACTACCACAAACTTTTGTAGTCATTTTACAGAGAAATCTCCCTTGACTAAACAAAGCAGAATAAGTTTGTGTATCACACAATCCAGTAATTTTATTCCTAGTAAATATCCTAAGAAAATTTTCATGTAGTCCTTAAAAAACATGTGTAAGTCTGTTTATCTCAATGTTGATTGTGATTGTAAGAGTTGGGAACAACCTAAGTGGTCTTTATAAGGGAAATGAATAAGCTAGAAGCAAAGACAGCAGAAAAAGTATTAATACAACTCTTACAAGCAAGATTGCAAAAAACAAAAATAGGGTAAGCTCTGTAGCCACATAATACTTACATAAATAAAAATCAAGATCGTATATAAATACGTATGAAATCCTATAAATTTTGATTGGGTGGTATTTATATTAAATTATATTATGTCAACACACTAGAATGAGACTTATAGAAGGACATAGGTTAGAGAAATGGAATTAAAAAATAAATATAACAAAAGAGAGATTCTAGAAAATGCGCTTTTTAAAAACAAGGATTTACACTTAAACCTGTGATTTCAATGGAATGTTTTCTGTTACTGAATGTTCTCTGAATGCGTTTGGCTTTCAGTTTTACTTGAAAATTCTAGGAGTGACTCTTTGGCATGGGAGTGCTTAGAGATTAGTATAGATGGTGTTTCTGTCACTTAATGTATTTATTATACTCCCAGGTTCATGCAGTCTGCAAATTTAGCAAGAATTACTTTGACATAAACATTCAAAGAAGTTATAAAAAATTTAAATTCAATGGTGTACTGAGATACCACTTGAGACCAATGTCCTACAGGCTGGCAGTGATACAATCTGCAGGACTCTTCAGGTATAGTGGTTCCACTGATTAAAAATTCACTTAATTTATTATCAGGTACTACAAATGTCTTTCCCTTGGAATATACATTTTTAAATTGTTAATATCCAAATTTTCTATATTACTTGTTCCACCACTTGAGTAACTATATTACAAAAAAGAAATATATTCCATCAAAATGTGCCTTCTTAGTAAACCCACTCTCCCCCACTCTAAGGAAGTTGTTTCCTCTCTAACTACTCACATCTATTTTTAAAAAAATTATCTTCAATGGTGACATTCAAATCTTGTTTATCTAAATATTCCTCTCTTTTTGAAAACTGTGATATGATTTCTGAAAGCCTGGTATGCCTGTTTTGATACTTTAAAACTTTTCAATGTTCTGGACTATAAATATGTATAGATATATATACATATTATATATGCATATATTTTTACATGTATATTTATATATACATTATTTTATATTATATAATAATTTTTTTAAAAAATTCTATCTCATGTATATTTGAGTTTTATATTTGAATTAGATATCTGATAAACATCTCAAAGAGAATCTAAGTTCATGAGAGAGTAATCATCCTGAACATTTACATTGGAAATCATCAACAAGTAAATAATACTATAAACCACAGGATTGCATGGAATAAGTCAGAAAGAACATCCTAATAGAGAAGAGCTATTTGGAAACTCAAACTAAGAAAACAAGAAGAACCATCAAAGGAGAATACATTAACTAACTCTCAATTATTTGACTGCAAATTTCACCAGTAGCTCTTTTATACACTACTTTCATATTTTTTTAAAGAGAGAGAGAGGAGAGAAAGAGAGAAATTTTTTAATATTTTATTTTTTAGTATTCGGCAGACACAACATCTTTGTTTGGATGTGGTGTTGAGGATCAAACCCGGGCCGCAAGCATGCCAGGCGAGCAAGCTACCACTTGAGCCACATCCCCAGCCCCTACTTTCATATTTTATTACACACATACACACACACACGCACACACAGAGTCATGGTTGATTGTATGTTTTCATTAAAATAAAACAAGTATTTTCTAGATTATATATCTTACTGAGGTAAGAATATCAAAACCGAGGATTTGTCCAAGCCATTAATACTAAGTCAGTTCATAAGCCACAAGTTATTTAATTTTATACTGAGAGGATCATGCAGTTTTGTTATGGACAATTCACTTACATTATTTTACATAACAAAATGGGGAGGGTTTGCATAAAACAAAACAGTGAGGTAATTCCTAAACTCCCTTTCACAATCAACTTCATCAATTGTGAAATCTCACATCTACATAAAGAAGTTTATAGCATAGTTAATAAACTGCTGCTGAAGACATAATTTGGTATCTAAATCTATTAGATAATCTTCCTTAATTCAGCAATTCCTAATAATCACTGTGAAGAACACAGTACTGTGAAAAGTTTTCACTATTTTCACTATTCTTAAATATATTAATGTGTTTAATCCTTACAATAACTATTCTTAAATATATTAAGAATATATTTCACTATTTTCACTATTCTTAAATATATTAATGTGATTAATTCTTACAATAACTTTACAGGGTAGTATGGTTGTCATGTCTCTTTTAATTAACCATTTTGAAATACATCAGAACATTCTGTTCTTAACCAATCTCCCCTTAAGAAAACATAAAAACAATGTAGGCAAATAGATGGAAATCCTAAGCAACATAATGCCAGAGATTAAAAACATACTTTAATAGAATGAACAGTGTCTTTTGTGGTTCATTAGTAGACTAGACACAGCTGAAGAAAGAATCTCAACAATATCATCAATGAACTTGATATAATTAACATCTATAACCTACTTCAAAAATAACAGATTGCACCTCCTTCTTATTCTGACTTGGAACATTCACCAAGACGGACCACATTCTGAGCCAAAGAACATACCTTAATATATGTAAAAATAATATAAATCCCATATTGTTTGTTTTCACATAATAATGGAAATAAATGGAAATCAATAACAGGAAGATACATGGATATTAAAGGACATATTTCTAAATGATGTATAAGCAAGAGAGAGAGAGAGAGAGAGAGAGAGAGAGAGAGAGAGAGAGAGAAGGAGGAAGGTACATGGTCGAGGAGAGGAGAAAATCTCAAGATACAATTAAAAATAGTTTTAAATAAATTAAAATAGAAATGAAGCATCAAAATTTGTGAGATGCAGTAAAAGGAGTGCCTTTAAGGAAAACTTATAACACTGAATGCATATATTAGAAAAGAAGAAAGATAAAATAAATCATGTAAGCTTCTTTCTTAGAAAAAGAGAAAATTAAATCCAAATAAACAGAAGAAAGAAATAATAAAAATTAGAACATAAATCACTGAGATTGAAAACAGGAAATCAATAAAGAAATATCAGATAAACCAAAAGTTGGTTCTTTGAAAAGATCAATAAAATTTCAAAGCCAAACCAAGGGAAAAAAAAAAGAAGACAATTACTGATACCAGAAGTAAAAGAAGCAATATCACTATAGACGCCACAGACATTAAAAAAGATAATAAAAGAATATCATGAACAACTTAATGCCCACAAATTAGATAATCTAAGTGAAATGGACCACTTCCTTGAAAGTTATAATCTTCCAATATGTACACAAGATGAAACAGAAACACAAATATATATTAGTCTATTCAGGCTTCCATAGCAAAATAACATAGAACAAATGTCTTCCAAGCAAAAGAAACTTAATTCCCAGGATTCCAGAGTCTGGCAAGTCCAAGGTCAAGGAACCAGTAGATTTTGTGTCTGGAAATGGTCCACTTATTAGACAACTGTCTTTTGACAAAAACAGCATATGAATTTTGGAAGAAGACTAACATCAGACCATGACTGACCATCAGTTAAAGAAATTGAGTCAGATAGATGTTAACAACCTTGAAAAATAAAAAGCACCAGACTGATATGGGTTCTGTATAGATTCTATCAAATCTTGAAGGAACATATAATACCGATTCTCTACATTCTCTTTTAGAAGAGAGAAGTAGATGGTTACTCCCTCATTATTTTATAAGTTTAGCATTACCATAATATCTAAACTTTACAATAACAATACAAGAAAGGAAAGACGAGTACCAATTTTACTCATGAATATAGATGTAAAAATTGTGAACAAAGTATTATTAAGTCAAATGTAACAAAGGCTAAAGAAAATTATACACTATAACTAAGAAGGATTTATGCCAAATATTCAAAGCTGGTACAACATTAAAAGACAATGAATGTAATCCATTACATCCTAAGGTTAAAGAAGAAAAGTACTGATCATGTCAACAGGTATAGAAAAAGCATTTGACAAAATCCAACACCTAGCATAATAAAAACTCTCATAAAACTAGAAATATGAGGAATATTCTCAAATTGATAAAGGAAAAAACTCTAATATTATACTTGATAGTGAAAAACATAAATTTTTTTTGCTGAGATCAGGAGTAAACCAAGGACATCACTTCTCACCACTGCTGATAAAGATTGTATTGGAATTTCAAGCTAATGCAATAAGAAAAAGGAAATAAAATCTATATAAATTGGTAAGGAGGAAATAAAATTATATTTCTTCACAAATAATATGAGGACATGGGATATTAGGAACTCTCTGTACTGTCTTGTCAGTTTTGCTATCAACCTGAAACTACTCTTAAAAATAGAGTTTATTAATTCACATATTTACAAGTTATAATAAAAACTTTTTGAAAAACTTCAAGTTTTAAACCACAATTTTGAATAGTTCTATTGTACTTGGAACTCTGGAAAATGACATTCATCATTTTTTTGTTTGAAACACATCATGAATGAAAAAAGCTCAAATGTATATTCCGCATATTAATTGTTGAAGCCTTCCATTTGACTTTGTTTATATTTTGAATTATTTAATGTTTCATATTTTCCAATATAAGAATTAGACATTAAACAAAGAAAACTAAATTAGTGTTTTTAAATATAGTGATATATTTATCAGTTGAATCCCTTGGATGTAACAGTGCCTTGCAAATGGATGAAGAGTTATGTTAAGCCAGTTCAATATGAGAAACGAGGTAATGGAGGAACTGTTAGTTTTAAAAATCACCTCACATTAATCATAGCTGTCCTATAAATGCAATAAAACCCATTTTTCGTTTGTATTATTCTTAAACTTCGTGTTTTATGTAATTTATGTTAAAAGACTATTGCCCCAAATTATTCTAACTCTATGTTCATTATTTTCTTAATAATATGTTCTTGAATCTCTGGACAGGGACAAACCATACTATTTAAGTAACAAAGGGGATAAATATATGACAGAAATCTGGGGTCCTAGGATTAGCTTATGGCATCACAACAAGTGTTTTAATTTTTTTTTGACCATCACTTTTGTGAATGGCACTAAGTAAGCCATACCGGGTACACATCAGTAAACAGTTTCTGTCCATGAGGAGTTCACAGCCTACTGGAGGAGGCAAATAAAAGAAAAAAATCTCACAAAACTGAGTGTTTTCATAAGTTGTGCCAGCATGCACAAAGTCACAAAGGCATGAAAAAGCACGGCACGTTCCCAAGGTTGAGTAACTTTTTTGCCTCCCTGGAGAACTGTGTGCTCAGAGATAAGTGACAGAAGGTCGCAATCAAATCTCAAAGTACCTCTTGTGCACTACTAAGAAATTTAGACATAATTGCTGTAAAAAGAAGAAAGAAATTGAAAAGAAGAAAATGATGACCATAAGAAGGAAGAAAAAAGTGAAAAAAAAACCCACATATTTCTTCCTTTCAAGGTTGATTTTGTACATGTCATCTCTAGCCTTTTAAGCAACCTACAAGAGTTCAGTATCATGCCCATATGTCAAATAAGTAAGTTGGTGAAAGGTAATGCTTCACATCCCTGTATGTCACACCACCAGCTACCAACTAGCTCAGCCTTGAACTCTGGTCTCAAGGGGTCTTGCTGTTGAACTCCTGCCTCTCATGGGAATCACATGGCCACAGTTAGACAATAAGCAGATAAAGGACTGTTGGCAGAAAAGAAAAGTGAGCACATTTTTTCAAAATATCGGTAGCACTGCGGAGAAAAACCTAGAATTAAAAAAAGAGAAAGAAATAATGTAAAATATTATAAAAATACAGGAGAAAAATCAAAGGTAGTCTATATAGGGCCATTCGAGTGAGGTGGAGAGAAAGAAACTATTTTAAAGTACAAAAACGTTAATATCATATGGAAGTAAGGGAATAAGAATTAGGTTAAAAATATTTTCAGATTTCTAGCCTGGGGGACTTACAATATAGTATTACAAAAACACAAATGAGAAATAAAAATACTGATGGAAGAGATACGTGGGTGTTTCAAGGGGTTGAGAAATGTAGAGATACTAATTTGGAAATCATGAAAACACAAGTATTATTAAGCCATAAAGTTCATCTCTAGGGCAAAGAATAGAGATGAAGAGGAGAATCCTATAGAAACATCATGGCTCAATATTGTTAGATATGAAAAAAATAGAGTAAAAGTCATGAGGCCCTTTAGTGAGATAAGAAGTGGCCAAATAAGGAGGAGGAAACTAAACAAATCCATCTTTGATAAAATGAAGGAACTATGATATGTGAAGAAGGAGTGCTAAGAAGAAATGGGAAACAGATTAGAGAACACATAAAGATAACACATAAAAAAGGCCTAAAATGTGTTTGCAGAGGGAACAAAACTCTGAATTTCTGAACTCAAAAGCACCAGTCACCCTTGAAGTCAGGGGCAAGCTAGGAAGAGTAAAGCCTAAAATGAGGGAATTATTCAAAGTTATGAGCAATTCAAAGGTGACAGCCTCTCTCTTCCCAAACTTCATAAATGAATGAGATTTAGATCCCTGATCTGAACTGGGAAACAAAAGAGAGCCAGTTAGGAAGCATATTGAAAACACAGGGATTAATTGAAAGCTTTTCTTATGGAAAATGAAATCTCCCACACATCCTCTCTCCCTCCCAGTTCCACCACTCCAGTAACCCTGTTTATTCCACACTCTTGCTCCCACTCTCTCCAGCCCTCCAGCCCAGGGGAACACTTGCAGGTGCTGACCCCAAGGGTTTTCCACCAAAAACTGGGACTCCTTTGCCAAGAACAGACTCTCTGTTCTCCAAGCCCTGCCAGTGCTACAGCTACACAAAACTAGCTTGCCATCAGTTTTTAATGCCTTAGTTCAAGATTAGACACTTGAGAGAGGTTCTAACAAGAAGTACAGGGTAAAAAGACAAAGAGAGGTGAGGTGGGGGTAGTGTATAAAAAATAGAGACAACACAGGGAATGAAATAAGATGTTGCTACCTAAAAGAAGGTGTAGTTTATTAGCAAAAACATCTGAAGAAACAGAGAGAACAAAAGATCTACTCAAAGTTTATGATAATGGAAAAGTATGATAAAAATTCAACAGAGGTTTTGTAGTATAAAACAGACAAAATAAATAAATAGTAGGAAAGACAGCATTAATTTAGAATGTGAAGCATTGAACCAATAGGAATTTCAGGAACAGAAAATAGAAATGAAAAAAAAAATGGGGGAGGGAAAGGGAACTACTGAAAACAATTTAAAAATAAAATTTCCCAAAATTGAAGACCCTCTGAACTAAAGAAAATGCTTACTCAAGCACCCACATTTTGGGTGAAAAGCCTACACTAAATAACCCTAGATTGAGACACAGTTTTAGAAAATATCAAATAGATAAAAATGAAGCCCTAAAAGCTTTCCCAAGAAAACCAAGGTCACAGAGAAAAATAAAAGATGCAATCTCATCTTTTCCAAAGTTGCAGAAGAAGCTGAAAACAGTGAAGTCTTGCTTTCAAAATTCCAAGTGAAAATAAAATCCACTGTACAGTTCTCCCCCCATTTAAACCAGCAGTAAAATAATGTGGAAAAATTAAGCTCAAACCGATTGAGGCACCCTGGAATACTAGGATGAGAGGACGGTACAGACCAGGCTTCATGTCTGCCCCAAAGTAAGCTTTTGACCCCATTCAAGCTGTGCCTTCTTTTCCCAGCACACATGGATTCCCCCCCAGGCCCAGACTGACCACATCCTAGAGAGTTACAATTACATTCATTACAGTGGAATGAATGTAATTCATTACTGTTCATTACAGTGGAACATGTTGAATCTGCAGATTGCCACCAGGGTCATCTACCTGTGTGACTCCCTTTCCTCCCCAAGAAAGTTGTTGTTCATTTCCTCTCTTTCTGAGAACTTCTTTACATATACATTAAGTTACTGAATCCCTTTCTTACAAGATAGCTTGCTACCCTAACTGGACCTATGTAAATTCTTGACAAACAACTGATCTAATCCCGCTTTTCAGTTGTGATTTTTGCTTTTAAAACACTTGAAGCCTGTAAGCCTAAGTGCATGTTCAAATTATTTGAATTTATGCCTCTTGAGATGCAACTCTGATGAGTCCAAATAAACACTCTTTCTTAATCAATTTGTGCTGCCTCAGTTTCTCTTAATCGTTGCCAGTGATTAGATAAAAATACATAAATTTCTTAATATGCAAATCTTTATATATTTTGTGTCCCATTGGCCTATTTTCAGGAGAATTACATGTCATCAAGAAAAGAGTAAACCAAGAAAAACAAACATGGGAACAAAAAGGCAAAGATTCCCAAGATAAAAGCTATGCAATTGCTAGTGGAACTCTTCAGGCTGGAAAAAAAGGTCAGAGTTCCAGGAAGGTATCTCCAGAAAAATATAATTGAACTGATAAATTATTTAATAGATTTTCCCAGATGAGAAATAGCATTGAGAAGTACTTTACAGAGGTGTGCAAATATTCTGAAAAAATTAAATAAGATACTGTAAATAAAAAGAAAAAAAATTAAATCATGTATACTATTTGATTCAGAAATGAAAAATATTCAAATTTTCATGAGTAAAGGTAATAAATTTTATCCAAAAATTCATGCATAATTATACTGAGAAAATATGCTTTTAAAGGAAGAGAAGGTATGAGCTAAGGTACTCATGGAATATAAAATTAACCAAATAATATAAAAATGAATATAAAATAGATAAAGTCTAGAATTGATAAATTATTAATTATTGTATTAGTATCACAACTACAATAGTAAGTACAAAAACAATTAAAAACATATCATTTGCATCTGGAGAGTTTGGGGTGGGTGGTGCTGGCTGATGATCAGGACTGTTACCTTTTATTACTATGCCTTTAGTAAACAATGATCACTTATGAAATGTTTTTGAAAATGTGAATTTTTATTTTTTTAAGGAAGTGTTTGAAAAAGAAGACACAATGAACCAATAGAATCAAATATAATAGAGAAGCTAGTGTGCTGAAGATTGAAAACGTCCAGATGTGTTTGTGTCAAAGAAGCTTGTTCTTGACCTTGACAGGAGCAGTTTTCAGTGAAGTGGAAGTAAAAATCAAAGTATAGTAAGAGTAGAGAGTAACTGTAGGTCTTATTTGAGGAGTTTGAGAAGGGAAAATCTTTAGCAGTAGTTCATTCATTCACCAATTACTAGATGGGAGAAACGTCTTCTATTTTCCTAGTAATTCTAGGATATCATAATTTTCTCTTTTTTTAAAAAATACTCCTTGAAATAGGATATTAAGAGTAAACACTGTGTGTTCTCATCATCAGCTTCTGGCTTTGCTGTCCCCTCCTATTTTTCCATCCATGAAGAAGACCAGGTGTTGCCCAATCTTCCTTATTGTTTGTGGGGGTGTTTGTTTTTTTATCTTGATGAAATAGTTAATATTATGCACTATAGATTCTAAAATCTCAGACTATTTTGTCAAAGTTTTATAGTCACCACATCCAAACATAAAAGTAGTGTCTCTATAAATAAGTCTAGAAAATATTGACAAAACATTAGCTATTCACAGTAGATTGGATTGGATTAAGTTTAGTCATACAAAGGTAAGTCACCTTACATCCTAGTTAAAATAACATATGCATAAACAAATATGTTGTTAATAATAAAATTAATATAATTGAATAATTAAATAAATTATACTGCTGGGCAATCGTGCAATTCACTCATACTTTGCTTTTTCCTTTATTGGTACCAAAGGATTCCACTCACACATGACAGAAGTTAGTGGGTCTCTGTTGAGGCTAACAAAAAGTGATATTAGACATAATTAATAATGTCTATCTGTGCTATGGTTTGGGTATGAGGTATCTCCCATGTGACAGACAATATAACAGTATTTACAGGTATAATGATTAGATTATGAGAGGTATAACCTAATCAGTGGATTCAGCCATTGGATGGATTAATCATTTGAAAGACCACTATGTGGTAATTGTGGGCATGTGGGGTGGGTTAGAAGAAGTAGGTCACTGGGGGCATGTCCTTGGGAATTTATTTCCCTGACTTCACTGATGCAAGTGCTCTTTCTCGTTCTTCTCCAGCCCCACTCCTAGACACCATGAGCTGAGGAGCTCCCTTCTACCACATCCTTTTGCTACATTGTTCTGCCTAGCCTTGGGCACAAAGCAATTGATTAAGCTAACCATGGACTGAGACCTCTGAAACCATAAATCCAAGCAAATTTTTCTTCCTGTAAGTTGTTTTTGTCAGGCATTTTGGTCACAGAGATGAAAATCGAACACAATCTGAACTCAGAAAATTATATAACATTTTTCTTTTAACTTAAAAAAATAGAATTAGTAGCTATTCAAACATAAGAACATTATGGAAAATAATCTAAAAGACTCTCAGTGATAGTTTTTAGACAAAAAATTGCCCTTAGGTCTTTTAAAACTAGAACAGATACAAAGAAATGAAACCAAAAAAGAATTTGCCATGAAATAATCACAGTGGAAGAAACTAAACAAAATTTACCAAATATTTTGGGTTAATATAAATAATTGGTCACAAGTGCACCTTTAAGCAAATTTCCCATTGAGAGAGAATATATCATGCATCAGAGAGAATTTCATGAAAGATTTCTAGCCACTGTTCCCTGTAGTCCTCTGTCCCCTTTTTGGCCTTTCTCAGCTTTTATTTTCTCACTTTCTTATCATAAGATCCCCTTGGCAACATTAAGATATTAAATTGAAAGAATTAATAGGAATGGTGGCTAGATCACACACCTCTTCTTTAGCTTTCTCTGATCCCCTGCTAGTGAATAGCATGGTGCACTCAAATATGATGAAGTCTTGCTGAGAGAAGAAGGGCTGTTTACCTGATCTGCCCAGTGCTCAGCTCCAAGACCAGGATATCAATTTTGTATAGACATTCCTTTAGAAAAGATGTTTCTAAGTAGCATTGGAGACTTTTATTTCAACCTTTGCAAAGAAAAATTGATACAGGATACATCTATTATTGTTTCAGGGGACAACACAGAACCTAAATTAGAAAAGAAAAAGTAGTTAATTTACTAAATGTTTCATCAGCTTCTTAACTAGAAAGTGATGTGAACTTATCACTACTTCAAAACTTGCATGTTGTTCATAGTTGGTTAGATACTTCAATTATCTGGATGGTAACTCTGTGGAAATCCTAATTCCCACCATGAAGGTTATTGGGTGATGGGGCATTTTGTTTGTTTTGAACCCAGCTTAACCACTGAGCCATGTTCCCACCCCTTTTTATTTTGTTTTATTTTGAGACAGGGCCTCACTAAGTTGCTGAGGCTGGCTTTGAATTGTGATCCTCCTACCTCAGACTCTAGACTAGCTACTATTACGGGTATGTGCCATCACAGCTTGATGGGGCCTGTGGGAGATGATTAGGTTAAAAGGAAGATCCCTAACAAATTTGATTCATACTATTATAAAAGAGAACTGAGGGAGCTTAGTCACTCCACCATGTGAAGATAGCAAGAAGGTGCCATAAACTAGCCCAAAATTAGGTTCCCACCAAACATTAAATCTGCCTTGATCTTAGGCTTCACAACTACCAGAACTGTGATAAATAAAATTTTGTTGTTTACAAGATACCCAGATGGACTGAATTTATGTTTTAGAAGTCCAAATGGACTAAAACACCTGTCATCCATTCTTCCTCTTAATGCCATTTCCATTTCCTTTTGAGAAAAACATCTGTTTTTGTATATTATGTAGGAATCCTTTCAAAGTCCTTAGTGCTCTTTAGCTAAGATCCAACTAAGTCAATGGATATCCCTCCTGAAGTTTTGACTCTTGAACAAAGAACTTCAAGTACTTAAAAATGGCTGGTGTAGGCTTAGTTCAGCTGTCCTTCCCAGGCAGGACAGTTAAGTGTGCAATCACCCAGAACAGCCCTGACTCCCATCCTGGGGACTCCATTGTACTGGCTGTGTAACCTTGGGCAGTTTACTTAATTCTCTGTATTCTCTACTTCTTTATCTATCAAACAAGAATAGTAATATCATACCTTGTTGGGTTATGGTGAAGATTAAATGAAACAATCCATATGCTGAGAATACTCATTTTACCTATTAAGCATCCAATAAATGCTCTACATTAGGCCTGGCTCATCAGTATTACAATAAATTTTGGGGAGCTAAATTTGCCTGGATTTGTTCTGTTTTGTGAGACTGATGAACCCTGTCTGGTTTATTCCTTATCAGCCATGATCTTAGATGAGGATTCCTGCCCCCAGCTCATCAGACCATGGCCTAGCTAGACAAGTCTAACTACAGTAAGTAAAGGACAGTCATTGCCCACCCTCTAAGGATAACTTTTAAGTCAAAGGAATAATGAATTTCATTTTCATTTATTCATTTTCCCTCAAAAACTCCTGTCTTCAACTGGAAAAAAATGCTAGATATTTGGAGTACCAGAAAGAATAATTGCTCAGGGAGTAAGGTGAACATTAAAATTGTGGAATTTAAAAAATTTCCTGTACTTTTTTTAAATGTGTTACTTTAAAGCAGCTTCCGTTATATCTATAGCTGACAAGGATGAAATTACATCAAATGCCTCAACTAGTCAGCTGAAACCCTCAAAAGGGCAAATCATTTAGTGCCCATTACATGACTGACTGCTCCGTGTGATCAATGTTATCAGTCAAGTCTCAACACAATATTATCCTAACTTGCATAGTTACAGCATATAGGTACAAGTCTCTAAGGATGAAACCGTACTGCATGATAACTTCTATTGAAATTTAGCTACTTAAAATACTGTATAAAATATAAGCCAGGTGTGGTGGCACATGCCTGCAATTCCAACACTGGGGGAGGCTGAGGCAGGGGATTGCTAGTTTCAGGTCAGCCTCAGCAACTTAGTGAGAACCTCAGCAATTTAGCAAGACCCTATCTCAAAATAAAAAACAAAAAGGGCTAAGAATGTGACTCAGAGATTAGGTACCCCTGGGATCAAATCCCAGTACCAAATAAGTTAAAATAAAATACTATATGAAATATAAGAATATTGCAATTAAGTTTTGAATTAGAAAAATACCTTTCATCCCTCTTTAGACTTACTACTTATTATTTTAATGTTAATGTTACATAGGCTTTACATAAATTTTGTGAACTTCAGAAATATTTCTTAAAAAGTCCAGTTTTTGCATTCAATTACCAACTTAACAGAAAGCAATTATGTTTGTCATCATCCGAACAAGTTAACTTAGTGCTTTGCCCATCATTGTTTAGAATACAATGTGAAATGGTGGTTCTAAATAGGAAATTAACATAGTACATGTCAGGTAGTAGGTTGATAATAGATCATGTCAAAATTTTCTGTTTTTGCCTTAGATAATAAAATAGTTAAGCTTAGAACAAGTTTTTGGAGACAATATGATAATTTAACATTCTGTCCACCAAAATAGCTATATTTTGGCTTTTTATTGATTTTTAAGAAAAATCCTTTATTCAGTTTTACTTAATTGGACAACAAAACTTAAAATGATGGCCAAAATACAGAAATGTGTAGACTTGAAAAAGAAATTGACTTACCCAAGTGTTTCATTCATATTGAGACATCAACGTTGGCAGGTTATGAAATTAAAATATTTTCTATTAAATCCATGAGAAAAATTCAGTGCAACTAAATGCTAGACTCATACCTATGGTTGAAACCTCAATGAATTCCAATGTTTCCTGTTAGTCTCCAAAAACAACAGCCCATAGATTGTGCCAATGACCAAATAGCCCATTTAATTTGGAGGGAAGGGGTGGGGGAATGCATTACCATTCAACTCAGCTATTCCTCTAAATATTTTTTAGATTTGTATTGAGATAAGGAAAACCTATTTAGCTTTCTATATTTCACTGAATCTAAAGCTTAAACTAAATTTGTGTCTCCATTTTGTAGGAGATTTGTTATTCAGTGCTCAAGTTAAACATAATTTTCAGCAATGGCACACACTAAAACTTAGGTTAGATAAAAGCAATTGCATTGTTCTACCTTCTATTATTGTTTCAGGGAACAATATAGTGACCATTTTACATAAAATATTATAATAGTATCTTTACTGGAATTCCCACCTTCAGCAAATCATGTCAAAGTCAACTTTTCTTAAAAAAAAAAAATCTGTACTCTAGGGTTAACTCATTTTAGCATCCGTTTATTTAGTCTCCAATATATAAATACAGATTACTAAAAATAAGTATTATAGCAATTTCCTATGGATGTGAGAAACCTGAATTGGATAATAGTTTTGGATTCTTTGCTTTCTAAGCTAATCAACAATAAGAAAGTTAGAAAATGTTTTGCACGGATTTCTCACTTTTCTGATCCTAAAATCAATATTTATCTTATGAAACTGAGAATGGTAGTCTAGGACACATTGCAGAAATTATGCAGAAATTTTATCTAATTTATGTTTTATTAACAACCTTGATTGATGCTGATCATTCACTATATAATAGGGAGTGGCATAGAACTTAGTCTTATTTATTTTTTTGCTACATCATGACAATTTTAA
Organism: Callospermophilus lateralis; assembly: GCF_048772815.1. Lineage (NCBI taxonomy): Eukaryota > Metazoa > Chordata > Mammalia > Rodentia > Sciuridae > Callospermophilus > Callospermophilus lateralis. The sequence continues at coordinate 30,304,464 of NC_135311.1, read as the reverse complement.
AACAAAACATTATCTCCTTTATCAATCATGAAGTGAACCTATTAATTTTATTCTCTAATAACAAATATACTTAAAATTGATTTTATGGCTTTTAATGTTATTAATTTAACCTTTTAAATATTATTTTAATAATATTAATAAAATACCAAATTTATCACTAAATGATTTATATTCAAATGCTCTAACCTATGAATTACATAGAGATTAACAGCTGGAAAATTTATATATAGCTAAAATAACATCAATTAAAGACCATGAACTTGTATAACTTAGTCTGGCAGCTTAATTTACATTCCCTTTCAAATTAGTTTGTTTATATTTTCAGCAAAATTTACTATTTTCATTTCATCAATACTTTCAAGGAAAAAAACAGTAGAAATAAAAATCTAAAATAAATACTGATCAAATTTTAAGAGAAAAAAGAATTTCTGATTTAAAAATATTTCATCATCATTGTTCCCAGAACTTAGTTCTCAAAGTCTCCATTTTAGTATATTTGTGTAACAAATTGCAATAAGGATCATATTCTTAATTCCTCTCTATACCTACATCTTTTGCAGTGTAACTTTTTTCCTTGCATCTGAGATGACTTTATGGTTTGGGGGGCAAATACAATGCAGTACAAGTGAGAGTGTATCCCATCCAGGACAAGACCCTCCAGAAAACTTACAGGCTTCTTTCTCTATTGGCTCTCTGCTCAGCCACCAAATGAATAAGCCTGGGCTAATCTGCTGGGCAATAAGAGAATGTGTGAACTAGAGCTTCATCCTAGGTGTCCTACAAAAAGCCCCAGAAATATGAAAAAAAATTCAGTCAAGATGTGAAAAACTGAGGGAGCATGAGGGAGCCAAGCCAAGTAGAAAAACTACCCAGCTAGGCCCAGCTAGGCCCAGCTAGGCCCAGCCCATAATTCCACATTGCAAAACCATTAGCTAAATAAATGATTTCAGTTTTATGCCAGGAGTTTTCAAACAATGTATTTCATAGCAATAGCTACTTGATGCAATTAGACATTGCTAAGTCTAATAGATATGGGCTGTGAATTAATATATCACTATGAAATGTTATTTCCCACCTAAGAATGATTCTTGTGTATAATGTCAATAAAATGTTTTCTCTCTTGCCATTATCTAAAATTATGTATGTTGTACTTCTCTTGCTGAAAGTCAGAGGAATGTTGTACTTTCTACTAATTAATCACTCATTGTCTCTTCCTTTCCCTACCATTTGTCCATATTTCTATTCCATTTTTCTTTTTCTCTCTCATCTATAAGAAAACAGGCAACCTATAACTCAAAACAAACACCACATGGATAAGTTTACTTCTTCTTTTGGTAAATTGCATTACTTACTGAGGTATATAGAAATCTATCAGTAGAACACACATTCCAAGACTTTGTCTCAGAAAATTTAGTGCAAGAATTTAACAATATGCCACTTGGTCTAGTCTGCATTCCATTATTTATTAGGTATTTAATAAGATGTTAAGAAATAATGATGGAAAGTTTCAATGGCTTCCTACTATTTTCACTCAATGAAGCAATTTGAATGGAGGAGAGATTGTCACACTTTTGACTTTAAATAGTTCCTCAGCAATTTCAATATAATTATATTGCCTAAATCTACTAGACCTTTCAGCATCTAGTTGCTTGTTTGAGATATGTTTTTATAACATGGTATTTCCTAGTTGATATTTTAAAATTATTTTTAATTAGTTATGTCAGCATTCCATCATAAAAAAGAAATCTCTAAAATAGTACACAATTGTACGTAAGACATTCCAAGTTAGTCATATTATTTCATGTATATTTTCTTATGTGCATCAACTATATAAGGAACTTATCTGGCTTTTCCTTGCCATGACTTGCAATCTTAGATTGCCAAGTTTTACTGAATCATAAGTTCCATAAAAGATTGACCCCCAGTGTAATGGTTGTAAATGGCTGCTGTCACAGTTTTTAAAAAATATATTTGAATATATTAACTTTTCTGGCAAATAATTCTGAACAAACACTTAAGTACTGTGAATTTTACTAGTTACTAGGGAAACAAACAAAAATTCCCCTTTGAGATGCTCAGTGTATAGAAGAAGACAATGCACATTAGCAAAAATTATATCATGGTACAAGAAAATTGAATAAAAGTGAGCAAGAATGAAGAAGATGACATATCTTGGTAAAAAGTTGGGAAATCTTCACAAATGAACTCACTTTAGTCTGGTAAGTCCTTTGCTTTGTCAAATGTAGAGAAGGAAAGATATAAGTTTTCTAGCAGAGGAATCATTTAGTCATTTCCTATTTACATCATTGGTAAAGAAGCAGGACAAAGAAGGTCCTATGTTAACAGAGATAACTTCACACATGCACAAAGCACTGACTGGATAGATGAGATCAAAAGCTACATTTAGTCACAGGGATTCACAGCCAGGAGGAAGAGGACCCTCACCACCTGGGATCAGAGTGAACAACTGGGGACTGTGAAGGCAGGCATTGTAGTTTTGAAATGGTGGGCCGTCCCCCACCCCTGGTTACTGTGGGATACTTTGATTGGCTTATTCAAATGATTCCATGGCTAGCTCTCAGGGAACTGAAACCTACTACTCAGAGACAAGCAGCAACTATGGCTAGTCTCTTGAAAACTAGGGCTTAATAGCTAGGGGACCCATTTGTGAAAGCAAAATACAAAAAGAATCTTGAAGTTAGGTTGTTTAAGGCCCTCCCAAAGTCCCAGATGTCAAGTTATCACAAAGATTTTGGTTATTAATCACTAGAAATCCTAACCACTATAATGGAATGTAGAAGTCATGGAATTCTGAATATTCTCGATGTTTTATAAAAATGGTGAAGCACAATCACAATATGTCAGGACATAAATGGATAGAAGGTGATAAAAATGAGAACTATCTATGAGACTATTAATTCAGTGTGTCTTGTTTAAACCTATATATCCAGAACTTACAGTATGGGTTTTCAAAAGGTTCCTTGAATAGATTATTCAAATAGTATTTTGTGCCAAAACTTATGTTAGCACTAAGATACACAGGTAAATAAAACATGGCTCTTTCCTCAGAGGAAAATGGTCTGGAAAAGACAGAAAAAACATAGTCAAATAAATTAAATTAACTATTTAAAGCATACTCAGGTATCATGTTGGTAATATATTTTTAGGTATTCTACTGACTAAATTAAAGGTACACATTTAATTTTATAGTTGGTGGTGATTTGAGATAAATTTTTAAACATCGTAGAGGCATATTTGCACTAGATTATTATGTAGAACTCTCTGGAGACAAAGGGAAGTTTTAGCTGACAGGGATAGGTAGACGCTTATGACACTGCGTTAGGAATGTTGTATTAGGAATGAAAAGACATTATTTGAACATGAACCCAAATATTGGCAATTACTATGGAGAAAATTATAGATAATATGACTTCAAATTTCTATAAGATATCACATAGAAGAATGGTACTTGGTATATAGTATAGAAATCCACCTACTAAAAATGGGCATACAGGAATGAACGTAGCTGAGTAGATCCTGGAAAAATAGTTTGAAGCAGCAATTTGAAAGAACATGGTTAGGAAAAGTAGAACACTTGAATAATGAGTATAAAACAATGGAACTTTCCACTTTAGTATATAGAATGATTGCCAGGCAACTATCTATCCCTTTAGCAATAAAGAGAAAAGTAACAGAATTTTAAAAACAACCAAAAACGTGTTTATCTTCAAAGAAAGAAATAAAATGCCCTGGCAGTTTTGCTTTAGCACATTCTGAAATTTGAGATATTTTTTCTCATTTCTGGGAAAGCCTGCAGAAGACAGATACCAGCTAGTATCTCTACAAATATTGTTTTTAATTACAAATATATATGCAAGAAACAATACACATTAAAGATAAGTGACATTGTATGTGTGAAAAAATTAATTTAAAAAAGTGACTGGTGATCCAACAGTGACAATTCAGGGAATAAGACCAACTAAGGAGTTCAATATCCAACTAACAAGAATAACAAAACAAGAAAATGAAGGAGAATTTTCTAAAGAATAATGGTAAGAATATAGTAGAACTGAAGTTATACATGAATTTAGATAAGAAATGACCACATTGTGACTTGTAAATAGAATAAGGAAAATTAAGACATCCAGATAAATCATTGTAAAATAAATTGATAAATCATTTCAGAGTATTAAATATAAATAATAATTCAAATGCTTTCAGGAAGGAAAAAACAGCCAATTTGTAAAGGATCATGAATAAAAATAACATCAAATTTCTTCCCTATATCACTATAGAGTTATGGGACAAAGAACCAAATATTCTATAAATCAATGGGATGGAGTCCTCCCTTGCCTGCAGACCATGACTAAACCATCAATTGCCCTTTGTTCTTATTTCATTAGTCTTGAAATCAGTTAAAAACAATTTCTCTTAGATTCCAACAATAGGGCAATACATTCTGAATTTTCATATGAAAATATGAGGTTCTATCGTTTCATTATTTTTATGGGGACTCAGATGAAAATTTGAGCGAGTTCCTAAATAGCCACTGTAAACCAATGTCTAAATCACATTATAAAGTGCTAAAATAACATACTTCAGCAAAATTGTCCAGACTCCCCTTACTGCTCTCATGGGCCAAACCTAATAGAAGCATATTGACAAAGTAAAAATATGTTTCAAAAGTTCGAGACCTAGCATCACAAAGTAACACACAACAAGGGGTGTGGAGTGGAAGATAGAAGTTCAGTGGGTTACACAAAAGGGAATGAAGGGAAGGGAATGGGAATGGGAATAGGAAAGACAGTAGAATTAATAGAGTATAACTTTCCCATATTCATATATGAATACACCACCAGTAAAAATGCACATAATGTACAACCACAAGAATGGGATCCTAATTAGACTAAGGTACACTGATGTATGAGTGTCAAACATACTTTACTGTAATATATATACATATACATATATATATATATATATATATATATATATATATATCAAATAAAAAATTATACACAAAAATAAAAACTTTAAAGAAGGAAAAATCTATTTTATAAATATTGTATTGTTCTAAGAGCTATCTTATTTGATTTATTCCTTATATTTATCCACTTATGTTAAGCCTGCCTTCATGTGCTTTTATTTCCGCTATATCTTTTATACAAATCAGCTCAAAATTGATTTTTGACAATAAATGTTTTATAGAATTGATACCATTTACAAGAATTATTAATCACTCACTTGTATTCATTTATATCATCTAAATTTGTATTTTCTATTAGTCTCATTTTTTTCCTTTATCAATTTTCTTGCCTTGTTTGGATTGATTGTTTTTCTTTTTCAGAATTCATCATTCTATTTTCCTTTAATGATTACCAAAGATATGTCCACAAATACCAAAGACATTTAATTTTTAAAATGAATACCAAAGATATTTAAATATGAATAAAATTCAAGGACAACCAGTAGCTCTGTCTTCTGAAAAAAAAATATAAGTCACTTAGAATGTTTTAACCAATATCCCTGCTCTCCTAACTTCTACACTGTTTTCTAGGATTTCAGTTGTAGCTTGATTGTAACTTCCCAAGTTAGATGTTTATTATTTTTATACAAATAGTGCTTATTTAGATTACTCAATTTTTTAATTTTTATTTGTTGACATTTTCCTTTTGTATTCTGCACCTGTGGTCATTTTTCTTCTTTCTCCCTGAATGCAACCTTTCAAAAGTGCAAAATTTCCTTTGTGAGATTTTGAGTCTGTGGATAACAAAAAATGCCTATTGTTTGACAACATCTTTATTCCAATGTCTTTGTTGCAAGGTAATCTTTCTGAATTTACACTTATGAGCTGAGTATCCTCTCTCAGCACGTGAGATTATTACCATTATTTTTCAGTTTCTACTGGTGTTGAGATGTTCACAGTTTCTAGGCATTTTATCTTTTTTCTCTGACTTTAATATCCAACTATTTTCTGCTGGGTTTTTCAGTTTTGCTATGGGTTGTCTAAGTGTGGATTCTTCTTTAATTATTGGGCTTGTGATGTTCGAGCCTTTCTGAATCTGAGGACTTACTTGAGACCTTAACAAGTTCTAAGTGAAAGTACTTATTATCTCATGTAATACCAGCCTTCTACCCTTACTCTTTTCTTATGGAACCTTTTTAGTTTCACTATCATCTTCTATGCTCTAATCTCATCTTAACTCCTTCCATATCTTTGTCTCTCATAGCTTCATTCTAATTTTCTCTGCCCTATCTTCCATTTTACTAATTACATCTTTAACTCTGCCTTTATTCAATTGCTATGTACTCCTTTGAATTCTAGAAATTCTATTAGATCCTTTTAAAAACAGGAGTTTTCCATGAACTTTGACAGGCTCTTATTTCCTAAATACACTTTCAATTCTTTTATTCTTTAAACACAGTACCCTCACATTTTATATACTTATCACTTCATCAATTACCTCTAATTTCTGTGAAAATATGATCTTGCAGTTTGTTATTCCTGCTGAATCATGCAAGTGGTTGTTACTTTTATGTGCAACATTTAACCTTTTGGTGAGCATTTAATCTGTTTCCAATTCATCTATGTTCCCATCTCTCTTGGCAGATGATTAATCTCTTTTGCAGATACCCAGCATTGATATTACTCCTCACAGTATGTACACCTTCAGTTTATAGCCTCTAAAATTACTGCATACATTTTGTCTGTCAAAGAGCAGTTGTTTTCCAGAAAACCTGAACCCTTGATATTGTTAGAATTTTACATCTTTGCCAATCTGTGGGTTATAACTATGTAACTATTTTTGCTTGTGTTCCCCTATTTATCGTGAAATAACACATCTTTCAAAATGGTTATAACCATTAATTGATTTTTATACCTTTTGTTTATTTCTCTAAAAATAATGTTTGGTATGAGTTGAGTTGCATATAGTTTTCTACTGAAGTTTCTAGAGAAAAAATATTTGGCATTGTTGACTGAAAAGAGATGTGCATGCCTTAGGGAGATAGCAATGTTGCAAACTTTTTACTTTGTGACAAACAATATTAAGAATTTACAAGCTCTGAAACACCATTCCCAATCCTGCCTCCCCTCAAGTCTCTGCTTCTTACAACCATTTTGTTTCTGAAGAAGCACCTGGAAATATGACAGTAGGTGACAGGAAAAATAATTTGCACACACTTGCCTCAAGTACTGTGTGGAAAACAAGACTTTACAAATGATAAATAAGATTTTGTTTTTCAAAAAGTCATATGATGGCTTGAGAAAAGAGAAAAAAAAACTTCAGATGGATTTAGTTTTTAACTGGTCTCTCTTTTTAGAAACTAAAGTTAATATCCTGAATTTCAGGTCTCAAGGAAACATTCATCTTGCTAATGCCAAAAAGATGTTAAAGAGCAAATGCCAAAACTTGAGGTATCATTTGTCTACAGTATTACATCAGGCTCTACCAATGAATATTATGATTGCCTCATAATACTGGAAAAGAACAAAGACTGGAAAATAACAAGAAATAATCCCAGCACAACAATTAGCTAGTCCTACAGCAATTAACATAGTCACAAACTAATTAGCTCTAATGTGAACTGTTAAAACTATTTTAAGGCTGATTACTGAGAGATATCTGATTCCTCCAAATGCCTGAACACTCAGTGATTCACATAGTTACTTTAAGAAAAAAAAATGTGCTTTAACAGAACCTAAAAAATGCAAGTATTATCCCCTACTCTCAAATTATGAAAGGACTTTTTCTAACCAACTGATACTAATACACATGAATACTTTGACATTTAGTAAAACTAGAGGCTTATGTGAGGGCAAAAGCCAATTTAATCATTTTCATAAACAGCAAAAAACCATTAACAAATTTATTAATAAAGGGTCTGTTGACAGGTCTATCATGCAGGGTAATTATTTGCCAGCTTAAACAAAACCTATGCTTAGGCTACTGTTATTATTACAAGAGTGAATTTAGTAAGGCTGGATACTTGCCAGGTATATAGAAAACAGACTTTAGTAGATGTTTGTGAAATACAAGGACATTAGCTCTTTGTGATGAACAGGGTAAACAAAAGGGATGTCAGTTCAAAATAATAAACTGTTATACAACAGATAGGTAAAATCTAATTTCTAGAAAAAGAAAAATTCTTAAAGTTTTTAACCCAGGTAGGTCCTTAGTCATGGTCATCAAATCCTCACATGATTAGCTGCAGAAGTTACAAATTTGTTTGGTGAATGTGAACAGTAGTTTAGTAGTGCATACTTGTGTCCAAAAGCTATGTTGCTAAAGAGGTCATTCAGGAACTGCTGTTGCTAGGCAACAACTGCCCTCCTAGCTGCAGCCATCCATTTTGAAAGAACCAATGTGAGACTAAGAAAAAATATGTCAAGAAGGTTTAAAGAACCTGATATTTAGTCATTACACAAAAATAAAACCATTACTTTAAAAAGACCTGAATAAAGAGATCAGACTGCATATGCAGATTGGTTTTTGGTTTAAGAAGCATTTTAAAATCTCTGATTTGATCCTCATAACATGAGACAAAGCATGCTATTTTGTTATAATTTTTAATCTACTAATGAGGAAACTGTGACCCAGGCAATTACACACCCATTAAGCTAGAGACATACAATTCAAACTCAGGTTTTTGATACTTACAAGTTTCTTTCTTTCTGCCACTTATTTTTTCAAGCAAATGACTTTAATCCTAGAACACATAAATATATCAGAATAGCATTTTTATTATTTCTAACAATCCAGTTGACATGGAAAGAGTATTTTTTAAAAAGAATCCTAATAAAACTCAACATATTTTGTTTCAAATACAGAAAATAATGAATGGACAATAACCTAAACAGATAAATAAAACTTGTAAACAAAGAGCAGCTTGAATGGTTATCAAAACTACACAACTCACACTAACCTTTTCATAATTTCATTTGAAAAAAAGTTTAAAATGAAAGCTCAAATAATGAAATAAGTAGTACTCTTTAATTCATAAGAGACAGTTAAGGTTTGACAGTTGAGGTTTGAACATGTTGTCAAAACCAACATACTTTTTAAAATTCCACAAGGCATCACAGAACTCAAAGAATCCATTAAAATAGTAAGATTTATAGCCAATGCCATCTTACATGTGAACTACAGTGTAAGAGCCTTGACAATTAGTAGTCATGTTATATGTGTACTAAAATCAGTTTTTAACTTGTGTGAATAGATAGCAAGAATTATTTTTTGTAATACAACTCTAGATTGAAGAGTATTCATTGACATACAAGTTAATCATCTCTATCTTGCCTAAGTAATTTTAATATAATAAGGCACAAGTCCTTCTTAGTTAATAGTGAAATGCATTTTCTAAATCCTTCCCTTAATCTAGGTATTTTTGTGTGTTTCCATTGAGAGTTACTGGATAGAAAACAAGCTAATTTTGGCCCACAGGCTCACAAACCACCCAGAGAGCTGGTATGAATGACACTTTATTATTTCTAGGTTTGGAATATTTGGCCCACATGGGTTGGTGATGTTGTAAAGTTTAGCCTAAGTCTATTTTTTATTGGGGGATAAAATTTGGTGCAAATCTGCCTCCATGCATTAATGACGGCAACCTAACTTATTATGTAAAAAAAAACCTGCAAAGTTATATAAAACTATATTTTTGTAACTGATAGCTGAGTCTCAGTTTCAAGTGTGTAAGCACTTGAGCTTTAGACAGTCACAAATTACCAAATAGTTAGTCAACTGTGCCCATGTAAGACTGCTGAGTGCAGCCAGTCAGCTTGACTCTGTAGGTTGCTTTCTCTCACTATAGATACAGCGCACCACATGTGATGGTGTGAGGCACTCCAAACCAGCTTAAGTCTGGAAAGCTATTAGTTCTAGAATCTTTGTCCTTGTTCAAATAATCTGCATTAACTTCAACTCATCTCACATTTCTCTTTAACAGAGAGAAAACATATTCAGACCAGAGAACAAATGCCCTCTGAAAAGAAAATAAACACAAAAACAACTTAATTGTAACCATATTTTAAGTTTGCATGAAAATACACAGAATCAGTTTTACCTCTCCAATAGGAGAGTGGAGTGGACCAGTCCACCCATTCGCATATCAGCCCTATATTCCTTCCAAATCTATCAAGAATATGATTGTATGTTAATACATTTATATGTGTGCTTGCTTGGAAAGTAAAACAAATCTCCCCATCAGTTTGTGGCAATGCCTAAGATCAAACATGTTAATTAGCACTTCACAATCTTACTTTTAATGTCCAGAACCTTGGAATTATATAAAAATACACAAGACACTCTCTCTCTCTCTCTCTCTCTCTCTCTCTCTCTCTCTCTCTCTCTCTTTTTACTTTCTCTCTATCACCTCAGAATAATAAAATTATTTGGGGGCAGTAACTTCAGTTTACATCTCATCAGGCATGATCTCTAATGATAGAAATTCTAGAAATATGACCATGCCCAGTGAGAAGGGAAAAAAACAACAACAGTGACAGTCACAAATACAAGACTAAATATAAACTAATTACAGACAAGGCTATACTCATTGTGTCCGAATAATCTGCTACCTTGGAGTTGTTTTAACCCTCGAACACTCAGATATTAGATAACTACTAATTTTCAATGACAATTATGTACATTTTCATGACTGTAAAACAGTCATAAATTGTCTACTAAAACTTTTGGGAAAATTTATAATTAGGCTTACACATATTCAAATTTTATTTTTTACTAAAATTAACAAATCTATGTTGTGGTTTTCAAAAGAGAATTGAGATTTAACCAAAAGAACTGGCTCAAAAATAATCATTTTGTGGAATTTAACAGAGTTAAACACTACATTTAATAGAACTTAATTTTTGATTAATCATAATATCATGGTGGAAATATGATAAATAATTTTGTAAAAATGTACTTTCTATGAATATGTGCTCCCTAATTTGTAGCTACATTTGAAGTGTAAACATCTATGTAGAAAACTGAAGGAAATGAAAACATAGAACCCCTTGGGGTAAAAAGTAAATAGAGGAATCTGACCAGTCACAATCTTCCTTATCTGCCAAAATCCCCCTGCTCACAAAAAATAACTTACGAACTTCACCCATGATCTGCCTGGTAAACCCTATAAAACTCAGACCCTTCTTATAGTCAGCTTCTATTTTCCTTTTGAAAATATGCCCTTCCACTGATTAATAAAGCATTGCTGATCCATTGAGGTCTGTCTCCTTTTCTTTTTCCTTTGTATTCACTTTCATTTTCTAATACAATGGTAACATGAATTGAGAGACATTTTTAGCAATATGAAGAAATCATAATAGATAACATAATATAATATAAAATCATAATATAAGGCACCACACACTGCATGAAGCAACTTACATTTCAATCTTCATTGTAGCCAGTCTTGAAGATATGCCCCTCTGCTGCTTAAACAGCATATTGCTGATCCATTTACATCTGTCTCCCTTTCTTTTTCCTCTTGTATTCTCTTTCATTTGCATTAATTTTATAAATACAATGGCAATATAACTTTAGAGACATTTTAGTAATAGGAAGAGATCATACTAGACAATATTTACAAGGCACCAGACACAGCATGAAGCAATTTATATTTCAATCTCAAATCAGAACCATGTCACAGGTATTATTATTTGCCCCATTTTATAGGCTCACAAATGTAAATAACCAAAGGTCATATATACAGGAAACAAAACTGTCAGAAGTTAAGCTCACACTAACTCCTGAGTAAGTAATTTCCCACCCCAGAAGTCATGTTTTCTGTGGAGTACTCAGATTGTACAGTAAAGTGTCATTCTAAAAATTTCTGTGTTTTTTGCCAAACTATTTTATAATAATATTTTCCAAAGCTCTTCCAAAAGTTGTCATCTTTCCTAAGCTATTTAATTTATTGGCATTGTAAGTTATGAAAAATGAATACAATTTGATGTGAATTTATTTAACAAAATTATACTTCCCCCTGACACAGAACACAATTCACATTTCTATGACAATACTCCAACAATTGAAACACACAGCAGGGAACTGCCTAAGAGAGATAAAAAAATCCATTCAACAGAGTTTTAATTATAAAAGCATTTATCTGCACGGGTAACAATCTTACATGTTAGTTCACAGAACATCAAACAGAGAGCATGTGAGGAGAGATGGATTACATCAGAAATGAAAGAAACTTATGGAGCACTGACCTGTTAGGAATTTGCATTTCTTAAATGGGTCTTTCTTTCATTTCCCGGGTCCCATAACCTAAGACATTCATAGTAAAGGCCAGCTTCAACTCCCAGGCATGGTGTTCTTTACCTCAGATTTTAGAGTCATGATGTAGAAGATGGAAGGTGGAAATGACAATGACTGAAGCAGCAACTGGATTAGGGTTCATGAAAAGTTCTATGAGAGAGGCAATGGCACATTAAATGGAGAGTGTATCAGGAGAGATGGATTACCTCTGAACTGAAAGCCATTAATGCAGAACTGTAGTGTTAGGAATTTGCAGGTCTCAAAAGAATCTTTCTTTCTTTCTTACTTTTTCAGCGTTCCATGACTATACAGCATTCATAATGAAGTGCAGCTTCAACTTCCAGGCATGATATTCTTTTCCTCAGATTTGTAGTCATGATGTAGAAGATGGAAGATGGAAATGACAATGCCTGTGTGAAGCAGCACCTGAATAAGGGTTACTGAAATGTTCTCTGACAGAGGCAATTGCTGTCTTGGGCACATTAAATGGAGAGCCTGTTAAGAGAGGTTTAATACCTCAGAAATGAAAGCCACTTATGTAGCACTATCCTGTAAAGAATTTGCATGTCTCAAGTGGGTCTTTCTTTCTTTTTCCGTGTCCCATGACTTTAGGGCATTCATAGTACAGGCCAGCTTCCACTCCCAGGCATGGTGTTCTTTTTTTTTGTTGTTTCTTTTTTTTTGAGAGAGAATTTTTTTTTATATATTTATTTTTTAGTTTTTTTTTTTTTTTTTGGCGGACACATCATCTTTGTATGTGGTGCTGAGGATCGAAACCAGGCCGCACAGGCTGCATGCATGCCAGGCGAGCGCGCTACCGCTTGAGCCACATCCCCAGCCCCAGGCGGGGTGTTATTTTCCTCAGATTTTACTGTCATGATGTAGAAGATGGAAGGTGGAAACAACAATGACTGTCTGAAGCAGCAACTGCATTAGGGTTCTTGACATGTTCCGTGACAGAGGCAATGGCTGTCTTGAGAACATTCATTGGAGAGCATGTAAGGAGAGAAGGAGTACCTCTGAAATGAAAGCCATTGATGGAGCACTGTACTGTTAGGAATTGGCATGTCTCAAATGCGACTTTCTCTCTTTTTTTCTTTTTCGGTGTCTCATGACTTTAGGGCATTCATAGTAAAGGCCAGCTTCCACTCCCAGGTGTGGTGTTCTTCACCTCAGATTTTCACGTCATGATGTAGAAGATGGAAGATGGAAACGACAATAACTGTCTGAAGCAGCATCTGGATTAGGGTTCTTGAAATGTTCTGTGACAGAGGCAATGGCTCTCTTGAGCACATTAAATGGAGAGTGTATCAGGAGAGATGGATTACCTCTGAACTTAAAGCCACTTATGGAGCACTGATCTGTTAGGAATTTACATGTCTCAAGTGGGTCTTTCTTTCTTTTTCAGTGTTCCATGATTTTAGGGCATTCATAGTATGGGAAGCTTCCACTTCCAGTGGAGGTATTCTATTCCTCAGATTTTATTGTCATAATGTAGAAGTTGGAAGATGGAAACAACAATGCCTGGCTGAAGCAGCAACTGGATTAGGGTTCTTGAAATGTTCTGTGACAGAGGCAATGGCTGTCTTGGGCACATCCCATGGAGAGCTGTTAAGAGAGATGGATTACCTCTGAACTGAAACCCAGTAATGGAGCACTCAACTGTTAAGTATTTGCAGGTCTCAACTGTGTGTTTCTTTCTATTTCGGGGTTCCATGAATTTAGGCAGTTCCCACTCCCAGGCGTGGTGTTCTTTTTCTTAGAGTTTACTGTCATGGTGTAGAAGATGGAAGATGGAAACAACAATGCCTGTGTGAAGCAGCAACTGCATTAGAGTTCTTGAAATCTTCTGTGACAGAGGCAATGGCTGTGTTGCGCACATTAAAGGGAGAGCAAGTTAGGAGAGATATATTACCTCTGAAGTGAAAGCCATTGATGGAGCACTGAACTGTTAGAAAACTACATGTCTCAAGCGGGTCTTTCTATCTTTTGTTTTCCGGGTCGCATAACTTTAGGGCATTCATAGTAAAGGCGGGCTTTAACTCCAAGGTGTGGTGATCTTTTCCTCAGATTTTACAGTCATGATGTAGAAGATGGAAGGTGGAAACGACAATGACTATCTGAAGCAGCATCTGGATTAGGGTTCTTGAAATGTTCTGTGACAGAGGCAATGGCTGTCTTGGGCACATCCCATGGAGAGCTGTTAAGAGAGATGGATTACCTCTGAACTGAAACCCAGTAATGGAGCACTCAACTGTTTATTTGCAGGTCTCAACTGCGTGTTTCTTTCTATTTCGGGGTTCCATGAATTTAGGCAGTTTCCACTCCCAGTCGTGGTGTTCTTTTCCTCAAATTTTACTGTCAGGATGTAGAAGATGGAAGATGGAAACAACAAGGCTAGTATGAAACAGCAACTGGATTAGGGTTCTTGAAATGATCTGTGACAGAGAGGATGGCTGTCTTGGAAACATTCAATGGAGAGCCTGTTAGGGGACATGGATTACCTCTTAAATGAAAGCCTTTAATGCATCACTGTAGTATTAGGAATTTGCAGGTCTTAAATGGCTCTTTCTTTCTTACTTTTCTGGTGTCCCATATTTTTAGGTCTTCCATAGTGAAGGCTGACATCCAGTCCCAGGCATGGTGTTCTTTTCCTCAGATTTCAGTGTCATGATGTAGAAGATAGAAGAAGGAAACGACAATGCCTGTGTGGAGCAGCAACTGGATTAGGGTTCTGAAATGTTCTGTGACAGAGTCAATGGTTGTCTTGGGAACATTAAATGAAGAGCATGTTAGTAGCAATGTATGACCTCAGAAGTGACAGCCAATGAAGGTGCACTGAACTGTTAGGAATTGGCAGGTCTCCAATGGGTCTTTCTTTCTTCTGAGGGTTCCATGACTTCAGGGCATTCAGAGTACAGGCCAGAATGCAGTCCCAGGTTTGGAGTATTTCCCCCAAAATTTTACTGTCATGCTGTAGAAGATCAAGATGGAAATGACAATGACTGTTTAAGTAGCAGCTGGGTTAGTGTTCTTGAAATCTTCTGTGAGAGAAGCAATGGCTATCTTGGGAACATGAAATGGAGAGCATGTTGGAAGAGACATATTATGTCTAAACTGAAAGCCACTGATGCAGCACTAAACTGTTACAAATTTTCAGGTCTCAAATGGGTCGTTCTTTCTTTTTTCAGGGTCCCATGACTTTTAGGTAAAGGCCACCTTCCACTCCCAGGCGTGGTGTTCTTTTCCTCAGATTTTCAGGTCATGATGTAGAAGATGGAAGGTGGAAACAATAATGCCTGTCTGAAGCAGCAATTGCATTAGGGTTCTTGAAATGTTCTGTGACAGAGGCAATGGCTGTGTTGGGCACATTAAAGGGAGAGCAGGTTAGGAGAGATGGAATACCTCTCTAGTGAAAGCCATTGATGGAGCACTGAACTGTTAGAAAATTACATATCACAAGCAGGTCTGTCTTTCTTTTGTTTTCTGGGTCACATAACTTTAGAGCATTCATAGAAAAGGCCAGCTTCAATTTCAAGGTGTGGCGTTCTTTTCCTCAGATTTTAAAGTCATGATATAGAAGATGAAAGATGGAAATGACAATGCCTGTGTGAAGCAGCAACTGGATTAGGGTTCTTGAAAGGTTCTGTGACAGAGGCAATGGCTCTCTTGAGCACATTAAATGGAGAGTGTATCCGGAGAGATGGATTACCTCTGAACTGAAAGCCACTTATGGAGCACTGATCTGTTAGGAATTTGCATGTCTCAAGTGGGTCTTTCTTTTTCAGTGTTCCATGATTTTAGGGCATTCATAGTATGGGAAGCTTCAACTTCCAGTGGAGGTGTTTTTTTCCTCAGATTTTACAATCATAATGTAGAAATTGGAATGGAAATAACAATGCCTGTCTGAAGCAGTAATTGGATTAGGGTTCTTGAAAGATTCTGTGACAGAGCAATGGCTGTCTTGCACACATTCAATGGACTCTTAAGAGAGATGGAGTACCTCTGAACTGAAACCCAGTAATGGAGCACTGAACTATTAAGTATTGCAGGTCTCAACTGCGTGTTTCTTTCTATTTCGGGGTTCCATGAATGTAGGTCTTTCATAGTAAACGCAGTTTCCATTACCAGTCTTGGTGTTCTTTTTTTCATATTTCACTGTCAGGATGTAGAAGTTGCAAGATGGAAACAACAATGCTAGTATGAAGCAGCAATTGGATTAGGGTTCTTGAAATGATCAGTGACAGAGGCAATGGCTGTCTTGGAAACATTCAATGGAGAGCCTGTTAGAAGACATGGATTACCTCTGAAATGAAAGCCTTTAATGCATCACTGTAGAACTAGGAATTTGCAGGTCTTAAATGGCTCTTTCTTCCTTACTTTTCTGGTGTCCCATGATTTTAGGGCATTCATAGTACAGGCAATCTTCCACTCCAAGTCGTGGTGTTCTTTTCCTCAGATTTTATTGTCATGATCTAGAAGGTGGAAGGTGGAAACGACAATGACTGCCGGAAGCAGCAACTGGACTAGGGTTATTGAAATGTTCTGTGAAAGAGGCAATGCATGTCTTGGGCACATTCAATGGAGAGCATGCTAAGAGAGATGGATTACCTTTGAACTGAAAGCCATTGAGGGAGCACTGTAGTGTTAGGAATTTGCAGGTCTTAAATGGGTCTTTCTTTGTTTTTCAGTGTCCCATGACTTTAGGGCATTTATAGTAAAGGCCAGCTTCCACTTCCTGGCATGGTGTTCTTTTCCTCAGATTTTACAGTCATGATGTGGAAGATGGAAATGACAATGCCTCTGTGAAGCAGCAACTGGATTAGGGTTCTTGAAATATTCTGAGAGAGACAATGGCTGTCTTGGGCACATTACATGGAGAACATGTGAAGAGAGATGGATTACCTCTGAACTGAAACCCAGTAACGGAGCACTAAACTGTTAAGTATTTGCAGATCTCAAGTGTTTCTTTCTATTTTGGGGATTCCATGAATTTAGGTCTGACTGTCTGAAGCAGCAACTGCATTAGGGTTCTTTACAGGTCTGTGATAGAGGCAATGGCTGTCTTGGGATCATTCAATGGAGAGCATTTAAGGAGAGATGGAGTACCTCTGAAATGAAAGCCATTGATGGAGCACTGTTGCTGTTAGCAATTTGCATGTCTCAAATGCAGCATTCTCTCTCTTTTTTTCTTTTTTGGCGTCCCATGATGTTAGGGCATTCATAGTAAAGGCCAGCTTCCACTCCCAAGTGTGGTGTTCTTCACCTCAAATTTTCAGGTAATGATGTAGAAGATGGAAGATGAAAATGACAATGCCTCTCTGAAGCAGCGGATTAGTGTTTTTGAAATGTTCTGTGACAAAGCCAAAGGCTGTCTTGGAAACTCTCAGTGGGAAAGCGCCCCTTGAGACTTCCCAGTTGCTATGGGAATGATCTGTTGAAACAGAGGTTCTGTGACACTCATGGAGTCCTTCACTTCTTGACCATGAGGTTTGGATGCCAGGTGTGGGAGTTAGAAGTTTATCAAAGCAAGCTGGTCATCATAATCAGGTTGCCCCTATTTATGACACTGGTTTGGCTTGTTTTGCACAAACTTACTCCCAAAACCCCTTTCATTGATCACACTGACATGGCTTGCAGTCATTGCACTCCACAGTGTAATAGCCTGTTTGGGTCCCATCTGCTGCCACCTGCAGGGTGGTTGATTGAGGAACCCAGATGAGGGGCCATGGGGGATGAGAAATCCAAGGGGTGAATAAGCTGGAGTTGGGTGTCTATTACACTCTGGTAGAGTGCAACGGTCAGGAGCCAGCTCAACACGTTTGTTATATAAGTTTTATCCTTAAAAGATTTTTTTGTGTGTGTGAGAAACTTTGAACAAATCCATCAAAACCAAGGTCATATGTATGACCAGTCCAATTATGAGTGGCAGCTTGTGCCCATAATGTTCCACCGCTAAGCCCTGCCACCTGAACCACAAGCTCAAGAACTAAATAGCTCCCTGGATGGTACAGGTGGAACAGGTCTTCAACCAAGTAACTGGGCAGTCTTGACCAGCGCCTTACATCAAGAATTCCCAGGAGGGGCATCTCCTCCTGGGACAATTAAAGAAAACCCTAATTTAGTCACTGCTACCAACAATTGCCTAAATGTTATTCTACATGTCCATCAGTGTTGAGGAAAACACTTCAAGTTGCTGTTAATTTATATCCTAATGACTGGCTTCCAGTTGGAGCTCACTGGCAATTTGGGAAGCAATGATTTTGAAAGCCTTGGATTTCCCTGATCTGGGCTTGAAGCGGACCCCATTCAAAGCCAGTCTGGGAAGCTTACATACCTCCATCTCCCACTGCACCAGTTTCTCGGTGTACCCATCTCCATGGATGCAGAAGAGCAGAAAGGGCGTCTTGTGCATGTGTTGGCAGTTGTTGGCATCTAGCACCTTTCGGATTTCCCTCATGATGTCACTAGGATCCATGGCACTAGTGATTTTCATGCTCCAGGTGAAGTGCAGGGAGCGAGGTTTTGCTTGTTGGTTCTCCTTTCTCTGCTCAGCACAGACATGATGACTTGAACCCTTGTATCTCGGGGTCTTCTCAGACTCAGTTGCAGGCCTTCTTGTGAATTTTGATGTAAACTTCGGAAAAACACCAGTGGTGCCTCTTCTTTGAGTCTGGGGCAATTCTTCAGCTGGATGGAAGCAGCTGGGTGAGGCAAGAGGACCTTCGTGTGTTGTAGTTTGGGATTCCCAGGGCTGGCGGTGGAACATTCGACGAAGGGCACTGGCTCTGGGGAAGCAGGTGCAGCCCCGGGTGGAGGTACTTGGGACACTGTGGGTTGAAGTCACTGGAGGGCTCTGGGCAGGGAAGGTGCTGTTGTTCTGCCCATTCTGGCTCACTGAACGTGTGTCTGCTTTGGTTGTTTTGCGGCAAATGTACTTACTCCACAGTGTCCTCCCTCCAGATGGTGTGCTGCTCTTGTAGGCAGCAGGCATTTTCTTGAATTCAGGAGTCTCCAGCTCCTTGGGACTGGTGGTGATCCCAGGTAGGGGCCTGGCTGGAGAAATTCCCTTTCCTCCCACAGCACTGCCGCCGGATTTCTGGGAGGCCATTTGATGTTCTCTGAGGTGACTCTGGGCAGTGCTGGTCAGATATGGCCCAGTTCCAGCATGGTCCAGGGACCGTGTCTGCTTCTGAGTGGAAACGCTTTGCTGCACTTTGCGGTGAGGAGGCCAGCTGGTGCTCTTTCTGAGGACCCTGCTTGGCTGCAGCTTAGCCAACGAGATGTTTCTGTGGGAGATGGCCACCTCTGGACCAACAAAGGGTTGGAGGACATCAAGGCCTCTGTTGATCCACCTGTCTCCCATAATTTTGGCCAGGGTGCTTCTCTTAGTTGGATTAAGCACCAGGAAGCGTTTCAGCAGCTTTTCACATTCTGATGACATGTACAGAGGGATTTGGTATCTACCTTGTAGCACTCTGTCTCTAAGTTCTCTCACATTGGCCCCAACAAAAGGATGCGACCCGGTGACTAGGGTGTATAGAACCACGCCAAGACTCCACACATCGACTTCAGGCCCCTGGTACTCTATGAGCTGGAAGAGCTCTGGAGCTGCATAGGGCAGACTGCCGCAAAACGTGTTGAGTTTACACCCAAGTGTAAACTGGTTGCTGAGTCCAAAATCGGCTAGCTTGATGTTCATCTCTGCGTCTAATAACAGATTCTCCGCCTTCAGGTCTCGGTGGGCGACCTGCTTTTGGTGACAATATTGAACTGCAGACATGATCTGCCGGAATATAGATCTTGCCTCCTCTTCCTGCAGTCTTCCTTTGTTGGCCAGATAGTCCAAAACTCCCCCTCCACTGGCGTACTCCAGGACCAAACAGAGTGCTTTTTCGCTGTCCAGAGCTTCATAGAGCTTCACGATGTGTGGGTGGTCTAACATCTTGAGGATTCTCAC
This sequence comes from Callospermophilus lateralis, assembly GCF_048772815.1. NCBI lineage: Eukaryota > Metazoa > Chordata > Mammalia > Rodentia > Sciuridae > Callospermophilus > Callospermophilus lateralis. The sequence goes on along the minus strand of NC_135311.1, from coordinate 30,284,241 downwards.
CTCTCTGTACATCTTTTGGAGGACTTGTGGCTTCAGGTGTCTCTTATCGATGATCTTGATTGCCACTTCTTGACCTGTGAGGACGTGACGGGCCAGCATTACTTTGGCGAAGGTCCCCTTGCCGAGGGTTTTCAGTAGTCTATACTCTCCAATGCGAGTCTGTTTACCTGCAGAGGAAGCTGTGGATTTGGGGCGCTGTGCTCCAGAGTGCCCGGTCTGGGAGGTGTCTTCTGCCCATCTAGCTCCATGCGAGGGGTGCATGGTTTGACCCAAGTTGATGATCGATGGGTCTCGGTGTCACTGGGAAGTTTAGGATAGGTGAGGGCTAGGCAAGGACAGGGGGTGGGGGGAAACAAGGAGAGAGTTGGAGATGGGTTGGGGGAAAAAATAGCCACAACTGCCTTTTACCAACAAATATCGTGCCCAGTTCAACAACTCGCTCTGGGAACATCAAAGGCCAAAAGGCAAATGAGGAGTGGTTCTAGGTCCACTCATTTCTAGAATTCTCATTCTATTATCTCCTAGGCAGTCAATGCAGTCATAAAGGTACTGACTGCATAAAGAGTGGTCATATGCACCCTAAGTGGATCAAGGACCCAGGCGCTTACTCTGTCTAAGGAACTTGACAGTTTGGGGGTCAAGACCTGATGAAAAAGAAAACTATTTTTTTTTCCAGAAATATTCAGCTGGACATAAACACACTTGACAATTCAATTTGAATGGTGAAGTTGATTGGTGGAAGCACTGGGGTTGTAAGAGTGGTCCACTTTACCTTTTGAATAAAACCCTGGCTGCTTATTTTAAAAGGGAAATGTTTTTCTTTTCCCCTTCTCCCTGTCTCCCTCCCTAACCTGGGGGCAGGGAACAAGATTACCTTGAGTGATCTGTTCTCCACAGGAAGGAGAAGTCACCAGAAGAACTAGGAAGTGATGATCTCCCAGATAAACTAGTTAATGGTAACACACCATCAGCATGCACCTGGGAACCCCTAGTCAGGGCACACCTGGAGTGGAGCCTTTGAATAGTGTCCTTAAAAACCCTCTGTTTTCCCTGATGGGCAGAATCAAATCTTCTGGCACAGGAGTCCCCTGTGTTTTCCCTTTGCTGGCAAAGCAATAAACCTCCTTTTACCTTGATCTCAAAACCTTCTCCTCATTATTGCATGGCCATCAGGGACAAGTCCCAAGGTTTTTGGTAACAGGTCAGGGACCCAGGCTCTAGTGTATTGCTCATCTGCTTTTTTTCCCTAGTGTCTTTCAAAAGTCTTCAAACCTCCTCAATTCAATCATTGTAGGGGCCGCAATATGCAAATACTAGTTTCACCTCTCTTCTTTGTAAAAGTTGTCTTGCATTTCTGCCAAATACCTGTATCTTTAAAGGAGATTATTAATTTACTTCAGGTATTGAACATGTAGGCTTTTTAATATCAGTGAAGACACAAAATAAAATGTGTCACATGTGTGGCCACTTAAGACTTAGGAGTCATTCTCAAAATCAACCTGGATGCAATTTCAAGTGCAGCCGCACTCTATCTGCTGAAATTTTATATCTTACCCTCTGGTATGATTTTTGGAAATTAAGTCATTTTTTGAACAAATAGAAAATATTCAAAAATGGGCCTGGCATATGGTTTGTAATCATCAAATACTTGTGAAATAAATGGTTTACCATTGCTTTGTATTCTTAATTACCAGGAGAGAGAGAGAGAGAGAGAGAGAGAGAGAGAGAGAGAGAGAGAGAGAGAGAATGGGCACATGCACATTTGTGCTGCATTTCCTTGTTAATAGCAGTCTTCTTGTCCATATTGAATGCTTTCACACATTATATTCTAATAGTGCTACATACATCTGGTGTCAATGTAAAAGTGGTCCACCTTGTGTTTGTAAGAGAGCTCTTGCTGCTCTGCCACTGTAACTCATTTTTAAAATACATTTTTTTCCCTTCTTCTCTCACTGCTTCTCCCTAATTTCAGGGGAAACAGGATTATCTTTTTTTTCCCCCATTTCAGGCAGATTTCTCTCTCTTAGAGTTCACACCCACCAAAGGAAGGAAGGAATCCAGACTTTGGGGATGGTACCAGAAGATCTCAGAAATGACTCTCTCCCAAATTAACAAGTGAATTACAACCCCAGACAGAGAACATGTAGAATGTAGCCTTTGAATCACCTCTTTATAAGCCCCCTGTTCCTGCTGATAGGCAGAATCACAGCCTTTGGGACAGAAGTCTCCTGTGTTTCTCCTTTGTTAGCAAAGCAATAAGCCTTCATTTTCTTTTTTCTCAAAACCATGTCCTCCTTATGGGACTGAGCTTTCAACAATATCAAGATGCTACAACAAATTCAAAATACATACTATTTGCAATTAGTAGACAAGTATCATTTGAGTCCACCATATTTGCATAATAACTATTAAATATTCTCCCCAATTAAGTGGGTTATACTGTGAATACTTTAACCTTTTCTCAGTGACTCATGTTCACCTGTAGCAACATCAATAAATGTAAGATTTCAAGCCTTATGGGCCTTCCATAAGGTGCTCTCAATAGAGGTCTGACAGATTGTTTTGTTTTGTTGAGGGTTTTTTGGTGTTGTGTTTTGGTATTAAACAACCACTGAAAAACTTAGATTATTGTGTCTAAATTATATGTTGTGACCATATAATTTAAGATTTAAAGTGAAAAATTTTGAGAGTTAAAAAAAGGGGAAGCATAAGTAGTCAACAATAAAATTACACATTATTGGAACATTTTATATGGGCTGATGATTAGCTTTATTTTCTCAGTATGCCTATACAATGGTATAGTTAAAAAGTAATGATTCTAGTAAAACAACAGTTCCATTTAAAACAAATAATGGTTTGATTTACTACAATAGTTCTAGTCAAAAACTCATTTTAAATAAAATATTTTATGCCAATTAAAATTCCACAAGTTCATAAGTACCAAAGTGTCTTTAAAAAAGATAAAATCTTTATATTGGCTATAAACTCTTGGAGGAAGAATGATAGCTCTTTGTACACACCCATGTTCTTTAATCAGATTCTTAACCTCAGGTTCCTTAATCTCATGTCAGAGATATTTTTTCTGAAGAATATATTTTTAAAGAAGATCTCATTTAAAATTTTCAGTGCATTTCCCACAATCTTTGCTTGCTTAAATTTTATAATTAATATTTGCCTATATTGATTTTCTCAGTTGACTCTTTTCAGCATATTATATTTTTAATCAGGAAAACAATCTTTCTACAATTACTGATATACCTGTTAAACTCAATGAAAATTATTATAAAGAATATCTTAAATTCAAATTTATATTTAAAATATGTATATATTTTAGCCAAGTATTTTTATAGTTCTCCCTTCTCTTCAAAGGACCTCTCTTCATCTAATGTTTGCACCATGCAAAATTTGCTAACATGTTATCTCTTTTTATGATTCTTTAACAGTAGTGCCAAATTTAGATGATATAAAACTCTAATCTTTATTTCATGTCAATAAGGCTGTTATGATTTGATTCTGTGTCCTTTCCAAAACTCATGTTGAAATTTAATGTCATTGAAAGAATATTATGAGGTAAGTTTGTTGAGGTGATGAGGCTCTGCCCTCATAAGTGGATTATGCTGTTATGGTGGGAATAGGATTTCATAACGGGGTAAGTTAGTGCTCCCTTACCCTTCTATACCCTCTGCCATGGGATGACCCGGCAAGAAAGTTGTCACCAAATACTATCTCATGGATCTTGGACTCTCAGCTTCCTGAACTATTATATATATGTTTCTGTGATATGTTACTATAACAGCATAAAATAACTTTCTAATTAAAAATAAATGTCCATTACAAGTTTTTTCACAATCAAGATTCCAAACAACAATTTCAGAATTTCCTAATTAAGACTAGAGAGCCTAGGGACACATCATTCATTTGTTGAATTGGTTCCTTGATTTTTGTAGGTAGAGATTTTGTTTGTAAGCTTAGTGTTCAATAATCCAAATTTGCTAAAAAGATTCAAAAGATGACCTTTTTAAACATTCAACTGATTGGATATTTTGATTTAAGATTTCCAACTAGTTTTAGGCAAAACGCAATAATGGCTTGCCAGGCTCATTTCCAAAATATCTGATACTATTTTCAAAGAGGATTCACAAAGTTTTTAATAAGTCTCAAATATTTGTAAAATCTGATAAAATCCAAAAGAGAATAAAAAGCACAGTTCTGCTGTACTGAAATATTTTTAATACTTTAATTTACTTTACTTAGATATCAAAGTGTTTGATATTTTTCACATCTATTCATTTGATGGGTTGACTATTGCAGTTTATTTGGATGCAGTTATGTGCTATGTTTTCAGAAATGCTGATTCCAAGTTCATGTCTAATAATGGATTTCTCAATTTAGCAAGAAAATTGCTTTTACCATTATGCCACAGCCCACTAAAATGGGCCTCCTTATTACTATCACAATAACAACTAAATTTGTCTGAAATCATAAATGTTTTCACCAAATTTATAAAGCAATCATAGTACTCTAAAATGTCTCATCTTTTTTATTTGCTCTAATAGTTACACATGACAGTAGAATAAATTTTGATACATCCTACTTAAATGGAGTATAACTTCTCATTCTTTGGCTTGTACACAAAGTAGTATCATGACATTCATGCAATCATATATGCACATACAGTAATTATATCCAATTCATTCTATTACCCTTCTTAAATCATATCCACTCCCTTCCCTTCCCTTCCCTCTGTGTAAACTCAAGTACATCTATTCTTCCCTAGCCCCCATCTCCTTATTGTGAGTTAGCATTCACATGTCAGAGAAAACCTTCAGCCTTTGTTTTTTTGGATTCGCTTATTTAGCTTAGCATGATATTCTGCAGCTCCATCTATTTACCTGGAAATGACATCATTTCATTGCTCTAATGCTGAGTAGTATTCCATTGTGTATATACACCTTTCTTTTTTATTAAATTATTTATTCATTCTAATTTTTTATACATGATGGCAGAATGCATTTAATTTCATATTACACATATGAAACACAATTTTTCAAGTCACTGTACACAAAGTATTTTCATACCTTTCATGTCCTCAAATGTGTACTTATGGTAATGTCTAACTCATTCCACCATCAATCCTACCACATTTTCTTTATCCATTCATCTGTTGAAGGGCATCTAGGTTCCATAGTTTGGCTATTGTGAATTGAGTTACTATCAATATTGATGTGGCTGTGTCACTGTAGTATGCTAATTTTAAGTCCTTTGGGTATAAACCAAGGAATGGGATAGCTGGGTCTAATGGTGCTTCTGCTCCAAGTTTTCTGAGAATTCTCCATACTGCTTTCCATAATGGTTGCACAAATTCGCAGTCCCACTAGCAATATATGAGTGTACCTTTGCCCCCACATCCTTGCCAACAGTTCTACAATAAAAACTATAGAATGCTAAAGAAAAAAAATGAAGAAGACCTTAGAAGATGAAAAGATCTCCCATGCTTTGGGATAGGCAGAATTAATATTGTCAAAATGGCCACACTACCAAAAGCATTACACAGATTTAATTCACTTTCTATTAAAATCAGAATGACATTTCTTATTAAATAGAAAAAACAATTGTGAAATCCGTTTATAAAAATAAGAGACCCAGAATAGAGAAAGCAATCCTTAGCAAAAAAATTGAAGTAGGAGGCACCACAACACCAGACCTTTAACTGTACTACAGAGCCATAGTAACATAGTAACAAAAGCCATAGTAACATAACATCAAAACAGACATGGAGACCAGCAGTACAGAATAGAAGACACAGAGAAAAACTCACATAAATGCAGTTATCTTGTTGTAGACAAAGGCACCAAAAACATTCATTGGAGAAAAGATAGCCTCTTCAGCAAATGGTGCTGGGAAAACTGGAACTCCATATGTAAACCCCTATATCTCACTCTGCACAAAATTCAACTCAAAGTGGATCAAAGATTCAGGCACTAGAACAGAGACCCTATGCCTAATAGAATAAAAAGTAGCCCTAAATCTTTACCATGTAGGCTTAGGAACTGATTTCCTTAACAAGACTCCTAAAGTATAAGAAGTAAAATCAAGAATCAATAAACTCGATGGATTCAACCTAGAAAGTTTCTTCTCAGCAAAGGAAACAATAAAGTGAAAAGAGAGCCTATAGAATGGGAGACTATCTTCACCACATGTGGCTCAGATAGAACAATAATCTCCAGGACATAAAGAGAACTCAAAAAACTTAATACCAAAAATCATCATCATCATCATCATCATCATCATCATCACCACCATCATCATCATCCAATCAGTAAATGGGCAAAGGAACTGAAACGACACTCTACAGAAAAAGAAATACAATTGATCAACAAATACATAAAAAGCTGTTCAACATCTCTAGCAATTAGAGAAATGCAAATCAAAATTAAGATTTCATCTCTCTCCAGTCAGCATACCAATTTTGAAGACTATAAGCAATAATAAATGTCTCATCTTAACAGAGTGAAATTCTAGATGTATTTGGGTTCATGTCTTGAAAGAAAAAAATATAAATCAGTATTAGATAAGATAATTTCTAAATTTGATTTCTTCTGTTTTGACTGATCCTTAGTTTAATACCATTGTTATGAAATCAAATTTCAAATATGTTTTAAACGTGAAGCTATTGCTTTATTGATGAAATCAAATTCAATAACAGGAATATATGTGGTCATAAAAATTCAGAAACAAAAATGCCATTAGTACAGGACACCTATTATTTGATCTCAATGAAATGCTGTATCTCAAGAATGACTGCATAAATTCACATTCTGGAAGTGCGTGCATTAAACAAATACCTTTATGTTTAAAAAGTCTACCATTTTGAGTAGGTAC